>NW_026652284.1:56603037-57030537 GCF_009828535.3 Hylobates moloch
ATTATATATAATATAAAATAATATATTTATATTATATATAATATATATATATAGTAGCCTTTGGTGCATGTATTTATGACCCTCCCTTTATGAAGATAGAGTAGAGCAATTGCAAGAAAACTCTCATATTTAGGCTTCTCTCTTGGAATGGAAACAAAAGAGTGGCCCAGTTCCAACATTCCAGACCATCTGGGAACTGCCAAAACAACTGATTTCTATCTTATCTAACTTGGAGTGTCCATGGGTCTCCAGCATCAGATTTTGCAAGCCACTAAAAATGGAGGTAAGAACAAAGAACATTAGACCTACAGCTCCAAAGGCATAGGCTAGGGGAAGCAAGAGAATAAAAAGAGTTTGAGAAGTCCTAGAAACTCTTGTTCTGCTGATTGGTAAAACTCTTCCTCTTTAGGAAATGTGATGGTTAATACTGAGTGTTAATTTGATTGGATTGAAAGATACAAAGTATTGATCCTGGATGTGTCAGTGATGATGTTGCCAAAGGAGATTAATATTTGAGTTAGTGGGCTGGGAACTGCAGACCCATTCTTAATCTGGGTGGGCACAATCCAAGCAGCCGCTAGAGTGGCTAGAATATAAGCAGGCAAAAAAATGTGAAAACAGAGACTGGCTTAGCATCCCAGCCTACATCTTTCTCTCATGCTGGATGTCTCCTGCCCTCCAACACTGGACTCCAAATTCTTCAGTTTTGGAACTCAGACTGGCTCTACTTGTTCCTCAGCCTGTAGGTGGCCTATTGTGGGACCTTGTGATCATGTGAGTTAATACTTAATAAATTCCTATGTGTATGTATGTGTGTGTCTCTGTATATATGTATATATTCCATTAGTTCTGTCTCTCTAGAGAACCCTAATACAGGAAGCTGATATGCAAATAATGGAAGATGTTTGTTTTTCCAAATTCCAAAATCCTAGCAAAAGACTACAAGGCATAAAAGAAATAGAAAAATGTGACCCAACCAGAGGAAAACAATAAAATGCCATAAATGAACCATATAGAAAGGTAGATCTATGAGCTGCTTGACAAATAATTTAGAATAATTGTTCAAACAGATGTTCAATGAGCTAAAAGAGGACATAGGCAACTGTATAAAATCAGAAAAATGATACATGAACAAAATGAGAATATCAACAAACAGAGAGAAATTGTAAGATAGAATCAAACAGAAACTCTGGAGCTGAAAAAAGTACAGTAAGTGAACTAAAAAATTCACAGAGAGGGTTAACAGTAGGCTTGTTCAGGCAGTAGAAAAAATTAGCAAAACTGGAAACTGTTCATTTGAAATCATTATGTCAGAGGAACAAAAGAAAAAAAAAATGAAGAAAAGAGACTTAAGAGACATTATCACATGGAGTAACACATGCATTGTGAGAATCCCAGGAGAAGATAAAGAGGAAATAAGAGGTTATATTAAGAAATAATGACTAAAAACTTCCCAAATCTCAGAAAAGAAACAGACATACAGTTCAAGAAGCTCAGAAAATATTAACTAGGATAAATTCAAAGAGACACACTATGTAATAAAACTGTCTGAAGTCAAATACAGAGAATCTTGAAAGCAACAGGAGGAAAGTAGTCCATCACATAGAAAGCATTCATGATATTATCGGTGTTCTTTTTGCAGCAGAAACTTTGAATGCTAGAATGAAATAGAATGACATATTCAAAGTGCTAAAAGAAAAAATATACTATCAACCGAGAATATTGTATCTGGCAAAACCATTCTTCAAAAATGGAGAAATTAAGACCTCCAAGTAAACAAAAGCAAAGGCAGTTTGTTATCCCTAAACCTGTTCTGCAGGAATACTAAAGGGATTTTTTTCAAAATAAAATGAAAGTACAGTAGACAGCAATACAAAGCCCTACAAAAGTATAAGACTCTTTGATAAAGGTAAATACTTAGATACTTATCATGACATGTATTATTACAATTTTGAAACATAGAATTAAAATGATCAAAAATATTTTTAAACTTATAAATCTATGTTAATGGGCATATAATACATAAAGATACAATTTTTTAAATTCATAACAAATTGGGAGATGGGGCTATAAGGGAGTAGAGATTTTGTATGCAATTGAAGCTAAGTTGTTATCAGTTTAAAATAGGATACAATAACTTTAAGATATTTTATATAATTGCCATGATAGCCGCAAATAATATATTTATAAAATATACTCAAAAGGAAATTAGAAAAGAATCAAAGCATGTCACTACAAAATATCATTTAAAAGTAAAGAAAGGCAGCAAGAGAGGAAAGAAGAGACAGAAAAACTATAAGACATACATAAAACAATTAACAAATAGGCAATAGTAAGTCCTTCCCCATTTGTAATGACTTTAAATGTAACTTGATTAAATTTCTTGATCAAAAGACAGAGATTTGCTGAAAGGATTAAAAAACAGGATCCAACTATATAGTGTCCGCAAGACACTCTAAGGACAATGGAGGATGAAAATAAAAGTATAAAAAAAATATCCCATGCAAATGACAATTAAAAGAGAGCAGGAGATGCTATATTAATATTAGAAAACAGACTTTAAGTAAAAACTGTCACAAGATACAATTAAGAATATTATATAATGTTAAAGGGGTAAATTCACTAAAAAGATATATCACTTGTAAACATTTATGCACAAAACCTTAGAATTCCTAAATATATAAAGCATACTTTGATAGAATTCAATAGAGAAGTAGACAATGCACAATAATGGTAGGAGACTTCAAAACCTTACATTAAATAATCAAATAAAAAACTACACAAAAGATCAATAATGAAATAGAGGACGTGAACAATACTACAGACAATTGAGCCTAACAGACATATGAAGAAGACTCCCTAACAACAACAGAATATACTTTCTTCTCAAATGCACATGAAGCATTCTATAGGATAAATCACATGGTAGGACACAAAACAACTCTTACCAATTCAAGAAGATTGAAATTATGCAAAGTATCTTATCTGATCACAGTGATATGAAACTAAACATCAAAGCACAAGAAAACAGGAGCACAAGGAAAACAGCAAGAAGAAAACAGAAAAATTCACAAGTATGTAAAAATTGATCAACGCCCTCTTAAACACCAATGAGTCAAAGAAATTACAACAGAAATTAGAAAATACCTTGAGAAAATTGAAAATTAAAATAAAACCACAACATACTAAAACTTATGGGATATAAGAAGCTTATAGCGATAATTATTGTGGGAAACTGAGGACTAGAGAGACCGATATGGAGAATAGGAGGATTGTTCATTTTAGGTATGCACCGGCTCAGTGGATTCACATCCAAAAAGCTGAGCATTGAACAAAGACTGAGCAGGGTTTTTATAAGCAAATTTACAGAAGCAAAAAAGCAGTTAATCATACAGTGACAGTCACATAATCTATAGCATAACTGTTGACTTAGCATAACTTGTGGCCTTGCATAGCTAGTGACCTTGTAGCTGCATCAAAAGAAAAACAAGAACTGCCTAAATACAGACATTTGTAAAACATGGTTATGTTTAAGAAGCCAGGGAAAGGAGTAACTATAAAAGAATTTGCCTTTCTCTTCTTTTTTCCCTTCAACCTTGCTCTGGAAGGGGGCAGTGTCTGGAGCCCATTCCTTTGGCTTTGGCTTCCTGGACAGTGGCAGACAGCATTATCTTGTAACTGTCCTTGAAGTGAGCTTGCTAGGCAGAGGAAAACTTGTTCTTTTCTTTTTAACCCTTGTCTTGCCTGTTACTTTTCTTGAAGTGAATGAATGTGTATTTATTTTTAAATTTCTGCCCCATAATTGCAGACATAAAAAGTAAGAAAAACCTCAAATCACAGAACTAGATTTAGGAATCAAGAAACTAGGAAAAGAACAACAAACTAAACCTAAAATCTAGCAGAAGGAAGAAAAAAACAGATTACAGCAAAGATAAACTGAATAGACAATAAAAATAATAAAAAACTAATAATTTTTTTAAAGATGGACAAAACTGAAAAATTCTTAGATTAAGAAAAAAGAGCGAAGACTCACATACTCAAAATCAGAAATAAAAGAGTGGGTATTATTACTACAGATATCACAGAAATTAAAAAGAATTATAACAGAATGCCAACAAACTGGATAATGTAGAAAAATGGACAAATTCCTAGAAACACACACCTATCAAAACTAAATTATGAAGAAATAGGAAGTTTGAATAGACCAGTAATACATAAGGAGACTGGAACAGTAATCAGAAACCTCCGAATAAAAACAAAAATCAGAAGGAGATATTTTCACTGAAGAGTTCTACTAAACTATTAAAGAATTAACACCAATCATCTGAAAACTCTTCCAATAAATTGAAGAATAAAGAATACTTACAAGCTCATTCTGTGAGATCAGCATTACCTCAATACCAAAGCCATACAAAGACACAACAAAAAAGAAAACTAAAGACCAGTATCTTGGATAAATATTGATTCCAAAATTCTCAACAAGACACTAGCAAATCAAATTCAACAGCACATTAAAAAGATTATACACTATCCAGGCACGGTGGCTCATGTCTGTAATTCCAGCACTTTGGGAGGCCAACGCAGTGGATCATGAGGTCAGGAGATTGAGACCATCCTGACCAACATGTGAAACCCTGTCTCTACTAAAACACAAAATATTAGCCTGGTGTGGTGGTGTGTGCCTGTAGTCCCAGCTATTCAGGAAGCTGAGGCAGGGGAATCACTTGAACCCAGGAGGCAGAGGTTGTGGTGAGCCAAGTTTGCGCCACTGTGCTCCAGCTTGGCAACAGAGCAAGACTCCATCTCAAAAAACAAAACACAACAACAACAACATAAAAGATTATATACCACAACCAAAGGGGATTTATACCTTGAATTCAAGGATGTTGTCCAATATACAAAAATAAATCAAGGTAATATACCACATTAATAAAATGAAGATGAAACCCTTTATGATCATTTCAATTAATGCAGAAAGAGTATTTAACAGAATTTAAAACCCTTTCATTATAAAAACCTGACTACACTAGAGATAGAAGAAAATTACTTTAACAAAATGAAGGCCATTTATAAAAAGCACACAGCTACCATCATACTCAATGGTGAAAAGACTGAGAGCTTTTTCTCTAAGATCAGAAATGAGGCAAAGATGCCTACTCTCAGCACTTCCATTCAATAGTATTGGAAGTCCTAGCCAGAGCAATTAGAAAGGAAAAAGATATAGTCATTCAAATTGCAAAGGAAGAAGTAAAATTATCTCTGTTTACCGATAGTATGATCTTATATATAGAAAATTATAAAGGTTACACACATACACTCATACATGCAAAGTTGCTAGAACTAATACATGAATTTAGCAATATTGCAGAAAACAAATTAGCAGTCAAAAATTAGTTGTATTTCCATATCAAACAATAAACAATACAGAAATAAAATTTTAAAAATAATTCTATTCATAATAGCATTAAAAATAATAAAACACTTAGGAATTAACTAAAGTGAAAGATTTATACAATGAAAACTACAAAAATTGCTATAAAAACTTTAATAAGACACAAACAAATGGAAACTCTCCCATTTTCATGGAGTGGAAGACTTAATTTTGTTTAGATGGCAATAGTATTCAAAGTAATCTACAGATTAAATACAATTTCTATTATTTTCTCAATGATATTTTCCTTTCAGGAATAGAAAAAATATTATCCTAAAATTTGTATCTAATCTCAAGAGACACTGAATAGCCAAAAACATTTTTGAAAAATAACAAAGAAGGCTGACATTTCCTGAGTTCAGACATATTACAAAGATACTATGATAGTTCATTCTATATGTCAATTTGACTGGGTCATTGTGTGCTGAGGTTATTTGGTCAAACATTATTCATGTTATGTCTGTGAGGGTGTTTCTGGATAAGATTAACATTTGAATCAGTACGCTAATGAAAGCAGATTGCCCTCCCTAATGTGGATGGGCCTCCCAATCAATTGCAGACTTGAATAGAACAAAAATGCTAAGAGGAAATTCTTGCTTGACTTTGGAGATGAAACATTGGTCTTTTGTGATCTTGGAATTCAGATTGAAATATTGGGTCTTCTTGGGTCTCCAACCTGCCAGTTTTAAGAATGGAACTTACACCATTGGCCTTTCTGATTCTCAGACTTTTAGCCACGGGCTGGAACTATGCAAGACTTCTCAGCCTTCATAATCACTTTAGCCAATTTCTTATAATAATTATATACACTTATATTGCTTATTGGTTCTGTTTCTCTGGAAAACTCTGACTAATACAGATTTAGTAAACAAAATAGTCTTGTATTTATGTTAAGACAGACATATGGACCAATTGAATAGAATAGAGAGCCCCAAAGTAAACCCAAGTATGTATAATCAAATGATCATCAACGAGAGTGCCACAACTACTACATGGGAAAAAAACTGTCTCTTCAAAAATTGTGTTGTGAAAACTGGATACCCATATGCAAAAATATAAAGTTGGAATCTTATATCATACATATATGGAAATTAACTCAAACTTTATTAAAGATCTGAAACTATAAAGCTTCTAGAAGAAAACATAGGGGCAAAACTTCGTGACACTCAACATGGCAATGATTTCTTAAATATGACACCCAAAAAGCATAGGGAATTAAAGCAAAATTAGATGAGATTATATCAAACTTTAAAACAGTCAAATGATACAATTAATGAGGGAAAATGCAACCTATGGATGATAGAAATATCTGCAAATCATATATCTGATAAAGAAATCCTTCAAGTTAACAAAATTAAAATAAACCAATTTAAAAATGGGCAAATGGCTTGAACAGACAATTCTCCAAAGATTATATACAAATTGTCATCAAGCATTTGAAATAATGCTCAACATCACTAATCATCAGAGAAATGCAAAGCAAAACCACAGTAAAATACTGACACCCTTTAGAATACCTACTATCAAAAACACAGAAAATAACAAGTGTTGACAAGGATATGAAGAAATTAGAATCCTTGTGCACTGCTTGTGAGACTGTAAAATGGTACACCGGTCAGAGGCGTTGGAACTCGAGTGACTTTATCTTGAATAGGGGCTGGGTAAAATAAAGCTTAGACATACTGAGCTGAGTTCCCAGGAGGTCAGGCATTCTTAGTCAGAGGATGAGATAGATAGGAGACCTTGCTGACTATAGCACTTTAAAGATCATAAAACAGGTTGCAGCAAAGAAACTGGCAAAAACCCATCAAAACCAAGATGGTGACAAAAGTGACCTCTGGTTGTCCTCACTGCTCATTACATGCTAATTATAATGCATTAGCATGTTAATAATAGACACTCTCACCTGCGCTAAGTCAGCTTACAAATGTCATGGCAATATCAGGAAGTTACCCTATATGGTCTAAAAAGGGGACAAACTCTCAACTCTGGGAATTGCCCACCGCTTTCCCAGAAAACTCATGAATAATCCACCCCTTGTTCAACATATAATCAAGAAATAACTGTAAGTATACTCAGGAGAGCAGCCAATGCCACTGCTTCCACTATGGAGTAGCCAATCATTCTTTCTTTCCTTTATTTCTCTAATAAACTTGCTTTCACTTTACTCTATGGACTTGCCCCAAATTCTTTCATGTGTGAGGTCTGAGAACCCTTTCTTGGGTTCTGGATCAGGATCCCTGTCTGGTAACACAACTGTTGTGACAAACAGTAGGGAGCTTCCTCAAAAAATTAAAAAGGAAAGTACCATATTATCCAATAACTTCACTTCTGGGCTATAACCAGGAGAATTGATAGCAGACTCTCAAAGAGATATTTGCACTCCCATGTTCATAGTAACACTATTCACGATAGCAAAGAGGTAGAAGTGACCCAAATACCCATCAATAGAGGAATATACAAACAAAATGTCATATATACATACCATGGAATATTACTAAATTTTAAAACATGGGAAATCCTGTCATATGCTATAACATGGATAAAACTTGGGGACATTTTGATAAATGAAATCGGCCAGTTGCAAGAAGACAAATACTGTATGATACTACATGTGAGATATATTTAATGTAGCCTAGTTCATAGAAACAGAAAGTAGAATAGTTGTTGCCAGAGGCTGGAAAGAGGAAAAGGGGAAATTGTTGTTCAATGGGTACAGAGTTTCAAATTTGCAAGAAGAAAAAGTTCTAGAGGTCTGTTTTACAACAATGTGAATATACTTAGCACTATTTAACTGTATGTATAAAATGGTTCAGATGGCAAATTTTATGTGTTTTTTTTTTTACCACGATAGATACAAAGGATAGATAGATAAATAGATAGATGGATAGATAGATAAAGAGAGAGAGATATAGAAGATAGATAGATAGATAGATAGGTAGGTAGGTAGATAGATAGAATATAGGTATATTTCTAGCCCACCAAAGCCTGAAATTCCATTATTTCAAAACAAACTCAGTTATGGTAAAGTTTTTTCTAAGCATATTCTGAATTTGGGCTTTGGGATTTTTTCAATTTTATTTTGGCTCTGTACAAAGTTACAGAGATGTACAAAGATCTTCTAATTCCATCTGGATGTTTTTGGTTACAGTGCTGCCCTGGTTCTTATTTCCAACTGTCTCAAGAGTGTTTCAAGCTAAAGTGTTGTCGCCTATGATTCTAATTCTCTGCTTAATCTCTGGACTTGAACTGTAGTGACCACTTTGCATCTTTTTCATTGATGTACCAGCTGTGACATCTGAAGGTTTCCAGATTTAAAGTTCTTTCCTAGACCATAAAGAGATCCTTTGTTTCTCTCAGCTGCAGCTGTCTACCTCATAAGTAGTTGTCTTTCAAATTTATAAATGTCACATGTTCTTGGTCTACTGCTAATTCACTTCCACACTTGTAAATACACAAAGTCTTTACTGCTTGGACTAGTGGCATGCAATTTAAAACACCTAACATTGCAACACCTGACATTTCTTCATGTTATTAAAACAAAAACTAAAAAAAAAAAAAAAAAGAGGATAGATCTATTTCTTTCTAAGACGATGTTACTTTAGTAATTAATATTCATTAGGTAAAATACTAAACTAGTGGTGAGCCTGCTTATTGCTATTATCATACAGTTCACACATTTCTATCTTGTACAAAGATTAAAAATGCCACGTTAATCCAAATATGCTATTTCTATATCAGTCCTCTGGAATACCAACTTAGTTATTATTGTCAAAAATAGGGAATAAAGACAGCCTACCATACCTTATTCTTAGTGAACACGTGCTCACTGCTGCTAATTATGACCTTTCCCCATACTCAAAAATCATCCATCCATTTCCTTCAAATATTTTACTGAGCATAAATGTCAAGATCCCTGGTCTATAGTTTTAAGACTCTGCCTAACCTTTTCTTAAACTTAAGACATTTTCCTTTCTTTACTCTCCTGGCAGCTCCCCCAATTATCAATAGCTCCTCAAAGATTACTGACATCTATCTTATCTTCAAAATTACTCAGCACCCTAAATTAGATACTTCCTAAGCCAGAAAAGTAAATCATTTGGAGAATTTGTTATACTTTTTCTGTTCATATTTCTTCAACTATTTGGAATTTTAATTTCTCTTCCTCATTTTAGTTTCATCCTTCCAACATGAGGATTATTACATTTGAAAGAAAAGATGAAAACAAAATTGAGGTTAAAAAGATCATCTTTTCCTCTTTAGCTATTTATTATTATAGTATTTGTTGTAGGGAGACAACTTCACAATCTGGTTCACAACATAAGTAAAAACTTGGCTTTTTTAGAGGTTTTGAAAATATTAGTGCACTTTGAGATTTAGCATTCCTGATGCTGTTCTGAAATACACCTGCTAATGTCTTGCCATATTCTTTAATTCTCTCTTTGCTTTTTTCTTGTATATTTTTACTTTTAATCTGTGCTTACCAGAGAACCTTATAGAAAACACTTTGATCTTCCTAGATAACTCTCCCTGTTCTTTTTTACCAAGGTCATTCAGAATTCCATGGTCAAAACACATTTTGAAAGTTTCCTATAAAACATTTCCTCATCTAAAGTTAAAGCATGGTTTCTATGAATATATTGAATTATTCTTGCCAAAGTCTGATATTCATGACATGAATATTAACATTTTACTACTTCATTTATTCGCTTAAAATAGATATTGAGACTAGCACTTCAAACAGCACATATAACCACATATGATATAATTAATTTATCCATAAGTGACATCTTTGTCATTTCACAAAACAGATTATCTCTATTAGTTAATTAAAATCTATATTACCATTTCTCATTGTTTCTCTTTTGTTAATCTTCTGTGATATAAAGTGGTTTGCAACAGGGAAAAAAAAAAATCACTATTTTCTCTCACTACTTGAAAATGTCCCAAGTTTACAAAAAGGTTAGAACATATAGCCACTGTCTCTCTGCACTCTAACACAGAACACTTCAGGCACCAGAAGTTTGGGCTTTTTTGATACTGACCAATTCTCTGACACTAGATGGGTGTCCTACAATTCAATTAGATCCTGACACTACTTACCTGGAGTTAGTGTCAGATCTCAGAAGTTAAGGGCTTAGTCTCATAAGTCTTCCCCTGCTGAAGATACTTATCACAATTTTGACTGGCTATGAATTCAGGGTTCCCATGATCCTCTCCTTATTTTCCGTAATTTTGCTAGAATGGTTCATAGAATTCAGGGAAACTTTTCTTATGTTTACTGTTTTATAATGAAGTATACAACTGAGGAACAGCCAAATAAAAGAGATGCATAGGGCAAGGTATGAAGGAAATGGGATACAGAATTTCTATGCTCTCTCTGGGCAAGACACCCTCCCAGCACCCTGATATATTTACCAACCTGGAAGCTCATCAACTCTCATTGCTCAAGAGATTTTATAGAGATTAATTTTCAGCCCTACCCTACTTTCCTGGAGGTTGTTGGGTGGGGCTTAAAATTCCAATCCTCTAATCACTTGGTCTTTCTGAGAGACTGAACCCAGCCTGAGGCTACCTAGAGCTCCACCACAAGTCACCTCATTAGCATAAACTCAGGTATGATCAAACAGGCTCATTATAAATAACAAAAGATACTATCACTCAGGAAATTCCAAGGATTTTTGGAGCTCTGTGCCAGGAAGCCTGAAAAAAGACCAAATATATTTCTTATTATACCACAGTACTTTGCTGATATTTGAAGGTCCCCATGGTATCATTGACTCTTTGCAGCTCAGTTTTATGATCTATATCTGGCCAAGTATTTATAGTAAAGGCTCCCACATGTCCATCTGCTGGTAGTTTTATAATTGTCTAAGAACTAAAGCTGGTTAAATCTATCAATTCTAGAACCTAATTTCAAACTTTTAAATGCAGCAGATTGAGGCCAGGGCTATGAATGACATTTTAAATAACTACCCAGATGAGTGTGAAAATAAACCATGTTTGGGAAACATTCATTTAGATCATATTCATATAAAAATGTAACTTTTGTTCTGCCTAAATTATTTGCATCCATATATTCTCTTCCAGGATCTCACTATTAAATTTTGGAATTTCATATGATCTGATATTACCAGCCCATTCCTATCTTTGTCTCTCAGTATCCATAAGGGATTGGTTTCAGGACACTTCTCAAATATCAAAATCCTTGAATGCTCAAGTCAGTGATATAAAATAGCATAATATTTGCATATAACCTACAGACATCCTTTCATAGACTGTAATAGATTACTTATAATACCTAATACAACGCAAATGATATGTAAATAATTATTATACTATATTGGTTTTTAAATTTGAATTATTTTTTATAGTTCTTTGTTATGTTTATTGTTTTTGTTCCTTGAATATTTTTGATTCATGGTTCATTGAACCTTCATATGTGGAGCCTGCGGATATGGAGGACTCGCTGTATTAACAGACCTCCTGAGAATTATATTATTCTCCCATCTGTTTTGTTGTTGTTTTGTTTGATAGGCAGTTAGATAGTTGGGAAAGGATAAACACAGCCCATTAATTTGGAAGATGAAAGGGGCCAGAAAGAGAGTGAAATACTCAATTACAATTTCTAACTATTTTGTTAAAAAAACTAGCATTGATATTCATAAATGTGAATAGGAAACAACTCAAAGATTAAAAAGTTACTAATTAGTACAGCTCTCTTTTCTTCCCTTATAAGCCTCCTTGTGTAACCATTGATATATACATAAAGCATAGACCAGCATTAACTAGACAATAATTTGTCTTGAGCCATCCAGATGTAAGAAAATGTATTAATCCCATTTACTAGTAGATATTTCTTTAAATATTTACCTTTCTCTTGCAAAGTGTTGATTTTTGCCCCTAAATTTCGTTTTCTGCTCAAATTTCTTATTTTTGAAGTGTTTGCTTAAATCTTTCAAGCTGTATTATTTTTATTCTTATAAAAAGTAAAATTTTGTAATACTTGGCAAAGTTGAGATTGAGTGAGGAGTTTTCATCATTGCATAGATAGCCCATAGCCCAGAGAAATAATACAACTTCAACCCTATATATGAATGTGTTTATACTTAAAATTCATTCTGAAAATTTTATTCAGCATTTTCTATCTGCTATCTACACAGTGCATATGATCTTTGGGAATTCCAACAAATGAACAAGAAGTTACTACATAGAATAATAAGTTCTATGGTGAGAAAAGGCAAGATACCTAAGCACCAAAGAATGGACATCTAAACTGTACTAAGGGATCAAACTTCCAGCAATTCTCATTCTGAGGTCAGTCACAGATTTTCCAAGGATTCTTTTTACGTAAAAAAAAAAGAATTTTTTTCTCTCTTTTCTTCCCCATAAAGCTAAAATGTAATGTTTACGGGAGATAGTCTCTTATTTGTTTGTATCTTCTCTCCAACTTTTTCCTGTGTGCTTTCTCATGTACTCATTTCATAACCCTAACCTTCATGCCTTCCACCTTTTTTACCCCTTTAAGTTAATTTTTTATAATACTATAATTAATACTGAATAAATACTGAGCATCTCACAATAATAGCTGAGCATCTCACAACCAAAAAATATTTAATTTTATTTATATCTCATGTGAACTTCACAATAACCTTGTGAGATTTGTATACTTATTGCAGAGATGGAAAAACTGAGGGAAAGAGTTTAGCTGGTCTGGGGTTACCCAGTCAGTAAATGTCAGAAGGAAAATAGCCTGAGAATGCTTTTATCCACTCCATTATGCTATATTCATATCTCACATGGAAAGTAAAAAACAGAAAAGGTACTATAATTGTGAAATGACTTGACACAAAAGTAACCGAAATTAAAGATTGTGCATATGTTGAATATAGAGAAGATAAGATTGAGTAGCAAAGTGGTGATCAACATCAAATATGTGAAAAAAATAGCATATGGAACCTGTGGAATATGAAATAGTGTCATTCCTAATGGAATTTTAGTTCAAATTGTAAGTCAAAATGTAGAAGAAAAATTTAAATGACATTTAATTTGTCCTGAGGGAAGTGAATAGCAAACCTATAGAATTTTCAGGTATTTGTGTGATTAAGTATGAATATGGATGTGGAAAATAGACATGTTAGTTGTGGTGTTAAGAAACACCACCATTCACAAGAGAAAGAAACCCATATAAATATATGCCTATTCCACAGTGCACCAATGTCAGGTAATAATAGCACAATTCAGAGACGACTTTCCTGATTTCTCACTTCTTCCTGCCTGGATTTACCTTCAAAACTAGAAGCCATTATTAGAAATACATAAAAAATTTTTCCATGTTTTTTTATGATATGGAACAATAATTTTATGAGTTTTAGAACATCTTCTGAAAGAATGCAGATTTGTTAGCTTTGAGGTTCTCCATGTGTGCAGAAGTATCAGAGAATCACTACAGCCATATTTTTTAGCAGTGATGGACTACTCTTCAGGTAACCACTGTTAAGAAAGTAATTATTATGACAGATAAATTCTAACAAATTCACAATCGTGATATATATAACATTTATATATACAGCATATATAATCTATATATACCTTCATATCACTATACCACATACTTATCACTAGATGTAGCAATGTATGTTGAAATAATGTTCAAGTATTACGTAAATGTACACAGACTTGGTGCTTGTGATTTCCAAGCCTGAACCAAGCATATTACGTAATTTATCTTTTCTTTACAGTAACCCTACGCTGGATAGGTGTTATAATCTATATTCATCTTACAGGTGAAGAATTTTTGCTTTGAAAAAAATTTGCAAATAGGGCACAATCATACAGCAAATACAAGATGAACTCTAGATTTAATCCAGGTCTATCTGTATTCAAAATCTTTACCCTCATATTGTATTTACTATACAGTGTATTACACGTGCAATGTGTCTTGGTCATCAAATCAGGGATTGAACATTTGCTATAAATTTAGCTGTGTCTGTTCTAATAAAGCATCATATTTTTGGTATTGCTTTATAATTTTAATTTTTATTATAAAATATATCAATATTTGAAGATAAAAATTATGTATCAGTAATCAGTTGCACATATAGTAATATTTTATTAGTTGAAAAAGTATTATACCATTATGTGATACTCTAATTATGATAAGCATATCCTTATCAAAATTGGCACTGACTTTACACCAGGGATCTTCATTTTAAAGAATAGTCATTTAAGTCTCTCTGTTTGATTATTAGAATTATATTTCTGACAATCTCACAGACTAAATCAAGATACTTATTCATGCTGTTATATCCATTAAAGTAAAGATATTAATCCCCTCCCCGTGTCTATGTGTTATTGTTCAACTCCCACTTATAAGTGAGAACATGCAGTGGTTGGTTTTCTGTTCCTGTGTTAGTTTGCTGATAATGATGGTTTCCAGCTTCATCCATGTTCCTGCAAAAGACATGAACTCATCCTTTTTTATGGCTGTATAGTATTTGATGGGGTATATGTGCCACATTTTCCTTATCCAGTCTATCACTCATGGGCATTTGGGTTGGTTCCAAGTCTTTGCTGTTGTGAACAGTACTGCAATAAACATACGTGTGCATGTGTCTTTATAGTAGAGTGACTTATAATCCTTTGGGTATATACTCAGTAACGGGTTTGCTGAGTCTAATGGTATTTCTGGTTTCAGATCCTTGAGGAATCACCACACTGTCTTCCACAATGCTTGAACTAATTTACACTCCCATTAACAACATAAAGGATTTCCTATTTTTCCACATCCTCTGTAGCATCTGTTGTTTCCTGACTTTTTCATGATCACCTTTCTAACTGGCGTGAGATGGTATCACATTGTGGTTTTGATTGTCATTTCTCTAATGACCAGTGATGATGAGCTTTTTTTCATATGCTTGTTGTCCATATAAAAGTTGTCATTTGAGAAGTGTCTGTTAATATTCTTAGCCCACTTTTTGATGGGTTTGTTTGTTTGATTTTTTCTATTAAATGTTTTTAAGTTCCTTGTAGATTCTGGATATTAGCCCTTTGTCAGACAGATAGATTGCAAAAATTTTCTCTTATTCTATAGGTTGCCTGTTCACTCTGATGATAGTTTCTTTTGCTGTGCAGAAGCTCTTTAGTTTAATTAGCTCCCATTTATCAATTTTGGCTTTTGTTGACATTGCTTTTGTGTTTTACTCATGAAGCCTTTGCCCATGCCTATGTCCTGAATGTTATTGCCTAGGTTTTCTTCTAGGGTTTTTATGGTTTTGGGTCTTACATTTAAGTCTTTAACCCATCTTGAGTTAATTTTTGTAGAAGATGTAAGGAAGGGGTCCAGTTTCAGTTTTCTGCATATGGCTAGCCAGTTTTCCCAACACCATTTATTAAATGGGGAATCCTTTCCCCATTGCTTGTTTGTGTCAGGTCTGTCAAAGATCAGATGATTGTAGATGTGTGGTGTTATTTCTGTGGCCTTCATTCTGTTCCATTGGTCTATATATCTGTTTTGGTATCAATGCCATGATGTTTTGGTTACTGTAGCCTTGTAGTACAGTTTGAAGTCAGGTAGCATGATGCCTCCAGCTTTGATCTTTTTGCTTAGGATTGTGTTGGCTATATGGGCTCTTTTTTGGTTCCATATGAAATTTAAAGTAGTTTTTTTCTAATATTGTGAAGAAAGTCAATGGTAGCTTGATGGAGATAGCATTCACTCTATACATTTTTGGGCAGTATGGCCATTTTCACAATATTGATTCTTCCTATCCATGAGCATGGAATGTTTTTCCATTTGTTTGTTTCCTAATTTTCTTGAACAGTGGTTTGTAGTTCTCCTTGAAGAAGTCCTTCATATCCCTTGTAAGTTGTATTCCTAGGTATTTTATTCTCTTTGCAGCAGTTGTGAATGGGAGTTCACTCATGATTTGGCTCTCTGTTTGTCTATGACTGGTGTACAGGAAAGTTTGCTATTTTTGCACATTGATTTTGTATCCTGTGATTTTACTGAAGTTGCTTATCAGCTTAAGGAGATTTTGGGCTGAGACGATGGGGTTTTCTAAATGTACAATCATGTCATCTGCAAACAGAAAAAATTTGACTTCCTCTCTTCCTATTTGAATACCCTTTATTCCTTTCTCTTGCCAGATGGCTCTGGCCAGAACTTGCAATACTATGTTAAATAGGAGTGGTGAGAGAGGGCATCCTTGTCTTGTGCTAGTTTTCAAAGGGAATGCTTTTAGCTTTTGCCCATTCAGTGTGATATTGGCTGTGGGTTTGTCATAAATAGCTCCTATTATTTTCAAATATGTTCCATCAATACCTATTTTATGGAGAGTTTTTAGCATAAAGTGGTGTTGAATTTTGTCAAAGGCCTATTCTGCATCTATTGAGATAATCATGTGGTTATTGTCATTGGTTCTGTTTATGTGATGGATTAAGTTTATTGATTTGTGTATGTTGAGCCAGCCTTGCATCCCAGGGATGAAACCAATTTGATTGTGGTGGATAACCTTTTTGATGTGCTGCTGGATTCAGTTTGCCAATATTTTATTGAAGATTTTCACATCGATGTTCATTAGGGATATGGGCCTGAAATTTTGTTTTTTTGTTGTGTCTGTGCCAGGTTTCGGCATCAGGATCATGCTGCCCTCATAAAATGAGTTAAGGAGGAGTCCTTCTTTTTCTATTGTTTGAAGTAGTTTCAGAAGGAATGGTACCAGCTCTTCTTTGTACCTCTGGTAGAATTTGGCTGTGAATCCTTCTGGTCCTGGACTTTTTTTGGTTGGTAGGCTACTCATCACTGCCTCAATTTCAGAACCTGTTATTGGTCTATTCAGGGATTGGGCTTCTTCCTGGTTTAGTTTTGGGAGGGTGTATGTGTCCAGGAATGTATACATTTCTTCCAGCTTTTCTAGATTATTTGCCTAGAGGTGTTTATAGTATTCCCTGATGGTAGTTTGTATTTCTGTGGGATCAGTGGTGATATCCCCTTTATCATTTTTTTATTGTATCTATTTGATTCTTCTCTCTTTTCCTCTTTATTATTCAGGCTAGCAGTCTATTTTGTTGATATTTTCAAAAAACTATCTCCTGGATTCATTGATTTTTTGAAGGGTTTTTCATGTCTCTATCTCCTTCAGTTCTGCTCTGATATTAGTTATTCCTTGTCTTCTGCTAGCTTTTGAATTTGTTTGCTCTTGCTTCTCTAGTTGTTTAATTGTGATATTAGGGTATTGAGTTTAGTTCTTTCCTGCTCTTTCATGTGGGCATTTAGTGCTATAAATTTCCCTCTAAACAGTGCTTTAGCTGTGTCCCAGAGATTCTGATACATTGTGTCTTTGTTCATATTGGTTTTAAAGAATTTA
This sequence comes from Hylobates moloch, assembly GCF_009828535.3. Taxonomy (NCBI): domain Eukaryota; kingdom Metazoa; phylum Chordata; class Mammalia; order Primates; family Hylobatidae; genus Hylobates; species Hylobates moloch. Next base: position 56,620,837 of record NW_026652284.1, read on the forward strand.
TTTATTTCTGCCTTAATTTTGTTATTTACCCAGTAGTCATTCAGGAGCAGGTTGTTCAGTTTCCATGTAATTTTGCAGTTTTAGCGAGTTTCTTAATCCTGAGTTCTAATTTCATTGCACTGTGGTCTGAGAGACTGTTTGTTATGATTTCCGTTGTTCTGCATTTGCTGAAAAGTTTTTTACTTCCAATTATGTGGTCAATTTTAGAATAAGTGCAATGTGGTGCTAAAAAGAATGTATATTCTGTTGATTTGGGGTGGAGAGTTCTGTTGATGTCTATTAGGTCTGCTTGGTCCAGAGCTGAGTTCAAGTCCTGAATATCCTTGTTAATTTTCTGTCTCATTGATCTGTCTAATATTGACAGTGAGGTGTTAAAGTCTCCCACTATTATTGTGTAGGAGTCTAAGTCCCTCTGTAGGTCTCTAAGAACTTGCTTTATGAATCTAGGTGCTCCTGTATTGGGTGCATATATATTTAGGATAGTTAGCTTTTCTTGTTGCATTGATTCCTTTGCCATTATGTAATGCCTTTCTTTGTATACTGTGAGGGGAAAACCACCTACTCAAGCCACAGTAATGGTGGATATTCCTCCCCCCACCAAGCTCGAGCATCCCAGGCCAACTTCAGACTGCTGTGCTGGCAGCGAGAATTTCAAGCCAGTGGATCTTAGCTTGCTGGGCTAAATGGGGGTGAGATCCACTGAGCTAGACCTCTTGGCTCCCTGGCTTCAGCCCCCTTTCCAGGGGAGTGAACAGTTCTGTCTCGCTGGCGTTCCAGGCACCACTAAGGTATGAAAAAAACTCCTGCAGCTAGCTCGGTGTCTGCCCAAATGGCTGCCCAGTTTTGTGCTTGAAACCCAGGGCCCTGGCAGCATATGCACCAGAGGAAATCTCTTGGTCTGTGGGTTGCGAGGACCATGGGAAAAGCATAGTATCTGGGCTGCAGTGCACCTTTCTTCACAGCACATTCCCTGACGGCTTCCCTTGGCTAGGGGAGGGAGTTCCCCAATCCCTTGGGCTTCCCGGGTGAGGTGATGCCCCACCCTGCTTCTGCTCTTCCTCCTTGGGCTACACTCACTGTCTAACTAGTCCCAATGAGATGAGCCAGGTACCTCAGTTGGAAATGGAGAAATCACCCACCTTCTGCATTGATCTCGCTGGGAGCTGCAAACCAGAGCTCTTCCTATTCGGCCATCTTGCCAGCCACCCTAATGCACGTCTTAAACATTCCTTTAAAACAATGGAGTTTATTGATTATATAAATATGTAGCTCCCTTGCCTACTAACAAAAATATTTCTATTTAAGCAAAAATATTCTTCAACAGAAAAGTATGATTCTAAGGTTCATGCTAAAACCAAAATGTCCTTATTTTCTTGTAAGCTTATCAATAGTTTTTTGTTTATCTTAATTTTGAGGCACTCATACCTTCTTGTATTGACCTAATAGAATACGAGTTTTTAATAGATTTTTTTATCTTTTATAATATAATAATGATTACTTAAGATTTAACAGAGTCTTGAAAATTTCCATGAAGCTTCAACAGTTAATATTCAAAACATGAAATCTGGGCTTGGATTCCAATTTGCTTCTAATACAATATTAAAGCAAAATATGTATAAAATATTAATGTCATATTGGTTCTGAATTTATTTTTTATTTCAGAATAAAGTCTATCTAGATGATTTCACTTTGAAGGACATTTGTAAAACACAGTTATACTTCTTGATAACAATAAAAATTTTGTAATAATTAAATAGTAATTTAATGTAGCTATATTGGAAAATATCTTATACAGAATAAGATTTTGTATTTAAAGCATTATGCTGTGCATGGAACAAATTACACAATGTGATTTTTACTTTTGTAGCAGTATTAGGAATGAAATTGAAACACTAGTGTTTCATTCAATATCAGAAATGTTTTATCTTTAAATTTTATGTTAAAAATGCCTGCTGTATTTAGCTTTTTCAATGTTTTAAACACCACATTAATTGCATAATAATTATATAGGGATGAATTCTTACTCTAGTACTATCTTCAATGTGTAATAGCTTCATAATTTTTTCATTCAGTTGTAAGGTTTCCCTATATCATTCTAAGAGAATGAGGAAATTCCACTGTTTATTGAAACACATCCCTTAGAATGAATTACACGATTGCATTCTGAAACTGAGTAAGGTCTTTCCTGTTCTAATTTGTGCTTTTATCTAACGGAAAAAAAAATTAAATTTGATTCTATAACAGAAAATGCCTAATTTTTTATCAAGTTTTGTTTGTTTGTTTGTTTCCTACTGGGCACACATGAAGACTACATTTCTTAGTATTCTTGAAGCTAGGCGTAGCCATGTCCCTGAGTTCTAGCCACTGTAATATGAGTAGATGTGACCTACATCATTTTCAGGCCTGGTCCATAAAACCCTCCCATGTGTGATTTTTCATTCTCTTTATCTGTTTGTCAGTTATGGAGAAAATACTGAGGACTTCAGAGGATAATATAGCCACAAAATAAAAGGACCCTGAAAATCTGAATCACTCTATGGAGTAGAGCCCCTGCTGACCTACATTAAATTGTTCCATGAAGAATAAATAAACATTTATTTTGCAAAGCCACTGAAGTTGTGTGTGTATGTGTGTGTTTTGATTGCAGCAATGAGTTTACTCGGGCTATTGCAGATTCTAAATTCACTTCATACATAAAAAGCTGGACAGAGAAAATTAAAGATTCAAATGTTAAAAAGAAAATTTGGGACATTCTGGAAGAGAATATGTATTTAAGACATCAAAGTTAGTTTATTTTTTTGTTTGCTTGTTTTTCTTTTATTTTTTTTAGAGAGGTGGGGTCTCTTTATGTTTGCCAGGCTGGTCTTGAACTCCTAGCCTCAAGCAGTCCTTCCGCTTTGGCCTCCCAAAGTGTTGAGATTACAGCTGTGAGCCACCACATCTGGTCCAGAATAACAGTATAACATACAGAGATATACATTATAACAGTCACAAACATTTCAAATACTTATAAAATAGCACACAAAACATGCATATATATACAACACAATTATAAACAAAAGCAAAAGAGGTACAAATATAAACAAATATAAAAGGATAATAAACATAATGTCACCCTCGGGGATGGGGACAAATTGGGAGAAACTCACAAGTAGCTTGTCATTTCTTAATCAAGTTAGTTGACACATTTTGCTTTATCTTATAATGAATTTTTAAAACATTTGTGACATTATTAAAAATTCGTATTTAAAATTTTTATTTATTTTTAAACGGGTAAATTACTTTTACTATTATATGCTTTTATTTAATTATTCAGTAGTATTATGAGTATATTATGTACAATGCTATATGCTAAATTCCTTAGCAGGAGAGGTGAGTAAGATACACCCCTTTTTTCATAGAAGCTGCTGTTCAGGAGTTTTAAAGTCAGAACTTTGTTCTTCCACGTTCACAGATAATGAATTTGTGCCTTGCTTCCAGTTTCCCCTCCTATACCTATGGCAGATGCACTAAGCAGTCAGAGTAATCTTCATTCTGACCCTGAATATAGGCAGGAATTTTCAACACAATACTTCAAGCAGCTATTACTACTTGGTTACAGTTGACACACAATTTTAAATGTATACTCTCCTAGCTCTTTCACATTTATAGAATCTCAAAATATGTATTTCCACACTTTTAAGTAAAAGCATTGATATACATGGAGTACAAGGTGAGAAATAGCTTACAAAAATTATTTAATTACTTTTCTATAACAACACTATTTTCCTACTACATTTGGAGCTTGGTAGAATGCATTATAAGAAATGTAATTACTTTGTGGTGCAAAAAAAAAAACCTATTTGAGAAAAGCCATTTTTGCAATAGAAACAATCACAATATAAAAACCATCTGCATACACCATTTTATTTATAATTTGGGAGTCTGATTTCCATACATGTCTAATATATCATTTTTACAAATGACTCTTGATAAAGGAATTTTTTTTTTTTTTTGAGAAGGAGTCTCACTCTGTCACCCAGGCTGAAGTGCAGTGGTGTGATCTTGGCTCACTGCAACCCACCTCCTGGGTTCAAGTGATTCTCCTGTCTCAGCCTCCCAAGTAACTGGGACTACAGGCATATGCCACCATGCCTGGCTAATTTTTGCATTTTTAGTAGAGACGGGGTTTCACCATGTTGGTGAGGCTGGTCTCAAACTCCTGACCTCAGATGATCCACCTGCCTTGGCCTCCCAAAGTGCTGGGATTACAGGCGTTAGCCACCACACCTGGCTGATAAAGGAATTTTTATAAGTGCCCTAACTCATTTGACTCACATCACAAAATATAAAGCATTATATCAGAGTCTAAATGCAAACTAAAAACGATAATAGAAAGTACTTAATATATTTTTAATACAAGAGAAAACATTAATATATAAGAGAAAACAATAACCAGTTATTTTTTAGGTATACTGGCAGAATTTAGTCTGGAGTTGGAGTTAGAGTGCTAGAGAAGAAGAGTAAAGACTGGCTTTATGGTTTGGGGCTAAAAAAACTTCAAATGAATGGTGTATAATTTTGCTAAGATGGGTAAGTGTAAGAAATGACCCAGATGTTAAGAAGTCAAATATGAATCTAATATCACTGTTAAAATAGTGCTTTTGGGTGTATAGTAAAATATGTGCATTCTAGTTAACATCATTGAGTAGTTAGTCTACCACAGTATTTAAGAACATAGACCTTGTGACGTAGATCAGGAGGACTTGTTTTCCAAGGGCTGGTCACAAGACACTGCTGAACAAAAGACGGGCTGACCAAAACAGGATGCAGCAAAGAAACTGCCCCAAACTAGCTAAAACCAAGATGGTGACAAAAGCAACCTCAGGTTGCCCTCCCTACTCATTATATGCTAATTATAGTGTATTTGTATGCTAAGAGAAACTCCTACAGGGCCATGACAGTTTACAAATGCCATGACAACCCCCAGAAGTTATATGGTTTTAAGAGGGAGGAACCCTAGGTTCTGGAAACTCCCTGCCCCTCTTCCAGAAAATTCATGTATAACCCACCTCTTACTTAGCATATAATCAAGGAATAGCCATATATATATATATATGTAGCTAGCCAGCAATCCATGAAGGCTGCTGCTGCTACTACTCTGTTTCTGGAGCAGCCATTTTCCTGTATTCTGTTGCTCTAATAAACTCGCTTTCACTTTGCTTTGCTAGCTCACTCATGAAGTATTTCTTGGCAAAGCCAAGAACCCTCCCAAGTTGAGCCCCCTTTGGGGTTTGCTGGCAACACTTGGAAGTACACATACAAATTTAAAAGTTTCGGAGTCTGACAATCTTACAGGTTAAACCACCTTCCCCAATTCACTTTGCCACTAAATCTCAATTTTCTTATTTGGAAAAATGGGAATATATCTTCACCTCAAAGATTTCTTTAGAAACTAATAGGATACTTCATGCCAATAATATAACACAGTACTCAATAAATAACGTGAAGTGTAGTTACTGTCTAATTTTCTCTGATTGCATGGTTGGTATCGTTTAATTAGATCATCAGGAAACCGATATTCAGAGACTGTAGTAATGTTTATGATAATACCTACCAGTATATGGCAGAGCTATAATAAAGCTTACTCCATATTTTCTATGTTTCATCCATTACAACACTTTGCTTCTGTGTTTGTGATTGTGCCTTAAGCAGATAGATGAACACCTTTGATTAAATCTCAGTGCACACCTATCATGTATTATTATTATTATTCTTTTGAAGCAGATTCTCCCTCTGTCATCCAGGCTGGAGTGCCATGGTACCATCTTTGCTCACTGCAACCTCTGCCTCCTGGGTTCAAACGATTATCATGCCTCAGCCTCCCAAGTATCTGGGATTACAGGCCTATGCCACCATGCCTGGCTAATTTTTTTGTATTTTTAGTAGAGACCAAGTTTTGCTATGTTTGCCAGACTGCTCTCAAACTCCTGGCCTCAAGTGATCTGCCTGCCTTGGCTGCCCAAAATGCTGGGATTACAGGCATGAGCCACCACACCTGGCCCAATGTATTAATTTAAAATATCCAGAACAACAAAAGCAAAGTATTTCTTTTACTCATTCCTGTTTCAGATAAAAACAATCAGAAAGGGACTAATAACAAGGATACATAGCATGAAGAATCAGTCGAAGTCCTAGTAGGAATCACAACATAAAGATAAGCATAGATTTATCACAAACTCAAAATGAATGACTCATGAATTTTTTTAATGTGAGTGTCCTTCAGGAATGCCACATTCATCTTATTCATGCTTAGAGGAAATGTACACATTCATAAGAGATTTGAGTCTTAAATTCTAAATTCATGCATCATGATTTTTGGGTAATTTGTGTTTAAGAATAATTTATACAATAAATTTAAATATTTCATTCCAAGTCATCAGACTAAGGAAACAGATAAAAATAGTATCTGTTATCAAATGATCAAGAAGGGTGACGTGTGTGTGTGTTTGTGTGTGTGCATTTTAATTAATTGGGACTTTTAATAACCACGGTCAAGTGTATATTGCTATATTCTGTGTAAAAAGAGCACAAAATAAAGATGACTTTTCAGAGAATTCAGAAAAAGCAGGACTGATTTTCAAAACCATTCAGAGAATTTCGAGGAAAGCTAGAACTAACTTGATATACATGATGTATACATTCATATATGTATAGATACATGCATTTGTATTAAGTTTTCTTGCATATATATACGCATATGGTCAAAACGTAAGGGACAATGAAATTAAAGAAATCTGCAAAAGTGATTCAGTTAGCAAATAGGCCTATTAAGTAGATATTCTTTCTAATTTTTCCTATAACATACTTGGCTCTATGCAATCATAATGAATGAGGATATATATTAATCATTAACATTGTTTGCCTTGTATTCTATTTTTGTCTTTTTCTTGTTTGCTATAAAAGTCTGTGGTAAATCAGGAATATATCAATTTTCTTCTGAAAATAGGGAAAATTCATGTTTTCTTATTGAGCACCCCATTCTAGCACTTGCTATGTAATTGTTGTCTTTCACAGACTTTGATTCAAAGTTAGATTGGACTGTATCAAAGTTAATAATTAAATTAACTTAAATGTGAGCTATTCCAAAGTAACATTTTGGGTTGTTTCCCACTAGAAATGAATTATTTAAACTCCAGTGAGGTATTATACCTTCTCTTAGGATAGCAAATTTACCTTTGAAGGAGCAAGTTTCTTCATACCTGAAACAGTCATAGAATTTAGAACTTCCTTAAATATTTGCGTGTTTTTTTCTGCTTGTATTTTGTCATCACATTACTTATGATGAAAATTAATCTAACTCTATAAAATAAAGAGGATGGGAATTTACAATATAGACATAAATTTAAAACTAAAAGGTAGCTATAGTTTACTACAAAGCCCAGAAAAAATTGCATCTGAAAATAAGGTAAAAAGGAAAAGGCCTCTGATTCTGCCAGACAATAATACCTGTTGTTACCGTTTGGTAGTTTGAACTGTGTAACATACTGCTTTAGTTTGTGGAGATACCAAAGTTTATAATAGTTCATATTTTTTCAGTTAACCAGTGAATTTAAGACACACCAGTGACTTTGTTACACATGAGTACTATTTTTCTGGAGGATATGATAAGTAGATGGTAAATACATCGTTCTCTTGAGTTTGAGATATTAGTTACTAATGATCTAGGGATGAAAGGCTTTGGAACCCAATTATAATTTCTTTTCCTATCCAAATCTTTTATATATAATTTTAAATAATAAACCATATTTTATATATATTATAGAATCATGAAGGAAACATAAAATGAACAAGATATCTTACCCAAACTGCTTATATATTTTATGAGATTATTCATTGGTTTTGAGTGGATTTGTTACACAGTCTTTAGGCATCCTTAAACTTACAGCCTAAAAGAGGAAATGATCTAAACATTAAAAATGAAATAAGAAAATAATATACTTTTAAAGGATCTCAGCTTCGTAGCCAGGATTCTACATCTTCCTTTTTGACTCAATCAGACCACAATCTCCAGCTTTTTAAATAAGCAATATAATGTGATTGGAGTAATTGCAGGAATATCATATGAAATATCTTAAAGGAAGTCTGGTCAAAGGAAGTTTTTTAATGCTATTGACGCTCTCTCACTCTTTAAAACTTGATTCCTCCCGCTAATACAATTTTTTAAAGCATATGAAAATTTATAGTCAATAAAAAAATTTCAAAACCAAAACATGCTCAGTATTTCTGTTAGTGGTTTCTCCTTTCCCTCAGTTTATATAATATTATCTTATTGTTAAAAATACAGCATTGATTCCGTGTGTTAAGCTCTCAGACTTTTTCTTTTGATATGTTTCTTTAAATGTGCCCATTTATGGATCTTTGAATTAGGAAAAGGAGAATGATTGTCCTAATGAGTGTTCTAAATCAAGAAATATTTCAGATGATAGTATATATAATATATTCTTATAAGATGCATGTTCTAATAAAAGATATTCCCTAAACAAGGTGGTGGATAAGACTTGATGGCACAGATTTTTGATGTTTTAAAGAATCAGCATACTCCTCATTCTATAAGAAGCAGTAAGTTTAATGGCACTTTAAAGTTGAACTAAAAAGAATTTGTGCCCAGCGTAATTTTTCAGTTTTGTGTTCCAAAAATAGACTTAATATGGATACGTTTAACCAGTTATTGAATTTTTAAATTCCTTTTCATTTTAATGGTAAAATAGTATTACCACTTAATACTAAATGACAAAGAAAAGCCTATCTATGAAGGAATTTTGACTTTATGAAAGTGGCAGTGTCCGGGAATTACATGAATGGACTTCATTCTCCATTTCAGGTCTAAGTGAATGTGCACACTATGCTTCATGTATGGAAGAAATATCTCCCTCTGCCCATCCCCAACTCAAGAGTTTCCTTGAATCAAGAGAAGCATGACTCGGCTAAATGAAGATAGTCAGTTACTAAACATACTTTGATTACTCTATGTATACAGACAGCCATATATGTCATTTTTCCTGCACTCTTGGGTAAACATTTTGTTAAGAAACATTTTAAACATGTATAAAGGTAGAGATAATAATTACTCACTCCCCTCCCACCTACCTGTCATTCAACTTCTACAGCTATGAACATATGATCCAAATGAGTTTATCTATAACTCTCACATCTCCATCCCCCAGGTTATTTAGGATAAAACTTAGGTTTACATATGATTTAATTTATAACTATGTCAGTGCACATTTCTAAAACAGGACTTTTTTTAAAAAGTGTTTTTAATTGACAAGATTGTATATAATTATCATGTGCAATATGCTGTTTTGAAAAACAAATACTTCAATCGATTATCACAACTTCACATCATTAAATATCTCATTAGTTTGTAAAGTTACCTGATTGTCACATAAATATTTTAGTTTGTATGAAACCATATCCAAATTAACTTTGTATATTGCAATGAGTTAATGTTTCTTAAATCTCATTTAATTTATATGTTTTCTTACCTTTTTAATTATTTCCTCTTGCAACTCATGTTTTAAGAAACTAGAAATTTAGTTTCCGACAGTCTAGAGTTTGCTTATTGCCTCCTTAAAGTGTTATTTAATGTATTTCCTTCTCCACTGTATATCATGTAAACTGGTGATTAGAAAAAAAGGCAAAAAAATCTTGATAAGGTTTAATTTTTTGGCAAATATGTTTTATAAGTGATGTTATAGTATAATTCTAGTACAAATGATATGACATCTTGTTGTCTTTTTTATTATAATCATGGCCTAAATTCATTTATTGATTGGAGGTTTAAAAACTATTAAGTTAAAGAGTTTATCAAATTTGATTCATTAATTAGCTGAAATACTTCATAAGGAAAACCCTTCCTTCAACTACTATTTAGTTATCTTGATGTAAAAGATAACTATTCTGACTTTTTTCTGTAGAAAAGTCAGGCTAAAATGCTTAATTATTTACTTTTGCTTATCAAGTTTTATTTAATATATCTTCCTTCTGTCATTCTTCAAAGCTAAGTTGATCATATAATTTATTGTTCAAAGCTGGACATACTTTAAAGTGAAAGTGGACATTATTAATTATTATACTGGGACAACAAAATAATCCACACTGCCTGTTATTTGTAAACCAGGATAAATAGTCATGCTATGCAAATGTGACCAATGAGGTTTTAGGTTGTGAAACTTATTTTGCTTATAAATAATAATCATAAACTCATGTATTCAGACATATTTGACACATTTCAATACTTGCAATTATTACATGCATTGGTGCTCAGATAAAGGTTGTGGCAAAGCCCATTGGTCATGAGCCTATAAATCATTAAAATCATCTTTTATTTCTGGTATGCCAAGACTTTGCAAGATTATCTCATATATTTTATGCCCAAAATATGAAATCAGCCATTTCTGCAAAACCCCTATTTCCTCCCTGTTAGAACTGGTATGTAGACACCAAAATCTGGGAATCAGGTTGTTTATTGCTACTGGTTTGATTGTTTCTGAGCCTTTTGGTGGACAGAGCTAGAAAATGTATTTTAAAATATAAAATAAAATAAATTGTAAAATCTTACTTTCATATTAAATTCAAATTCAAAACTATAGGGTTTTTACTTAGCCTCTTTAATCTTACTTTTGTACCTTGTTTCCCCTAAGTTAAAATCCAGTTTCTCAATGACACTAACATAGTTATTTGTTTTATCTCATTAGATACATGCAGTAATTTCAGAATAATAATACTAATACGACTTCCAACAATATGATTACTGACCAGAGTTTAAATTTTGTCTACTTTTGAGTTTCATTTGCAGTTCTTTTTTTTTTTTCACAGTATATGAACTAGGAACATTTAATCTTATCATTGGGTTTTAAAGTATCTAGAAATAGTTCCTCTTTGGTGGTTATGAGTTACACCTTCAATTTGATATATGATTAGATTCATTGTATTCATTTTGCTTTACATTTTTAGGGATTTTTTAAAAAGTAGTTTTAGTTACATAGAATATTTATGTGATTCCAAAGTCAAATCTATGAAATAGATACATTCAGATGTCTTGGCCAGGCATGGTGGCTCATGTCTGTAATCCTATCACTTTGGGTGGCTGAGGCCGGTGGATCACCTAAGGTCAGGACTTTGAGACCAGCCTGGCCAATATGGTGAAACCTCATCTCTACTAAAAATACAAAAATTAGCTGGGCGTGGTGGTGCATGCCTGTAATCGCAGCTACTCAGGAGGCTGAGGCAGGAGAATCAGTTGAACCTAGGAGACGAAGGTTGTGGTGAGCCAAGATCGCACCAATGCACTCCAGCTTGGGTGACAGAGCGAGACTCCATCTCCAAAAAGAAAAAAGAGATAGGTCTAGACGCTATTGCTTATGCATACACACAACAAAATGCACATACATATAAACTTACACACACACACACACACACACACAATTTCCTTTTCCCATTCACATGAATGATCCTTTCTTGACTATTGTACTTCCCTTTTCCCTGTTTTTACTTGACATAAAAAATGTGACTTACGTGCTTTTATCCAACCTTTCTTGGAGAACAGTGACATACTTTATGAATTTTTCTCCTCTTGCTTTCTCTTTAGTATACTCTGAAATGACCCCACAGTCGTATAGAACTACTCCTCTTTTCCCCTTTGGAACTACTTAGTATTGTGTGACAATAGTGTTCTATATTCTAGTCCATTATAGATGGACATTAACTGGTTTGCAGTCTTTTCCTGTTTCAAATAGTACTGCAATGATAGTTATCTGTATCACTCTCTCATATATTTGTCTGCATAAGTTAAAAAGAGAGTTTTAGAGGTGATGTTACCATATCAAAGGATAAATGCCATATAATATTACTAGAATTACCCAACGACTTCTCCAGTGAAGTTGTTTAATTTTTTATGCCCACTAAGAATGGTAATGTTACCAAAAGCTCACCCACATTTTATATTATCAAAATTTTTAATATCTGGGAGGCAGTAAATCAATGTACTTTTAACTTATATTTATCTTATTATAAGTGGATTTATTAATGTATTTTTAGAAATTTACATTTATTTTTGTGAATGTTTTATTTTAATCAATATTATAATCATCCATATTGCTTATGGGTTTTAATAATAATTATGAAATATTTCCCTGTAATCATAGAAAAACTCACTTAGGTATTCTTCTAGAACTTTCATGCCCTCACATTTTACATTAAAGTTTCTGATGAATTGGAAATTTTTTAAATTTGTCTTATGACAATGAATCCAACTTTATCTTTTAAAATATATAACTATCCTTTCATATTATCTTCACCGATTTAAGAAGCCATATTTCCATATACAATTAAGAATAATTCTAAATTTTATTTTTTCTACATTGACTTTTCAGGCTATGCATACACTAGTATTACACTGTTTTAGAGTGCCTTTACAATATGTTATAATATCAAACAGGCTTAGTTGTCTTCCACTGCTTCTTCCCAAGTCATTTCTATATCAGAATTTTTCTGATTATCCTTATTTGTTATTATAGATGATCTTAATTTTAAAAAATAGTTTGTCTACCTTTTGGGAAATAAAAAAGCCTAATTGTATATTTATTAGAATTGTGTATATTTTATGAAGTAACAAAAACCTGATCACAGATAGATAGAGATTAGATAGAGATTTTCTATTCAAAACATGTTAAGTCTTTACATTTATTCAAGTCTATCTTTGAACCCTTCAGGAATATTTCTTCAGTTCATTTATACTCCATCTATCTATCTATCTCTAATATAAAATAGATAGTATCATCCATTTTGGATTTTATTCATTTTTAAATGTATGCATGAAGATTACTGATTTTGTATATTGACTTTATAAGGTACTACTTTAATAAATTATCTTTTTTTGTAGTAATTTTCTCCATAATTTCCACTGGGCTTTCCAGATGTATTATCCTATCATGCAAACATAGAAACGGCATTTCCTCTCCCTTTTCAACTCTTTCTCATGCTGCTGATTACTTTCTCTTTTCTAATTGCCTTGTTTAATATCTACAACACAGATTCTGGGTAGTTAGTTGGCATCTTAATCTTATTTCTGACTTTACCAGGAAAACTTCTTGTGCCTCCACATTAAGTATGATGCTGTCTTTTAGTCTATGATATGTATTTGATTATGTTAAGTAAGTTTCTATGCAATCCTGTTGTACTGAGAGAAGGATATTGATTTTCTGCATCTATAGAAATGATCAAAAAACGTTCTTACTTATTCTGTAAATGTGATGAATAATATTAACGAATTTCTTAACATTAAACCACTTATGCATCTATTAAATAAACCCACATGAACATGCTGCATTATTTTTTATAAAGGCTGTGTTTCTGATTAGCTATATTTTATTTGAGATATTTATATTGATAATAATAAATATGGTTTATTTCCGGGGCCTTTGATTTTTGATAGGTTTAGGAAATCAGTGGTATACAATTTATTTTAAATCAATTTAGAAATTTTATTACTTTCATAGTATAAGTGAGTTAAAGTAGAATTGTGATTACTGACCTTTAAGGGTTTGTTAGATTTCACCTGTGAATCCATATAGGCCTGATGTTATTTTTGCACTTTAATTCTGTGCTTCTAGTGTGGTGATTAAGCCTTTCTGTCTATTCTGAGGTAAATTGTGTTCAATTTTACTCTTTCAGAAAATTTACTCGTAGCATCTTCAAAGTAGAACCAGGATTTTATGTTTTAATTTTTATATTATTTTTATTAAGTAAATTTGCATAAAATAAAATGCATAGTTTGGTAGGTTTTGACAAATGCTACAGTTCTTTTTTCTTTATTTATTTTTTCAGTGTTTTTTACAAAGTGACCTTGCAGTTTCGGAGGACTGCTGGGTCTGTGTCTTTCCTGCAGTTTCGTCTGAATACTTCACTTCCCTTTGCCTCTCCAGTCCTTATCCTAGAGGTGGATTTGAATCCTTACAACCTTTCCTTAGCACAGAGCTCTTGTGACAGTTGGACTATTAATGTGGCTTTCCATGACCTTCTCCCCTAGAGTGTAGGCAGAACCTGTATTTTTTTCACAACCAATGAAATAGAGCCAAGGTGGTTGAACATACGTAATTACATGTACTACATGACTATGCTACCTAAGGCTGTAGCACTTGTCTTGCTGAGATTTTTTTTCCCTCATTGCCTCATATACCTCACACACAGTTTACAACCATTATCAACATGTTAGATTACCATAGTATCATTTGTTTTTTATTATTTTTTCCATGATGTCTTTTTTTGGAACCAGAATATTCTCCAAGACTCCACATTACATTCAGTTATCATATCCTTAGCCTCCTCTGGTTTGTGAAAGTTTTTCAGATTTTCTGCGGTTTCAATAACTTTGAGGGTATTGAAGACTATTGGTCAGTTATTTTGTAGAATCTCCTTCTATTGGAACATGTCGACGTTTTTATCATGATTAGAATGGAGCGTTAGGTTTTGAGATGAAGATCACAAAGGTGAAGTGACATTCTCATCACATTATATCAAGGATGCATATTATCAACACAACATATTACTGATTGTGGTAAATTTTATCTCCTGGCCAAGGTATCATTTGCCAGTTTCTCCACTGTAAAATGACTATTTCCCCCATTTCCATTCTCTAATATTTGAGAACAAGTCATTTATTACACCCACGCTCAAGTAGTGGGAAGTTAAGCCCCACCTCCCTAAAGGGCGGACAGCCACATAAACTATTTGGAATTTTTCTCTTCAAGAGATTTGTCTTTCTCCTTCATTTACAAAATTATTCAATAATTTAACTACGTCGGTGCTGACTCATGGGTGTTTATTTTATACTTCGAGCCATAACCCAATACCACATTACCTATTTTGTTAGTCAAAACGTTCTGGTCTTTTCCAAGTTGTCTTCTCTGTCCCTTTGACATACCCCTATCATTTTGTTTTTTAGTGCTTGCTTCCTCACTTTCTGGTAGTACAAGATGCTCTAGGCTCATTGGTATACTCCCTGGCCCAGCCCTAGTTATAACAAGTTCTCCAAAGAACGCTAGTTCTTTCTATTGGCAAATGGCATTAGAAACCAAGATCCAAACACTGGGCTTGCCCATTGCTAGACTGAGCATTCTTGCTTCTATGCCCTCTCGGTGGGCAGAGCTAGGAAATATATGCATGCATATCTACCCATGTGTACATACATATCTATAATTATTTCTGTATCTGTCCATCTGTATTTATATTAAGCTAAACAAGCATGCATACTGATACCCTTCACTGTCACCCAGTACAACGTGATTTATTGGGACTTTTTAATAAAAAGCCTCTTGCTTACCTGTACCTCCCGCGCCAACAATGAGAAGCCTGGCTCCCACCCTCCACCTCCATGCGTGTGTTTGTTCAACTCTCATTTACAGGTATAGCAGTTTTAGAACTGATAACCCATTCCCATCTAAGAAACAATTTTACCAACTAGAGTACAGTATGTATGTGCAGATATGTGCAGATCCTTTTGTCTTTAGTCTTACGGTTTCCAGTCAAAGCCATTTTCCAAAGTTACTCAAGTTAGCACTCATTTTCCCAAACCCTTCAGTAATATGTGTGGTGTTAAAGTACCAAGTTTGTGGTAATTTGTTACACAGTGGTAGAAAACTAATATCCTGTGATGCAGCAATGATGTTTTGGTTGACTAGTTCTGAGATCTCATAGGTTCTGGACTATTCCATAATTATTCAAATTTCCTGCAGTTTCCTTGTTCTCCCCACACATTGGAGCTTGTGAAGGCCACCTCCTACTTCAGCTATTGCTCTAACCAGTCTGCAGGGCCTCTAATTGACACTATTAGTAAATTTGTGATCTGCCAAATCTTGGTGACTTGTCTTCACTCAGTGGTATTTTTCCTCCTACTTTTGCTATTAAAGTTTTGTGGGTTTTGATTTTTTTTCTATCTTACTTGTTTCTATGGGCTCTTAAGAGGTACAAAAACTATATTGTCACCTCCACTACCTTTCCACATTTTAGTGTTTTTTTCAAAAGTATTTATTTTTTACTATTGAGCTTGCAAGGGACTTTTGTCATCATCTACAAGATGAGAAGAAGTAACTGAGGTCTTAAATACAAGGCATCACAGTTAATTATGAAGAAAGAATTAGAGCCAGCGATTCCAGAATAATAAGACAAATACATTCAGCATACTGTTCTGCTTCTCTTATATCATTCAGAAATGTCTTCCCATTTTTGGTGAGAGGCAGGATTTTTGCTCTCAAAATGCATCCAGTTGTTTTAGAAATAATTATCAGATATTCCAAAATGTCGAATTTTACAAGCAAAAGCAGATGAATATGGAAAATCTGAGCATTTTATTATTCTCCTTATGTTGTATCTTAATCATTTTTTACTATGACAATTTAATTTAATGACTAGAGCAGTAATTCTCACATGTAAAGGTGTATGGATCATTTTGAGATTTTTAAAAAATGTTTCATCCAGTAAGTCTGAGGTGCTACTTGAGGGTCAGCATTTCTAACAAGCTTCCATGTGACATCAACGTTGATGATCCATGAACATCAGCTTTAATGGCAAGGACCTAGAGCAATGTTCCCCAACCTTTTTGGCACTAGGGATGGGTTTTGTAGAAGACAATTTTTCGACGGACCCGGGGACAAGACATGGGGGGTTGTTTCAGGATAAGCCAAGCACATTACATTCACTGTGCTCTTTAGTCTATTATTATTACATTGTATTATATAATGAAATAATTATACAACTCATCATAACATAGCATCAGTGGGAACCCTGAGCTTGTTTTTCTGAAATCAGTTGGTCCCGTCTTGTGGTGATGAAAGACAGTGACAGATCATCAGGCATTAGATTATCCTAAGGAGCATGCAGTCTAGAGCCCTCACATGCACAGTTCAAAATAGGATTTTCACTCCTACAAAAATCTAATGCTGCTGCTGATCTGACAGGAGACAGAGCTCAGACAGTAATGAGAATGATGAGGAGTGGCTTTAAATACAGATGAAGCTTTGTTCACTGGACCACTCATCACCTCCTGCTGTGAGACCTGGTTCAGGCCATGATTGGTACTGGTTTATGGTCTGGAGTTTGGGGACCCCTGACCTAGAAGACCAATCAATGGGTTTCAGGTAGTTGTGCATTTTCTGATTTTATACATGCATACAGAGAGACCAAAAGAGAATGAGATAAAGAGAGATAATGCATATTTTTCATGAAATTTAAAAGGATTTATGTACTAAAAATGTTAAGAACAGTTACCCTACAAGATAAAGTTCATATTCCTTAAGATAAATGTAAAATCCTTATAACCATTCCATTTTGTTTTTCTACATTGTCCTTTAAGTATCTGATAGTCCAGCCAGCCTCAGAATTTGCCATGAAGTCTAGAATCATACATGATTTCTAAAAGCTACTACTTCAAATAGAATTAGTCATATTTTATTCTCACAAATCACCTTTTATATACTTCCATTCATTCTTTCAGCTAGCATTTATTAAATGCTCCATACATATATAATGTTTTGCAGTAAGTATTAAGCATATAAAAATAGGCCACAGTCTCTATTTGTGAATCTTTGTAGTCAAAAACTACTGTATTTATTGTTAAGGATTCTTTGCTATGGTAGAGTAATTACCCTGGAACCACATGTAGGTTGGTTGAATAGGTGAGAAGGAAGGAAAGAAAGAAAGAAGGAAAAAAAGAAAGAAGAACAAGGAAAGAAAGAATGAAAGAGAAAGAAAGAAAAAGAATGAAAGAAGGAAGGAAGGGAAAGAAGGAAAGAAAAAGAAAGAAAGAAGAACAACAGAGAGAGGGAGGGATGGAGGAAAGGAAGAAGAAAAAGAGAGAAATAGAGAAAGAGAGGGAGGAAGGAAGGAAGGAAGGAAGGAAGGAAGGAAGGAAGGAAGGAAGGAAGGAAGGAAGAAGGGAAAGAAGTTGTAAAAAAGAACCAGGGTGGCAGGTGTTGAATCTCAACTGGAAAGTCTGAAGAGTTGTGCTATCTGTTAAGAATAATACAATTTGTTGGAGTGGTATTTGTTGGAGTGGCATTTATCAGTTTTAAGATATATAATTTAAAATAATTTTTGTAAGTGAAGATTTATAATATCAGAAAGCTGTATAAGAAACTATTAATATGTCATCAAAAGCCATCACCACATTCCATTTTTTCCTTATCCTATACACAAGAGAATTATTAAGAAACAAAATTAATAATCTCTTTCCAAATTTCTGAATTGGAAGGAAGCTATCCAGTAGGATGGCAGGTACTAGGCAAGAAAACATGGGGACTTGAGTGGGATTGCCATGTTTTACTGATACAAATTCTCATTTGGTTCTCCCAAAGGCTTGTGATCACTGTGTTTATAGGGGTGTGAGATAGGGTCTAAAAAGCCTGGCTTATAATTTGTAATAGGCTATTTTTATTCAGGGGAGTTGTTGTTACTAGACAAGTGCCTTCATTGATAGGGACTTTATGCAGATATGGGAAATGGCAGCATAGCAGGAGACACTGGAAGGAAATTTTGCAGTTTGATCCACAAAATTGCTAACAGTGGGAAATGTCCCTTTGCCTTGATAATCTCTGTAGAATGTATACCATGGACTGAACTAAAAATAGATAAATCCTACAGCATGCTAAACCATTGTGAGGAAGTACAGTGAGAAGTGGATTGACAAACGAGAGTAAACAATAACAACTGAAATAATTTACCAAGACTACTTAAAAATATGTCACTAAACGCATGTACAGGCATTTGAAGTCTCATCTGGTAGAAGGGTTGTAGAGAATATTCCTTGTCCCCCTCAGTGTGTTTCATTTTCTTCTACTCATTGTACCAAGGTCTGGCCTCATTATAGGCATGCTATTCCAGGTGAATTGAAAAGAAGTTGCATAGATACCTTGCCATTATTAATCACTGCCTCTATTGTCAAAAGCTATTTGCAGATATTTTATCTCATTCTATCTAAAAATTATTCCGATGTATTTATGGTTTGCTCTTCTTTTGTACTACAATTTGGTACATGAAAATGGTGCTCTACAAATCAGGGAGTAGTGAAAGTAATAATTTGTCCACACAAATTAGACTCTGATGTACTACTATTCTCTAATGTCTCTCATATTCGTCTTTGCATCACCAACCACTGTGGATTTTTTCAAATGTGCAAAGAAAATTGCAGCTATTTAAAATAACCTAGAGAGGGAGAATGATAGGAAATATCCTAACTACCTCAGCCCTTTACATTTCAGCAGCCTTGTTGCCAAGGAAACCACTTGGGACTTTAGGGAAATTTGTGGATATTTAAAATGGATTGTGCCCGTACATAGATAGACACTTATACAATTCACATTGCAGAATAAAAAGCTTCCAGCCCTGCAATATTAAGCCTGGAATTTCAAGGACCGAAAATAGGAAATAACAAAATGCAAAGGTTTATTCACTTATATGCCAACACGTATGCTGTTTATAGTATTTCAGATTATTATTAGGCTAGGCTGTTAAAAAATAAGAATCTATCGAGAAGAATAAACAATGCAATATCAACCTCATAAAACTTACACTTTTATTTGCTTTTGTGATTTGCAATTTTAACATTGCATCACCATTTTGATAATTTCCAAGGTATATTGCAGTTTTTAAAATCTAAGCAGAAATGCAGATAAATTTCTTCCTGGGCTGGGCTGGAAATTGACTGAACTCTATATAAGTGCAGACATGAATCTTTACTCATAATACTGTGAGTAAAATGCAGATATGAGAAGAGAAAGAAGCTAGGCTGACATATCAAAATCCCTTGAGTGGGTTTTTCAGTTTCTATGTGTTTGTGTCTGCCTTCTTATTTTTATTCCTTTACAAATTTCTGCTGAAGATGGGATATTCTTAGTGAGAAAACTGACTGCAGAATAGAAAGCAGGTATGCAAACGGACTTTCATATATTATGTTCACATATATTCATGGTCAATTTTTGAACCTATTCTCAGAGTCTTGCTCTCCCTAGACATGCAGGATGACTTTTTCATATTCTCCTTACACTTCTGTCACACGAGAGATTCAGCTTCACCCCACCAGCTCATCTTAAGGAACTCAAGAGCATGGATACAAAAGGTCTGCAAAGCGCAAGTCACTGGCCTGACAATATGTATGTCTGTTTTAACAAAGATTTAGCTGACAGATAGTGACATGGGAGCTCCTACCTTTGATAGTTCCAGAGTGTGAATAGTGAAAATTCATGAAACCAGAAGTAAAACATTGTGTAATGGTTAATTTTAATGTGCCAACTTGACTGCACCACAGGGTGCCTATATATTTAGTGAAGCATTATTCTGGTTGTGTCTGTGGGGGTGTTTCTGGGGGAGATTAACATTTGAATTGGTGGTCTGAGTAAAGCAGGTTGCCCTCCCTGATGTGGATGGGCATCATCCACTCAGCTGAAAGCCTCTCTAGAACAAAAAGCAAAGTAAGGGAGAGTTTACTCACTCTATCTGACTGTCTTCAAGCTTGGACGTTGGTCTTCTCTTGTCTTCAGGCTCACGCTTGGAGTATAACTTATATCATTTCCCAGTTTCTGCTGTCTTCAGATCTTGAGACTACTCAGCCTCTATAATTTCATGAGACAATGCCATATAATAAATTTATTTACAAGCATACATATTAGGTGTATATATTTACACATTTAATATTCATACATATCTATAACATTGCATACATATTTATATATTTTAACATTGTGTATAAAAATATATTTCCCTTTGGTTCTGTCTCTCTCTGGGGAACCCAGACTAAGACATATGTGTAATTTAATAATATACAGCATCTATATCTTTTAATAATTCAACATTATGAGGTGTTACAGTTTCATTCACATTCATTCATGGACATATGTTCTCAGCAAAAGACAAACATTTATATAAACATAACTTTCAGATACTAGCTGAAGATTCATAATGAACACAGCATGCTAACTTATCCTATTCTAAATTCCTTCTAAAATTATTTAAATGATAGAAAAATTAGAGATGTCATGCCTCAGTATCCAGGATTAATAGAAAGTATAATTAACTAAAAATAACACAGAGGAATTTCAGTTGGATATTTTCTAGATAGGGTTCAAATGAAAATTTTAAAATAACAACAACAACAAACAAAGTAAAAGCAGAAAGATGAGAGGAATATGTGGATGCAGCAAATAAGCCTGATTGCTAGAGGCAAGAGCTAGAAAGAGGGGTAACCAGAGAACACTTGCCTTGGAATCCCTTTCTCCAGTAGGAATAAGAATATTAGAAAGTAATTCATAGAGAATTCCAGAAGCATCTCCAAGCAGAAAACACAGTGGGCATCAACAGCTGCCTTCTCCCCACCTCAGCATAATTGGGCTTTTCTCTGGATCAGCAGGCCTGCTGCCGGCTACAATGGGCACTGATACCAACTAGACTTTGAGGAGAAAAGGTTAATATACGCACTTGATTTTGGATATATTGGTTATTGATAATCATGCCACCATTTGTGTGTGGGTAGAGAGGAAAAAATCATAACACATAGCATATAAAAACAGTACACACAATAAGATAAGGTGAGCTCAGCCCCTCAGAATCAGAGAAAAAACCTACTTAAAAAGTTTTTCCAAACCTACAGAATAAAGAAGTAGATTTTAAAAAGTGCCTGCTTTGTCTTGCAGTAAAAAGAAAAGAATTGAACACCATGAAACAAGAGATGAAAGATGAGAGGATAAGACAACAGACTGAGATATAAAATGGAGCTAGCTGGGAGCCAGACAGAAGGGCAAAAGGAGCTGAACAAGATAAGGAAAAAATGAAAGGAAACTCAAGATACAATAACTAATTTTAAAACTGCTTTGAAAGCAGTAAAGAGAAGAATCCATACTGTAAAAACTGAATCAGTGATGTGAAAGCTGAACTTTTGAGCCTTTTTTTATTATTAAGCAATAAATTGCTCAGAGTTAGACTACATTGTTAAAAAATTAAAAACATAAAATTAGCCATAGAAAAAATGAACAAATGAGAATTATGGCAGAAATTGATATATTTTTAAATAAATAAAAAATTTTTAAATAACCACATTATTAAAACAATAGGAAATCACAGTATAGTTGAGAAGCCTCTAAGTAGTATAGTTAAGCAAAAAAAAAGAAACAAAGAAAAATACATAAGATACATAAATTTAAAAAGGCTAAAAATAAGTAAGGGAAAATAAACAGAAATATGGAAACATAAGGAAGAAATGCCTATGCTAATACTTTTTAAAAGCTTCATGAAATACAGTATTCTAAGAATATATAAATCAACAAAAATGATCTCCCAATGCTTAGGGGTTTAACAGAATAATAATAAGAAAAGATATTTCATAATTGATATTCCAGATTTCCCAAGGAAAGTTTTCAGATTCATTTGGTATTATAGTTTCTTCTAAATCCACAAGAAACAAAAAATTGTCTCCTAGAAATGGTTCCAGGGCATAGAAAAATTAGAAAATTGTGTTAATTTGTTTTTAGAAGATAACGTAACTCATTAGCAAAAACAGGCAGAGAAACCTAGACAGAACTCATTTAAGAATATTTGTAATGAAAAACTAGCAAAGCAAATCCAGAGTGTTGTTAGTCAAGTAATAAAAACATAACCAAGTAGGGTCTAGCCTAGTTAGATAATGAGGAAACAACATAAGAAACTCTATTAATATGTACTAATATCAGAGAAACAAAGAATAAAAATGGCATCATCATCATAGGTGCTAAAAGACATTTGATAATAATAGTCAACATTTATTCAGGATAAAAGTAGTATTTGCCAACAGAAAAACAGAGTCTCTTAATAATACAAAAACATTGCATAAAACTCTTAATACTGCAGTGATGTCATCTCCCTAAACTGAACTACAGATTCAGTTCAATCTCAGTTTAAATCTCAGCAGGTATGAAAGTGTGTGTGTGTGTGTGTGTGTGTGTGTGTATGTAAATCAACAAGCTTATTCTAAGATGTATGTGAACAAGCCAAGAAGATAGTAAGTCGATATGGAAGAACAAACTTTGTGGATTTTTCATTAATTAGTTATCTACAGTTAAAAAAAAGACAATGGGGTGTTTGCACAAGTATAGACACATAGAATAAAAAAGCAGAACAGTGTCCAGAAAGTAGATTAAGAGTGGTAGAAGTCATAAAGAAGTGAGAGAGTGTTTAGAGTATTTTAGGCCATTACAAGCAATTTGCCTTTACTCTGAATAAGATGAGACGCCATTGGAGTACATTGAACATAATGATAAAATCGTGAGATGGAGTCTTGCTCTGTCACCAAGCAACAGTGCAGTAAAGCGATCTCAGCAAACTGCAACCGCCACCTCCTGGTTCAAGCGATTCTCCTGCCTCAGCCTCCCGAATAGCTGGGACTACAGGCGCACACCACCACACCCAGCTAATTTTTGTATTTTTAGTAGAGACGGGGTTTCACCATGTTGGCCAGATGGTCTCGATCCCTTGACCTTGTGGTCTGCCCACCTCAGCCTCCCAAAGTGCTGGGATTACAGGTATGAACCACTGCAACTGGCCCATATTTATATTTTTAAATGATCACTCTGGTCGGTGTGTTAAGAACAGATAGTACAGGGGCAAGGATAAGAGCTGGGAGAACAGTAAGAAATCTACTGCAGTTATTCATTTAAGAGAGAATGTTGGTGGGAAGTGGTTGGACTCTGCATATATTACAAAAGTGAAGTAAGAAGACTGCGGCTAATGGAATGTAAGGTATAAAGGAAAGAGCAGGATTAAGAACTAGGTCTAGAGTTTTGGCTTAACAACAACTAGAAGGATGATAGTGCTATTTAGTGAGTTTGAGGCAAATTAAGAGGGCTAAATTTGAGAAACAAAAATCAAAATTTCTATTTTACACCTGCTCTGTTGAGATCTCATTAGCCCTCAGGCAGAGATCTACAAATCTGGAAGGTCAGGATGAGAGTTCAGGCAAATGCAATTATCAAGAGTATAAATTAAGAAGAGATAGGCTTTGAGGGCTGAGTCCTGATAAAAGAGACAGATTCAGGAAAGTGACACCAAATATGTGACACAGGAAGTAAACTGTATAGTTTACTTAAAAACATAGTGAACAGAAGCAAAGTAAAGAAACTTTCCTAAGAAGAAGAAAGAGATCAAACTGTCAAGTCCTGCTCAGGTCAAACTATGTGAGCCCAGCAAAATGAACATTAGATCTGGCAAGTGGATGTCACTGTTGACCTAGAAAAGAGAAGTTTCTGTAGAGCAATGGGGATGAAATTCTGATGAAAACATGTAAAAGAGAGAATGAGATACTTCCATTTCTATTCACGTGGCTGACTAGATTTTGCAGGAAAAAAAAAAGTTTTCTAGAGCAGAAGAGCTAAAAGACTGCCTAAAATATAATAAACATCTCTTTCAAAGCATTGCTGAGCAATCAGTAAAGTAAGGGAAACAACTAAAATGAGAAACAATAAAGATTTGTCATTGCAAAAGAGTACACTCTAAAAACGCTGCTCTACTCTCAAAGCCTAAATCTGGGTTTAATGACCAACAAGCATTAGGAGACAAAAGACAAATTTGGGGCCTATTCAAGTTGGAAGTCAAGATAGAGACCAAGTATAAAGCTAGGATACTCTTAGTGGATACAGTAGTAAAACATTCACTTCAAAGACAAAGAGTTGATTATTTTGGTCTTTGTCATAGCTAAGAGGGCTGATGGAGATAGAAACTTATGAGAATTCCTAAATAAAACCCAGCATTTATGTGACCTGAGGACCAGAATGTACATCCCCTTTGGAGCTCAAGTCAAAATTTAGTGTAATGTGGTCACAGACTTGGAGTGTCACCAGTCACCTAGCAAAAGTAAAGTCAAATTCTCACTTGGTGAGTGTATTTTAATCTGCATAATCTTAGAATTTGAACAGATAAAAAAAGCAGCATGAGTGCTCTCTCTCTCTCTCTCCCACTGTCTCTCTCACACACACACACACACACACACACACACACACCACACTCCTCACAAGAAATCAAGCCATCAAGAACAAAAGCCAGCAGAAACAACAACCAGAAGAAACAAGGCCCATAAAATTACATATTTTGGTATGATCACATACCTAATGTAAAATGAACGTTTGTCAAATACTTTAAAAATAAAAGAAGGAATTCAGAAGTAGAGTAAAGTACAAGATATCACCAAGAGCAAACTGGATATTTTTAAAAAAGAACTAAGTAGAGCATCTGGAAAAATACAATAATTGAAATTAAAAACCAAATTTTTACATTAGAAAACAAATTAGACACTCTTTAGGAGATTGTGATGGTCAGTTTTATGTGTCAATTTGGCTAGTCATCCCCAATTATTTAATCAAGGTATGTTGTTGTGAAGGTATTTTGCAGATGTGACAAAAGTCTATAATCAGTTGCCATGAAGTAACAGGGATTTTTCTATGTCAACTTGGCTAGTTTTATGTATCAGCTTGGCTAGTCATCCCCAATTATTCAATCAAGTACCAATCTAGGCGTGTTGTTTTGAAGGTATTTTGTAGATGTGACTGAAGTCTGTAATCAGTTGCCATGAAATAATGGAGATGTTTCTGGACAATCTGGATGCACCTGAGTTAAGTCACATGAAAGATTTTAAGAGCAGATCTGAGGTTTCCTTGAAGGAAAAGAAATTCTGCTTGTGGGACAGAAGCTGTAGCATATGACTGGAGTTTCAACCTCACCTTCCTAAAAGCCTGTCCTGTGTACTTGAACTTTCCTTGCTAGACCCAGCATCTCATAAACCAACTCTCTGCATTAAGTCTCTTAGCACATATCTCCTACTTGTTCTGTTTCTTTGGTTGTACCATGTGACTGATGGAGAGGTGATTAATGAACTGAGAAAAGATTTGAAACCCCCGAGTGTAACACAAATATGGAGACGTTGAAAGATAAGAGATATAAAGGATAGAAAATAAAATCCAATATACATTTTTGTTATATTCAGAAAAGAACAATAAAGAGAATAGTCAAATGAAATATAGAAATAAATATTGCCTGTATTTTTACCAGAATTGATAAAAGATACCATGAAGGTTAATTTTATGTGTCAACTTGGCTGGGTTATCATGCCCAGATGTTCTCTGAAACACCGATCTAGATGTTGCCATGAAGGTATTTTTTGGATGTGTTTAATATTTAACTCAGTATACTTGGAGCAAAGCAGGTTACCGTCCGTAATGTGGGTGAGCTGCATCCAATCAGTAGAAAAGCATCACAGAAAGAACTGAGGACCACTGTGGAAGCGGAATTCTGCTTGCCGACTGCCTTTGGACTCCAGCTTCAACGACAACAGTTCCCTGGGTCTCCAGCCTGCCAGCCTGCCCTACAGAGTTTGGACTTTCCAGTCCCCAAATCTGTGTGGGCCAATTGCTTAAAATAAATCTCTCTCTAAATCTCTCTCTCCACATACACACAGGCGCACACACACACTCACACAGACGTACACACACTCGCTCTTATACATTTTACTAAATGTCTTCTCTGGAGAACCCTGACTAATATAGATATTAACATTTAGATTAAAGAAGCTAAAAATTCCAAGATAAAATGATATTCACATTTTAGTGAATCTACAAACCTCCAAAGGCAAAAAATAACGTTTCAAAAGTAGTCAGAAAAAAATTACCTACAAATGAACATTAATTAGATTGACAGTGGAATTCTCAAGGCAAAAAACGAGGAAATAAAAGCTGGAAAATCTTTAAGAAAATAAATAAAATTAATAAATACATAAAATATCTTGAAAGTTTCATGAAAACAGCAGTAAACACAGTATTATATGACTTCAAAAATTATATTTTAAGGAAAAAGTGAAGCGATTATCAAAGGGGAAAAAACAGAATAAATTCATTAAGAACAGACATTCGCTAAAAGAAAAATCTAATGGATACACTTCAGAAAAAGTAAGAAAAATGGTCCTCAAAGGAAATCTGTAAGAACGTTAAAAGAAAGGGTGAGAAAAATTAAATTATAAACTTTCTGATGAGCCCAAATTATATGGCTGATTACGTGATAATGATTATGCCTAATTTGTAAGCTTAAATAATTATGATAGAATCTTGACAACCATAGTAAACAATTCAGAAGAGATTTAATATGAGCAAAACATTTTTTCAGAAGGAGAGTAAAGATATTGATGAGATTATATTAATTTAAATATACATGTTAAACATTCTAAGAAAGTAGACTAAAGCATGTAAATTTCTAACAGGTAAGGAAAAGACAAAGAAAGAGGAAGTAAAAAAGAAAGGAGGAAGAGAGATGGAGGAAGAAGGAGGGGAAGTAGAAAAAACAGAAAGCACAAGATAAGATAGATGAGGGAAATAAATCTAGACATATATAACAGTAATCACAATCCATTTAAAGGGACAAAAAGCTTCAATTGAAAATTAAAAAGTAAATCAAACTGAGCAATGTAGTGTGTATGAGAAACATATTTTAAAAATAAAGACTCAGAAAAGAGGAAAACTAAAAGTCTGGGTATAATTAGGAGATCAAAGTACATAGTAATTTGAATCGGGGAAGTTTAATATAAAGAAAACTAAACTTATGACAAAGCTGTAACTATAAAGATGTAATGAGAACTGTAAAGGGTATTGTGTTAGTCAGGGTTCTCCAGAGAAACAGAAAGAATAGGATATACATAGATATGCAGTAAGATACTTATTGTAAGATATTGGCTCGAGAGCCTGTGGAGGATAGGAAGTCCCACAGTCTGCCCTCTGCAACCTGGACAGCCAGGAAAGCCAGTGGTGCAATTCCAGTTGAATTCTGAATGTCCAAGGACTGAGGGTCAATGGTGCAAGTCCCAGTCCAAGTCTGAAGGCCTGAGAACCAGGTGTGCTGATGTCTGAGGGCAGAAGATGGACTCTCCAGCTCAAGGCAAAGAGTGAATTCACCTTTCCTTCACATTTTTGTCTTATGTGGATCCTCAATAGATTGAATGGTGCTCACCCACACCATGAGGGCAGATCTTCTTTACACAGTCTACTCCTTCAAATGCTAATCTCTTCTAGAAACACCCTCCCAGACATCCCCAGTAGGAATTTTTTTTTTTTTTTTTTTTTTTTTACCACTTTTCTGGGCATCCCTTAGCCCAGTCAGGTTGACACATAAAATTAACCATCACAGGTACCTTAGGGCAGAAGAACACCCAAGAGCGGACTAACTTGGGGCACCTCAGGGCTGGATGGCAGATGTCATTGAAGAAGGCACAGTTGCATCCTCATGGATGGTGCAGTTTATTGTTCCTGATTCATTGGGTAAGCAGAGAAAAATTCTCCAGGTGCAGGCGAGCTGAGCTGTTAGGTTGGTATGCAGCGGGAGTAAGGACATTGGGAGCCCACTATCAGGGAGTACAAAGTTTATTTCAGGAGCAACACAGGAAAACAACCCTCTGAAATGTAGGCAAGCCAAGGCTGGTGAACATTAATTAAGCTTATGATTTTCTGTTTCACTTATCTCTAAACACTAATGGAGTACAGGCAGTGAGACATTGTCAGAGGATGCAGTAGTGAGTGTGTGGCCTGTCCTTACTCTCACGGTGTCAAACGTAATATTTGGCCCTCTGTAAAAGTAATAGTATATTATTATTTATGTGTGTATCTATTTATTTTGGAGACAAGGTTTCACTCTGACACCCAGGCTGGAGTGCTGTGGCATGATCATAGCTCACTGCAGCCTTAATCTACTCAAGCGATCCTCTCACCTCCTGCCTCCCAAGTAGCTGGGAGGTGTGCACCACCAGGCCTCGCTATTTTTCATTTTGTAGTTGAGACAGGATCTCACTGTGCTACAAAAGCTGGTCTCAAACTCATGACCTCAAAAGATCCTCTTGCCTGGGCTTCCCATAGTGGTAGGATCACCGGCATGAGCCACTGCACTCAGTCAAGAACAGTACATTACACTCCAGAAATAACACTATCCCACATTAAAGACAAATAAATAAATTATCCTTTAGCTTTGATCTTATCTAATTTAACATCGTGATTTATTTACTTTTCATGGAATCAATTTTCTCCCTTTAAACACCTCTGCTTTTCTTCTGTGAATGATCTCCAACATTTTTTTGTATGACTTTACTGCAGTGAACATAATAGAACACATAATTAAAAGAACATTAACATTTTTATCTGACTCATTCTCTTAAGATTCATCTTTTGATGTGTTTAAAGCAGGTTAACCTTCATGTCTAACCAGTCTTTGCCAAATCTGCATTTGTTCTGGAGTTTGTGCTTCTTTTCTCCTGTTTTATTTCTTCCTGCTTATATCTTAATTGGAGAATTCTTGTTTTCTACAATCTAATTGAAACACTAAGTAGATCATTTTTTAACAACATTTGATGTCAGAGGACACTCTTAAAGTAACATTCATGTTAGCCCAAGTTTTTCCTAAGCCATTTTTTTGGCTTTGGCCTCCAAGTTATGTTTATGAATCATCTAAGAACTGAGAGGAACATGCTCCAGCGGTGTCCTTGTTAATCACAATATCACATGATATTGAATTGAGAACCTTCTTAAAATCATATACACATATATATTATATCTTATATGCCCTTTTTGCCTATGTAACCTGTCTGTGAGATATGTTCTTTGCGAAGATATGTGTTGTACCTGAGAGTATTCTAGAGGAACACTAGATTGATTGCTGATTATTCTATTATCTTCACAATTTTTCACACTGAACTACTCTAATTTACAGAATCAACTTTTCTTCCTTTTTCTAAAAATGGGAACAGCATTATCTTCTCTAATTCTCCCGTAAGTTATCAAAGGAACAGATTTTTATTATCTCCCATCTTCTAAGTAATTTTTCAATTAAAGCCTAGTGTAGATCTCTGACTTTCTCCACGTCACTGCATTTGGTTCTTTTCTGGCACATTTGATTCAGACTCTTTTTTTTTTTTTTTTGAAACAAATTAGGTAATAGAAGGAGCAACCAGGTATTGACTACCTAAATGCTAAGTGCTAAAAAGTATACTATATGATTTGCATAAATTAAATTTAATCCTCTTGGCATGGTATCAAGATATTAATTATGCTCATTTTATAAATGAGGAAATTGATGCACACAAAGGTTAAGAGGCATGTAACAGAATGACAATCTCATATATTCCCTGTTCCAGTCTGTTCATTTGACTGTTACTAAATTTTTTCACACCTTTTTTTAATCACTTTTCCAAAAATTACATGAGGAATGCTTAAAATTTTTGCCATAAATCTTACACTGACCATATATATATTAATATAGGTATAATATCATATACAAACATATCTAAATACATATAGAGAAAAAACCTTTCATACTTTTATTCTTAAATTCAAAACACTTAAAATATTCTTTAGAATCTATTTACTACTGTTTTAGACTATCTCAGGGAACAATATTGTGTTTATCTTTGAGGAATGTTTGTCATACGGGTTTTCAGAATATTGTAGACATATCTTGAGTAAATGTGATTCACTAGAAGTTTCTCATCTTGTCTCCAACAACTTTTCCTTGACTGATCTGGCTGAGTCACCTGCACTATCTCTGAGACTCAGTTTTCTCATCGACCAATGAGAGAAGATTGACTTGAGAATCTGAAGCCTATTTCAACTCAAAAGTTCAGTGTTGTTTTGTACTTTCTTCGTTTAGACCGGTGAGCTCCTTTTATTACAGGCATAGAAGGTGATTTAGATGGGCTTGGCCTAGTCCATCCAAACCATTGCGTGTGTATGTATATGTAGATACAGCCAGGTGGAGAAGGAACTAATAACTAGCAACACAGGACATTTATGTGGATCTTTGTTTTCACACAGCATGTGGGCAAGTGGAGAAGGTGTAGTTTTTATTTGCTCAATCCAGAGCACAGCTATGTGTGTGCTCTCACTGCTCTACTTAAAATTCTCTTATATTTTTGTCCAAAAGTGACCTGTTCTATTTCGTATATGAAAGCTTCACATTAAAAGAATATGAGGTAGCAAATATCTTTACTGAAGCGCTGTTGGCAGCTGAAATCACTGACAGCTTCCTGGCTGTGATTCATAATCTATATCGGTGCCTTTGAGACAGCAGGCTATTGATTTTTTCCCTGTCTATAATCCAAGACCATATACAGAGCTTGTTAGACATCTGTGGGAATATAAACTGAGTTTTGATACAAGTTAGGAAGGTTCTCTTAGCAGTGAACTTAGTTTTTGTCTTAGAAAAATCTTTACACAACCTTAATCTTGGTGAACTTTTTAAAAACAAATAATCCAATATAAGCCAGGTCACAGGCTCTGAAACAGAGAATATTGTCAATGTTTTGCTGTGGTTTGGGTTTTTTTTTTTTTTTTTGGAGGGGGGGTCGATTGTTTTGTGCCCAGAGTTTAAATAAAACTACTTTATCCAGTAGTTAGTAGACTATCTATTAAATAACGATTGAGACTTTTTCTCTTTGTTATACCTAAGAATACTTTTTATTTGATGAGACTAACTAGGATAGATTTCAAGTGATACAGGGAGATAACTGTAGGGCACAGATATAAATGAAACTATTACAAGTCATACGTTATTAACTATAGAGCTGTTCCTGAAAAAAATGAATAGGAATTACCTATATCAGAAGCCTTCTTAGGTCTGCAAAACTTAACTTTTTCTAAATCATTGCCTAACTGTCTGACCAAGAAATGAAATCTTTTTAAAGTAAACATCTCAAAGAGAGAAAAGAAATGCATAGGATTTCCCTGAAGTAGTTTCTTAACTACTTAACTGTATTAACTAATAAGTATGTAATCCTAACACTTTAGAAGGGAGTGTATTACAAAGTCAGGTGTATACCCATTTCAGTATAAAAACTGAAGACAAAATAGTATTATATACTTAATAAAAAGTCAGACACACTCGCAAATGAATACTGCTCCAAAATGTATAATTTCTAGATAAAATTGCCTAACTAAAAGGTGTTCTTTGCACTTTTTATATGGTACTCAATTTAATTATTTGTATCAAGTATTTATTTTAATAAAAATAATGCGTAATATTCACAGGTAATTCATTATGTGCTAAGAACTCTTCTAAGTGTTTTACTTGGATTACTCATTTGATCTTCACAATAATCCTAAAACGATTATTCAGATGCGGACACTGAGACACCAGTATGTCAAACATCTTGCTCAAGTTCATGCAGCTAGCAAAGGTTGGAGTCAGGATGCAAACTCAGGTGGTATGAATTAGGAGATTATGCTCTTAAAATCTGCTCATCTAACTTAAAAGTATTTTAAGCAAATGAAGGGCAAGAATTTGTACTGACTCGCCTTTGTATCACCTCCAATATTTAACATATTACCTGGTACACAGATTCTCAGTAAATGCTTATTAATATAAATTGAATCGTAGAGGAAATATGTACAGAAAACAAAATTAACTTAGACAAAGAATAATCAGTAGTTAGTATTCTGTGACCTGAGCCGCAGTGCTTAGAATAGTATTTTTCACTGTTTCTTCAGTTAACACTTCATTCCAGTCAAATCTCCCATCTCAAGTTGTCTAGCTTCTGCATATCATCTTGATTATGATATATGTTTTGAAGTTTAAGTGATGAGAATTTTGTCACAAATATTTTTAAATTATTAGTATATTATTAAATAATTTTTCACCCTACATAGCCATTCTTCATTCTATCTTATCCTATTGAGAATCACTTACTTTTCTATACATACCTCTTGTACATAAATATATCTAGGTTTAAAAGTATGTTTGTAAATCTTTATGTTTATTAAAATATTTGTTGAAGATTAATAACTTAATGCCTAATATTAATTTTATATTTAAAAAATTGTGAATGACATAAAATAAAGCGCTAGCATGCTGTTGAAATTCATCAAAAAAACTAAGCAGAACAGAACTTAATCTAAAATGATATTTTTTTCTAATGCAATAAAAGAAGAAACTGGGGGAAATAATAGCAAGAACAACAACAAAAATTGCACTGCAGCAGAAAGAAAATTAAATCCTTCCAATTAAAAGGCAATCTCTAACAATCATTTGCCACAGGAAATTAAAATAATAATAATTTTAGGAAACTATGTTAAACTGTCTCTGAGATTTAAGCAAACTCAATGAAACAGAGATGGAAAGGCATAATATGAGTATAGGTTGAGGCCAGGTGTGGTGGCTCATGCCTGTAATCCCAGCACTTTGCGAGGCTGAGGTGGGCGGATCACATGAGGTCAGGAGTTTGAGACCAGCCTGGCCAACATGGCAAAACCCCATCTCTACTAAAAGTACAAAAACTAGCCAGGTGTGTTTGTGGGCGTCTGTAATCTCACCTACTCGGGAGGCTGACGCAGGAGAATCGCTTGAACCTGGGAGGCAGAGGTTGCAGTGAGCTGAGATCGCACCACTGCACTCTATCCTAGTCAATAGAGTGAGACTCCATCTTAAAAAAAGAAAAAAAAAAAAAGAGTATAGATTGAGATGAAAGATCATTTGGTGACATAAGAAAAAATGTGAGATTAAAAAATAGAGTGAAACAAAAAATGTAGAAGCAGAATTAAAATCTTAACTTGAAGCAATGAAGAGTGAAATTAATATGAACAAGTAAATTACGATCATAAAAACAATATACACAACCAAACTAAAACAAATTTGTAAAACCTAACTAAATATCTGGAAACAAAATTCCAAAAGTGATAAAAGAATAAATGGAAATGTGAATAAACTACATTACAATGAGGAAATTGCAATAAGGAAGTAAAGATGACAGGTTAAGAAGGTTTCCTGAGTGTTAAAAATTGTCAAGGAATAAATAATTCCTATCTTATGTGTTGTTACAGAAAACAGAACAAAACTAAAAAAAAATCTTAGCTAACCTAATTCTCCAGGGTTAGGAAAAAGAAAGCCATAATAATGTAGGACTTATCCCAGAAATAAAAAGGCAATTAAACATAGAAAACCTATCATTGGAATTCATCATTATAAGGAATTAAAAACAAAAATTCTACAGGACACTAAATATTATATAAACTTTAAAACCTACTTAGGATTTTAAAACTGCACATGAAGAATGTGAGAGAATTTCCTCAAGGTCATTCCATCAAAACTTGCAGCAAATATTACACTTAATGAAGAAAATGTAGGCACATTCCATTTAAAGTGAGGGTGAAAACAGTAACGAAAACTATGAATATTCTTTAACTATAGCACTGGAGGTCCTTTCTACTGTAATACTATAACAGAGAGAGAGAGAGAGAGAGAGAGAGAGAGAAATACCTGGCTTTGAAAGCAGGATTAAAACTGAGACTCAGTTATTTTGGGTTCAGCCAAGGTTATGTAATACCATGGGCTGCTTGTTCCTTCTCTAAACCCTGGCTAAGCTAGTGAGGAACATGTAAATGTAGAAACAAAATGTATTGCTACAGATGGGCCAAGAATATAAAATAAGTTTAATAGTATACAAAAATAGATACGAGAAACGCCAAGGAAACAGCAACAACAATAAACTAGAAATGGCTGAGTCAATGGATGATTCCTCTGAGCTACTGTATGTGGGACTGGAGAGAGTGGTTGGAGTTCCTAGATCCAACTCCAGAGAGTGCTATTTACATCAACCATGACGTGAAAGTTGTCCTCTGACTTTATATAAACCAGAGACCCTGAGCGTGTGGCTGCCACTTGGAGCACAGCGTGGCTGACATTCTGGGAGTAGGAACTGAAGAGAAACCTCTTGATTTTTTTCTCTTTCCCACACTCTTGCCTTCTGCCAATAATTCCCTATTCCAGTCCTGTGGCAATCTATAATAATGGCTCAAACCTCTCATGCATGTGTCTAGAGATGTAAAGTCAGGAAAGTATAAAATGTGACTTGGTGAGAAGTTGAAGAAAGTAGGTGAAGAAAGAAGTAAACAGTTCAGCCTGGCAGAGGTAGATGCCTCCTGCCGGGGCTGCTTCTCCTAGATGATCTGTAGGTGAGCTATTGAATGACAGAGTGATGAACTGGAATTTTTTTGTGCCTGGCCATCTCCACCCAAGGCATCAACCCTTTCCCTCTCCTCGCCAGAGACTAGGGTGTGGGCTTCTAACTTCCCCGAACTTTTTCTAGAAAAGAATCCTAGAGCCCAAAAGGAATCTATTCTCACTAGCCAACATAATGAGACACAACAAGCCAAGCAAAATATATCACCAGAAGCAGAAGTATTATTACGGATGGGTCAAGAGTATAACATAAATTTAATGATATACAAAAATAAATATAAAAAAATTAACAAAAATAATTCATAAAACCCCAAGTAAAACCAGCAGTTATGAAAATTAGACGTAAAATATTGGCCGGTTGATAGAGAATTCAAACTGTTCTTATTTGTAGATATGACTCTCTATTTAGAAATCCAAAAGAATCAATGAATTAATTAAACAAATATGAGAGTTCAGCAAGGTTTTCAGATATAAGATTTACCTACAAAAATCTGCCATCTATAAATTATAACATTTAGTAGGATTTTATAGTAATGAACAAAACCAAGAACACACACGTCCTTTATAATGAATATGTTCAGACTATTACAGAACATTGAAAGAGAACTACATAAATGAAAAGAGATATAATGTTCATGGATGGCAAAACATGACACAATATGATGTCAGTTTGCTCCAATAAATCTATAAATTCAATTAAATAACAATAAAACCCCAACAGGATTCTTAGCATTACTTGAATCAGTATGACAAACTGATTTTGAAATTCATATGGAAGAATAAAGTTTGATCAATAGCTGAGAAAATTTTAACCATTAAAGAAAGATAATTTGCCTCACTAGACATTAAGATACATTAGAAAGTTAAAATAATAAAATGTAAGAGTAGGCTATTTGTGTTGAAAAAGACAAACATATCACTGAAAGAAGAATGGATAGACATCACATAACAAATCAAGAGGAAACATAAGAATTTCTTAGTCCTAGATGGTATTGGAAAAACTGCCTCACTGCTTATAGAAAATCAAGGTTATCTATGCATTACAAAATGGAAAAAAAAAGACTCCTAGTGAATTAAATACTTCTATATGAGATATTAAAGGAGAAACATACATATCTTTTTGCCTATGGGATAGGAAATTTTTTTTAATTTTTCTATAGGTTATTGTGGTACAGGTGGTGTTTGGTTACATGAGTTCTTTGGTGGTAATTTGTGAGATTTTGGTGCACCCATCACCTGAGCAGTGTACACTGCACTCTATTTATAGTCTTATGTCCCTCACCTCTCTCTCAACCTCCCCCCCAAGTCCCCAAAGTATCATTCTTATGCCTTTGTGTCCCCATAGCTTAACTCCCACATATCAGTGAGAACATACGATGTATGGTTTTCCATTTTGGAGTTACTTCACATAGAATAATAGACTCTAATCTCATCCAAGTGGCTGTAAATGCCATTAATTCATGCCTTTTTATGGCTGAGTAGTATTCCATCATATATATATATATATATATGTATATATATATATAAATAAATATATCTCACATATATATGCCACATATATATATACCATATATATACCACATATATATACACCATATATACCACACATATATGTATATATATACACATACTTCACAATTTCTTCATCCACTTGTTTATTGACAGGCATTCAGCTTGGTTCCATGATTTTGCAATTCTGATTGTGCTGCTGTAAACATACATGTGTAAGTATCATTTTCATACAATGACTTCTTTTCCTTTGGGTAGATACCCAGTAGTGAGATTGCTGGATCAAATGGTAGTTATATTTTTTGTTTTTTAAGGAATTTTTACACTGTTTTCCACAGTGGCTGTACTAGTTTACATTCCTATCGGCAGTATAGAAGTGTTCCCTGTTCACCGCATCCATGCCAACATCTACTGTTTTGATTTTTTGATTATGGCCATTCTTGCAGGAGTAAGGTGGTACCACATTGTGGTTTTGATTAGCATTTCCCTGATCATTAGTGATGTTGAGCATTTATTCATATGTCTGTTGGCCACATATCTTCTTTTGAGAATTGCCTGTTCATGTCCTCAGCCCACTTTTTTATGGGATTGTTTTTTTTCTTAATCATTTGTTTGAATTTGTTGCAGATGTGGATATTAGTCTTTTTTCAGATGTATAGATTATGAAGACTTTCTCCCACTCTGTAGGCTTCTGTTTACTCTGCTGACTGTTCTTTTGCCATGGTAAAACTCTTTAGTTTGATGAAGTCCCAGATATTTATCTTTGTTTTTATTTCATTTGCTTTTGGGTTCTTGGTCATGAAATCCTTGCCTAAGCCAATGTCTAGAAGGGTTTTGCCAACATTATCTTCTATAATTCTATAGTCTCAGGTCTGAGATTTAACCGTTTAATCCATCTTGAGTTAATTTTTATGTAAGGTGAGCAATGAGGACCCAGTTTCATTCTCCTACATGTCGCTAGCCAATTATCCCAGCACCATTTGTTGAAAAGAATGTCCTTTCTCCACTTTATGTTATTGTTTGCTTTGTCAAAGATTAGTTGGCTCTAAGTATTTGGGTTAATTTCTGTGTTCTCTCTTCTGTTCCGTTGGTCTGTGTACCTATCTTTACGCAAGTGCCATGCTGTTTTGGTGACTGTGGCCTTATAATATACTTAGAAATCAAGTAGTGTGATGCTTCCAGATTTGTTCTTTTTGCTTAGTTTTGCTTTGGCTATGCAGGCTCTTTTTTAGTTCCATACAAATTTTAGGATTGTTTGTCTTATTTCTTTGAAAAGAGATGTTGTTAATTTGATAATATTTGCACTGACTCTGTAGATTAGTTTGAGCAGTATAGTCATTTTAATAATATTAATTCTTTCAGTCTGTGAGTATGGATGTCTTTTTATTTGTCTCATCTTTAATTTCTTTTATCAATGTTTTATAGTTTTTCTTGTAGAGTTCTTTTACCTGGTTGGCTAAATTTATTCCTAGCTACATATATTTTTTAGTCCATTATAAATGATCTAGCCTTCTTATTTCTTCCTCAGATAGTTCATTATTGGTGTATATAAATAAACACTACTAATTTTCATGTTTACTTTTACCCTGCAACTTTACTGAATTGGTTTGTTTCCATATAAATTTTTGAATTACTTTTTCTAATTCTGTGAAGAGTGATGGTGGTATTTTGGTGGGGATTGCATTGAATTTGTAGATTGCTTTTGGCACTATGGTCATTTTCACAATATTGATTCTACCTATCCAGGAGCATGGGCTGTATTTACGTATGTTTGTGTCATCTATGATTTCTTTCAGCAGAGTTTTCTAGTTTTCCTTGTAGAAGCCTTTCATCTCCTTGGTTAGGTGTATTCTTAAGTATTTTAATTTTTTTGTAGCTATTGTAAAAGGGGTTGAGTTCTTGATTTTATTCTCCGCTTGGTTACTGGTTGTGTTTGGAAGAGCTACTGATTTGTGTACATTAATCTTGTATCCAGAAACTTTGCTGAATTCTTGTATCAGTTCTAGGAGCTTTCTGAAGGAGTCTTTACTTTATGGTTTTCAAGGTAAACAATCATATTGTCTGCAAAAAGGGACAGTTTGACTTTCTCTTTACTGATTTGGATGCCTTTTATTTTTTTCTCTTGTCTGATTGTTCTGGCTAGGACTTCCAGTACTAAGTTGAAGATGAGTCGTGAGAGTGCGGGCATCCTTTTCTTGTTTCAATTCTCAGAGGCAATGCTTTCAGCTTTTCCCCATTCAGTATTATGCTGGCTGTGAGTTTGTCATAGATGGCTTTTATTACATTGAAATATGTCCTTTGTATGCCAATTTTGCTGAGAGCTTTAATCATGAAGGGATGCTGGATTTTGTTTAATGCTTTTTCTGCACCCATTGAGATTATGTAATTTTTGTTTTCAATTCTGTTAATGTGGTGTATCACAGTTATTGACTGGCTTATGTCAAACCATCCCTGCATCTCTGGAATGAAACCAACTTGATATGGTGGATTATCTTTTTGAAATGTTGTCAGATTCGGTTAGCTAGTATTTTGCTAAGGATTTTAGTATCTATGTTCATCAGGAATATCAATCTGTAGTTTTCTTTTTTGGTTATGTCCTTTCCTGATTTTGGTTATTAGGGTGATACTGGCTTCACAGAATGAATTAGGGAGGGTTTCTTCTTTATCTTGTGGAAGAGTGTCAAAAGGATTGGTACCAATTCTTCTTTGAAGGCCTGGTAGAATTCTGCTGTGAATCTGTCTGGTCCTGGACTTTCTTTGTTGGAAATTCTTAAATTACCATTTCATTCTCACTGTGTGTTATTGATCTGTTCAGGGTATCTGATTATTCCTGACTTAAACTAGGAGGGTTGTCATTTTCCAGGAATTTATCCATCTCTTCTAGGTTTTCTAGTTTATGTGCATAAAGGTGTTCATAGTAGCCTTGAATGATCTCTTGTATTTCAGTGGTGTCAGTTGTAATATCTCCTGTTTTGTTTCTTAATAAGGTTATTTGGATTTTCTCTCTTCTTTCCTTGGCTAATCTTGCTAATGGTCTACGAATTTTATTTATCTTTTCAAAGAGCCAGCTTTTTGTTTCATATATCCTTTGTATTTTTTGTTGTTGTTGTTGTTGTTTGTTTAAATTTCATTTAGTTCTGCTCTGATCTTGGTTATTTCCTTTCTTCTGCTTGGTTAGGGTTTGGTTTATTCTTATTTCTCTACTTCCTTGAGGTGTGAACTTAGAATGTCAGTTTGTGCTCTTTCAGTCTCTTCCATGTAGGTGTTTAGGGCTGTGAACTTTCCTCTTAGCACCGCCTTTGCTGTATCCCAGAGGTTTTGATAGGTTGTATAATTATTGTCGTTAAGTTAGAACAATTTTTTAATTTCCACCTTGATTTCATTTTTGACTCAATGCTCACTCAGGACCAGGTTATTTAATTTCCATGTATTTGCATGGTTTTGAAGGTTCCTTTTGGAGTTCATTTCCAGTTTTATTCCACTGTGGTCTGAGAGAATGCCTGATATAATTTCAATTTTCTTAAATTTATTGAGCCTCATTTATGGCCTGTCATATGGTCTACCTTGTAGAACATTCCATGCACTGTTGAATAGAATATGTATTCTGTGGTTGTTGCATGAAATGTTCTGTATATATCTGTTAAGTCCATTTGTTCCAGCGTATAGTTTAAATCCATTGTTTCTTTGTTGACTTTCTGTCTTGATGACCTGACTAGTGCTGTCAGTGGAGTATTGAAGTCCCCCACTGTTATTGTGTTGCTGTCTATCTCATTTCTTAGGTCTATTAGTAATTGTTTTATAAATTTCAGAGCTCCAGTGTTAGGTGCATATATGTCTAGGATTGCGATATTTTCCTGTTGGACAAGGACTTTTACCATTATATAATGTCCCTCTTTGTCTCTTTTAACTGCTGCTGCTTTAAAGTTTGTTTTGTCTGATATAAGAATAGCTACCCCTCCTCACTTTTGGTGTTTATTTGCATGAAATTCCTTTTTCTACCCCTTTACTTTAAGTTTATATGTGTGCTTATATGTTAGGTGAGTCTCCTGAAGGCAGCAGATAGTTGGTTGGTGAATTCTTATCCATTCTGCAGTTCTGTATCTTTTAAGTGGAGCATTTAGGCCATTTACATCCAATGCTAATATTGAGATGTGAGGTACCATTGCATTCATCATGCTATTTGTTGCCTGTGTACCTTGTTTCGTTTTTGTTTTTTGTTTTTTAAATTGTATTTTTGTTTTATAGATCCTATGTGATTTATGCTTTAAAGAGGTTCTGTTTGATGTGTTTCCAGGATTTGTTTCAAGATTTAGAGTTCCTTTTAGCAGTTCTTGTGGTGGTGCCTTGGTAATGGTAAATTCTCTCAGCATTTTTTTTGTCTGAAAGAGACTATCTTTCCTTCATATATGATGGGCTACAAAATTCTTGGCTGATAATTGTTTGGTTTGAGGAGGCTGAAGATGGGGCCCCAATCCCTTCTAGCTTGTAGGGTTACTGCTGAGAAATCTGCTGTTAATCTGATAGGTTTTCCTTTATAGGTTACTTGATGCTTTAGTCTCACAGCTCTTAAGGTTCTTTCCTTCATCTGAACTTTAGATAACCTGATGACAGTGTGCCCAGGCAATGATCTTTTGGTGATGAATTTCCCAGGTGTTCTTTGTGCTTCTTGTATTTGGATGTCTAGGTCTCTAGCAAGGCCAGAGAAGATTTCCTCAATTGTTCCCCCAAATATGTTTCAAAAATTTTTAGATTTCTCTTCTTCCTCAGCAACCCCAATTATTCTTAGGTTTTGTCGTTTAACATAATCCGAGACTACTTGGAGGCTTTGTTCATATTTTCTTATTCTTCTTTCTTTGTCTCTGTTGGATTGGGTTAATTCGAAGACCTTGTCTTCAAGCTCTGAATTTCTTTTTTCTGCTTGTTCAATTCTATTGATGAAACTTTCCAGAGCATTTTGCATTTCTATAAGTGTGTCCAATGTTTCCTGAAATTTTGTTTTTTCTTTATGCTGTCTATTTCCTTGAATATTTCTCCCTTTACTTCTTGTATTTTTTTTTAATTTCCTTGCATTTGGCTTTACCTTTCTCTGGTGCCTCCCTAATTAGCTTAATAACTAACTTCCTGAATTCTTTTTCAGGAAAATAGAGGATTTCTTCTTGGTTTGGCTCTCTAGTGAGCTAGTGTGATTTTTAAGGGTGTTGAAGATCTTTGTGTTGTCATATTACCAGAGTTGGGTGTTTTGGTTCCTTCTCATTTGGGTAGGTTCTGTCAGAGGGAAGGTCTAGGGCTGAAAGCTATTATTCAGATTATTTTGTCTCATTCAGTATTCCCTTGATGTAGTACTTTCTCCCTTTTCTTATGGATGTGGCTTCCTGAAAGCTGAGCTGCAGTGATTGTTACCTCTTTTCTGGGTCTAGCCACCCAGCACATCTACCAGGCTCCGGGCTGGTACTGGGGCTTGTCTGCACAGAGTGCTGTGATGTGAACCATCTACGTGCCATAGATACCAGCACATCTCCCAGGTCCTGCAGAAACAGTCTGTTTCCTTCAGAGGATCTGTGGGTCCTCTTGGGATTCCTGTTTTGTTCTTGCAGTCATTCTAGAGCTAAAATTCATGATTTGAGCTTCTGCACACTGTTCTGTCAGCCTGGGTTGGAGCTGCAATCTAGTCCTGCCTCCTGTCAGCCATGATGATCTATTCTAGATTCTAGAAGCTGCCCACATTCCTTGGCTTGTAGAATTTTCAAAACCAGCAAAAGCCAGTGAGATCTTTCTCACATTGCATCACTTTGATTCTAGGAAATGGTTTTTAATCAAAACTCAAAAATTAAAAATTAATAGAGGTAAATGTATTAAACCTTCTCAAAATTAATGACTTTAATTGAATAACTTGTATTATAGATAAATTCTAAAAATTAGGAAAAAACCCCAAAGAAGTAGTTAATACAATGTGTAAAGTTACAGGAATTAATATATAAAATACCCATGGCACTTCTCCAGATCATTAAGAAAAATACATGAAACC
Organism: Hylobates moloch; assembly: GCF_009828535.3. Taxonomy (NCBI): domain Eukaryota; kingdom Metazoa; phylum Chordata; class Mammalia; order Primates; family Hylobatidae; genus Hylobates; species Hylobates moloch. The sequence continues at coordinate 56,663,399 of NW_026652284.1, forward strand.
CATTAACAAAATCTATGGTCAAACAGGTAGATTCTAAATGGACAGCCTTTTTATAAATGAAGAAGTGAACAACTTTTCTAATAACCAGAGGAAGGAGGATGGGGTTAGGGAACATCAGTGATATTGCAATTTTTAGCTATCAGGTTTGAAGAAATAAAGATAAACCTTATGAAGGGCTATTGAAAACCTGAGCTGGTAAGAGCCCTCAAAATCCGGTGGTGGGAGTATAAATTGGCACAGAAATTTTGAACAAGAGTGTGCCAGTATTTCATAAAAGTCAGTATTTTACATCCTAAGCCTAGCTAAACCTGTCCTAGGTATATATCCACAAAAATGTTCACATAAGTACATAAAAGGATGTGTATTACAGTGACTGGATTTAGTAACAAGAGTTTGGAGATCACTTGGTTGGCTAAATAAAATGTAAAATGTGCATGGTATGTGCATATGATAGAATAATTTTCAGCAATCAGAGTTAATGAACTATCCTCAAATGTAGTGATGTGGATGCATTGTAGAAACATAGTATTAAATGAGAAGTTAGTTTAAAATTATTTCAAAACTCTTCTTCCATATATTTGAACACTCAGCCAAACAATATAATGTACAAGGATACATACAAACCTAAATAAATGCTTAGGTAGGTGTCTATGGGGTAAAGGGGATGGGAGGAGAGATAAGGGATTAAGAAGAAATAATAAACCAGATAAAAAGTATGGCTTTGGATTAACAAAATTACAGTGTTTTACAAACTTGGAATAGGGTTAATTCAAATCTATGCATCTAAGTTCCAAAAAGGAAAATAAAATCAGTGAAGTGAGAGAAAAAGTTGAGAAATTTCATGATTGAAGAAAAACATACAAAGGACTTAATATAATAGATATTGAAGATAAAAAGTAGGTATGTGCAGGCAAGAAACTTTAACAGTTTTATTAGAAAAAAATTAATAACTGCATATAAGCACTGTACTCCAGTTGATAAAGTTGCTTCTTATGAGGGTACAATTTTCTTTCTTTCTTTTTTGTTGTTGTTGTTGTTGAGACAAGAGTCTTGCTCTTGTTGCCCAAGCTGGAGTGCAATGACACGATCTTGGCTCACTGCAACCTCCACCTCTCGGGTTGAAGCTTCTCCCACCTCAGCCTCCTGAGTAGCTGGAATTACAGGAGCCCACCGCCATGCCCTACTAACTTTTGTACTTTTAGTTAAGATGGGGTTTCACCGTGTTGATGAGGCTGGTCTCGAACTCCTGACTTCAGGTGATTCACCCGCCTCAGCCTCCCAAAGTGCTGGGATTATAGGCATGAGCCACCACACCCGGCCATGAGAGTACAATTTTCATACTGATTTGTATGTATACTGGAATGGAACAATGAAATAGAAGGTAGGTGGTGGAAGCCTGGATTCTCATTGTTGGAGTGGGAATTTACAGATAAGCAAAAACAGGAGGCTAGAATAAACTATGTGGTAATGAGTTAAGAGATGGAGACATCAATAAGAACTTACATTTAACTTGATACACATACAGATAGTTACCTATAGAAATACTTCTAGATATTTGGGTACACGTGATATATTAGTCCATTTTCATACTGCTATAAAGAACAGTCTGAGGCTGGGCGCGGTGGCTCACGCTTGTAATCCCAGCACTTTGGGAGGCCGAGGCGGGCGGATCACGAGGTCGGGAGATCGAGACCACGGTGAAACCCCGTCTCTACTAAAAATACAAAAAAAAAATTAGCCGGGCGTGGTGGCGGGCGCCTGTAGTCCCCGCTACTCGGAGAGGCTGAGGCAGGAGAAGGCGTGAACCCGGGAGGCGGAGCTTGCAGTGAGCCGAGATTGCGCCACTGCACTCCAGCCTGGGTGACAGAGCGAGACTCCGTCTCAAAAAAAAAAAAAAAAAAAAAAAAAAAAAAAAAAAAAAAAAAAAAAAAGAACAGTCTGAGACTGGATAATTTAAAAAGGAAAGTGGTTTCATTGACTCACAGTTCGGCATGGCTTCGGAGGCCTCAGGTAACTTACAATCATGGCAGAAGGTGAAGGGGAAGCAAGGCAACTTCTTCACAAAGCAGTGGGAAAGACAAGTGCCAGGCAAAAAGGGAAGAGTCCCTTACAAAGCCTTCAGGTCTCCTGAGTACTCACTCATATTCACTCACTGTCATGATAACAGCATGGGGAAAACCAATCCCATGATTGAATTACCTCCACCTGGTCTCTCCCTTGACAGGTGAGAATTATGGGGATTCTAATTCAAGGTGAGATTTAGGTGAGGACACAAAGCCTAACCATATCACGTGAGTTATTATATATGCACACTTCTTTGCTTTGTCAGCTGAGATGATCTAAAAAATGACTTCCTACTTGCAACAAGCACACATATTGCCCCAATCTAGATTTTTTAATACCATTGTCCATTAAAACAAACCACAGTTCCTTGAAGAAATGGCTGACTTTAGAATGGGGGCATAAAATATACAAGATGAGCCTTATAGTGTCAGAATTTAAGAAAATGCTCAACACACACACACACACACACACACACACACACATTATGGGGGTACATCAGAGGTGCAGAAGCCAACAGAGCAAGTGCCCGATGGCCAAAGCTGGAAAAACTGGAGCAATAAAACAAGCAAAATTGCATTACATTATAAACCAAAGTGTAAAATAAGTAGGCATGAGTCCATGCTGATATAAGTGATTGAGTGAATTAATAAATGAGAAAGAAGAGAGCAATCTTCTATGCAGAGGAATTTGAAATCAATTATGAAATCAATATGAAATCAATTACTCTACTGCATAAGGGGAAGGGCATAACTTCTCACCCCTGAAGTGTGGGCTGAGCATAGTGACTTCCTTCCAAAACGTACAATATAGAAAGGGAAGGGGGTGAGGGAGAGAGTAACTTTACAGGGGAGGAACCTTACAAACATACATCAGCCAGGCTCTCAAGGTCAACAACAACATCACATATCATATTGATACTATGTACTCTTGATATGATGTAATGAAAATGGCACTTCACCTCTGTGGTCTTTCTTCTAAAAATCTGTAATTCCAGTCTAATCATGAGAAAAACAACAGATGAATTCCAATAGGAAGGCATCCTACAATATACCTGAATGGTATACTTCAAAACTGTCAAGGTCATCAAATAAAAAGAAAGTCAGAGAATGTGATATCCAAGAGGATCCTAAGGAGACATGGCTACTAAATGTAGCATAGTATCTTGAACGAGACTGCAGCAAAGAGAAACTGAATAAAGCTGAGACTTCAGTTAGTAATAATGTATCAATTTGAGTTAGGTATAACAAATGTATTCTATTCAGTAAAATGTGAGTAGCAAGGAAAAGTGTATGGAGATAATATGGGAACTCTGTATCATCTGATACTTTTCTGTAAATCCAAAACCATCATAAAGCTTATTAACATAGACTGTAAAGCAAATACATGACTAAGAATGTATTGTTTATGTGGTATAATTTGTCACATAGCAGGTACTCACTAATTCGATATCTAGTGGTTTGAATATCAGACAAGGAAAACAGAATATCCTGAAATGAGGATGAATATAGATTCCAAAGCTAGCAAATTGTTGCCAACTCGAATTCAAGTATCGTTATCATACTGAAGACTGTATTATTAATGGAATAGAGAGCTGTATTGTTTGATTCGCTGCTTAGAAAATATTAGTTTTTTTCCAAATTGCTATTAACAACTCCCAAATAAATGTTTTGTTGTTATTGTTGTTGCTATTGAGTAGTTCACCCTTTGAGTTATATTCAAAGAAACCTTTCCTCATAAAAAGAAATTAAGGTGTTATTCTCAGGGCTTGAAAGTCCTAGAATAAACCGTATAGTCACCTACAGATAATGCCACCTTTACATAATGGGTAGAGAAATATCTATGTGTGGGAATTGGGGGTTAGAGAGAGGACTCTGAAGCATAGAGTGTGTTTCAAATAGGAGAACAAAATAGGAACCATTACAGTATTTATTGTAGCTAGTAAATGAATGTAAAAGCCATTTTTTTCTATATGAAGAACCCAGATATGCCAGTGATGAATAATTTATTTTTATCATCGAACATGATAGAAAGAGTCCACTCTATTAAAATCCTAATAATTTACTCTTTCTTAGGGAAAATATTGAGTGGAATCACATGAAAAGTTTGGTTCAAATCACATCATTCAGCTCCTCAGAGATTTATTCTCAATTCTATATAGTTTCTTCAATGGAGTTGATATCTAATACCTGATATCTATGAATGCTGGTAGAAGATTTAAATTTTTCTTTATTATTCAAGAAGTTTTAGAATATCATTTATTGCAAAAACAAATGCATTTTGTTTATGATGTAATTAATTTGTACAAGTATAGAAGTTCAATTATGATAAAGTTCCATATGAAAAATACAACTGGGTGTGGAAGGGGAATAGGAAGAAAGAATACAATTTTAAAATACTCCTCCATTGAAAGCTAATTTCCTTTATAGATTATTTAAGAATCTGAAAAACATTTAAAATAGTAGTTCTTAGAAAATGTGTCAGCTTACCTAACAATATGAAAATAAGGTTAAATTATCATCCTATATTTAAAATAATTAATACTAGTTGACTCTCTAACTTAGAAGCACACTTACTAATTTGTGACTAACCTAGCATTTTTCACAAAATTAACAGAGAATTTGTATCTGATGGACTCTGGACTCTGAGTATCTTTTATCTTCAAGTGGATTTCACTGGGATCTCTAGCCACTTTATAGTGTGAATAATAAGAACCAACTCTGGAATATTATCCTAAGATCATATATTTCTTTAATGGTCACTATGAAACAGTACCATTCACATCCAAGTCATAAATGTTGGCTGTTTCTGAATGTCTGCTTCACTGGGCAAAAATGGGAAGAGTAGAGAGATTCAGCAAGGCTTCTGTTCTTCAGAGATTAAAAAGACATGCTTTATTCTTTCTTTCGCTGAACCAAGAACATTCTATTTTTCTCATATCTTTACTTTTAATATGCTCAGAAAAATCATTTGGTCTTTTTAAAAAACTGAAATTCACTAAGCCACAGTGTTTCTCTACCAACTTTTAATCATTCATATACATAAGTGGAAATATATGTGAGACAGAGAAAGACCAAAGAGGCAGGTAGAAAGGGACTTCTACAGAGAGACACACCGAGGCAGAGAGACACACTGAGGCAGAGAGAAGAAAAGAGAGCCGGCTCTCTCTCTACTGCAGTCTTGACCTGCTTTGCATATTTGTGAATGCAATACTATTGCTCATTGGCAACTTAAGTATGGGTAGCACCCTGCAACCTGCCATCACATCCACACTAGAAACATCTGATTAATGAATTATTGATCATCCACTGCTTATCTAGGGCCATGCTGCCAATTACATGTAATACACAAGACATAAACCACATAACAAGGGACCAATGATCATATTGAGGATATAAGGCTTCTTTGCAAATACTATAACAAATAGTACATTATGGTATAATGAGAGCTACATGAACCTCCTTCTATGGTCTTTTTCACTGACTCCTCTTTCTGTTGTCTCTCTGGGATGCTGTGTATCTTTGTACTTTCCCCTCACCGCCATTTCTCTTTTCCTTCAAGTGTAAATAAGTTCAATTAGTAACTTCAAAAGACCTGCCTACTTTAAATCCATCCTTGAGGCTAGGGAAGGGGAGATATTGATGAGTCAGTGGTGGCTAATACTTCATTCCGCCTGGAAGCTAGTAGTAGGCAGCTCGATCTGAACAAGAAATGAATGGGGAGGATGGACCTTCAAACAAAAATTAAGAGATTTTACGGATGTTCTTGAAAGTAAATGTTGAGTAGTTTTAAAAATTCTCTTTCACATAGTTTTTTAGTCTGCATATGATTATTTTCTTCATAACTCATTTTTCACTGTTCTTTAAACACATAAATCTTCTAGATTTTCCAAATCTCTATGCTGTTATCCAGGGAATGACTTTTGGGCATTCTTTTTCTTCTACTTGAAATTATCTTCTCATCCCAGTTCTCTGATTCTCCAGCCCCTACTCTCCACTTTTCTCTCTGCATTATTCCTTCTCATTATTTGGTATCAAATTAAAATAGTTTCTCAAAATCTGTCCTATTATTTGCACCTAATGAAGTTGAAATTCATCCCATATTTTCTATTTAATAGCACTGATACTTTCCTACAATATATCTATGACTATGTTAATATGAATATATAATTTATGGCTATTGGTGGGATTATTTTAATGACTGCTGCCTCCACTATGATGTCATAAGCTTCATGAAAGCAAGAACTTTCTCCGTTTTGTTCACTGGTGTATCCTAAACTTGTAGAACAATGATTGCTATATAGGTAGTATGCACATCATATTGTTGAAAGCACACAAAAAATGAGTGAATAAATGGATGGGTAGTGACGCTAATTTTAATAAGAAAGTTAATATAATTTTTTGCAAACTACATAATAGCCTTTTATAAATGTGAGACTTTTTTATTATCTTCATAATTATTATTAGCTGGGTAACAATAAAGCTAACTCCAGGGCAAATCAACAAATATTCAATAAAGTTCCAAGACTAAATAACAAGGTAAATCATTGTTATTACGACTTTTGCAAACCATGGGGAAAAAAATGTAACTGTTCAAACTTTTAACTGTAGGGCTTTTTGTCGTTGTTTGTATTTTTTTAAATTGCTGTTTTAATGAAATAGCTCCAGGTAAAAGTAAGTTGAAGAAGAATCCTAGGAAATAGTTAATAGAGAAATACAGATGCGGAATAGAAGAAACAGTCTCTAAATCAAGGTTGCATGCTGTCAGTGATAAGGGATGCTTATTACTATGCCAGGCTTCTGACAAGCAACCTTAAACCAATTAACAACCAGTAATAGTCACTTGGCCTGGTATTCCCCTCTAGAATTCTACTTCTTTTTTCTTCCATTTGTTTTCTCATTCTTTAATTTTTTAATATCTTTCCACACAGTCACGACCCTACTACCTCCACTATGAAACCAAGTGAGGATGACATTAATTAATACCCCTTATCCCAATACTCCACACTACCTCTTAGACTGTATCTTGTACTGTTTTCTTGGTATCCAATTCTCATTCCCATGTTGCTGGTTTCACCCTTATTCTGTCTTGTATACTCTTAAATTGGCAGTAGTTGTATAACCATTTCACTATAGTTGTGCTAAACTCTACAGAGTTTATATTATACTAAACTCACTTATACGTTTATGCCCTCATCTTCAGATGTTACCATATGATTACTTTGCATTCTTTTACTCAAATTACTAATTGCATGTATTTTATTGTTTTAACCATAACATATACTTTAAAACTATATTTTGTATTTTTGATATTTATTGGTGTGAAAATTGGCATTTTTACAGTTCTGTTTCAATGCATCATGATTTTTTGTGACATTGAAATAAGCATTAGAGTGTGCAAGGCACAGTAATGAGACCCAGGAGAGCTGGATTCTCAGGAGCTCCTCCCACCAGCTGCAGGGCAGAGGAGGAGCCATTTAAATCTCATGCCTCTCTACTTTATTTCACTTAAACCAGGGATTTAGGCTAAATGTTCATGAAAGCCTTCCTGCTCCAATGCTCAATGATCCCACGTGTGCTGTGCCTTCAGTAGGGAGGCTTCTATACAAGACAGGATACTTCCAGACTAAGTTGATTTGACATTTGGGTATTGCTATTTCTGCCTTGGCATAGAAGACTATATTCTCTCTTTATAGAAACATGGTTAATTGGACCCTGCTTTACGAAACCTTGGTATAAGTAGAGATAGTGGCACATGAGAGCAATTAGGCAGATTAACTTTTAAATTTTTAATTTATTTTTTTATTTTAAAGTGTATGTACTATATATATAAATTATCATATCAAGCTTCTAATTTTATACATATTGATATTTAGGTTGAGGCCAAATTTACTTAAGATTAAAAAGTGAGTAAATCTAAAGAAAATTATTGTGTAAATGTAGTTTTTATTTAACCCAGGTGATACTTATAGCAAAAGCTAGGAAGGGTATTCGCAAAAACTTGAAGGCTTGGAATCACCAGCTAAATCAATCCTAAAAGGTTTAAACACGACCTTGACTTGTTGGCTTTTTGCAACAGCCTTACACTTTTCTTCTCCAGTCCTATAGTGCTGCTTTCCAAAGTTTCGGAGACAATATTTACTCTTTTGTGTGGTTTGATCTTTCACTGAGACATAGAAGAGTTTGTTGATGATGTTTGTTTTGACTATTTGTATGTTTGATTTTATCATTATTAAAATCCTTGCTAGCTTTGCTTCATTGGAGAATACAACATACATAGGCCCTTCAACATTAATGGGTTTTCTACTCTACTGAATTTTATTGTGACTTTGCCCTATCTCTAAAAATTGATCTGACAGCATAGGCAACACCACCACACAGGAACTGACAGTCAGTGACAGTTACTGGGAGGAAGAAAGGGCAATGGAATGTAGTATTAAATAGGAATCTTTTTCAGAAATGCATCTGCAAGGCCACAAAAGGCCTTATTGTTTTAGGAAACATAGCTTCATTAATAGACAGGGAGTTCAAAGCTGAATTCAGCAATACTTTGAAAAATTCAAGTTCTCTTCATTAAATTGTTTGTATCCAAGTCATAAAGAATTTTTTAAAGGGCCATTTCACTGCATCTCTTGGAGATAGGGTAACTGAAATTCATTATCTTCTCAGCCATATTCTCAGACTAACTTTAATCAAAGGGAGTTTTATACTGAAGACATACAATTTCTATTTAATTAGATGGGCTAAGGCATATAGATGAGCTAATATTTCTAGAGGCATCTCTAAGGCTTTTTACAAGGGCCATTGTGTTTTACAGTGTCACAGAAAAAAAGGAAGTTAAATCATGATTTTTACTAGGGCTGTAGAAAAAAAAAAAAGCAACTGCCTTGCATTGTAAACAGGATTATTCAAACTCCTGCCTTAAGCAAAAAGTATAAGGTCAGCTTTTAATCAGGTTATTACATAAAAGTTCAATATTTTCTCAGTTTTTAGAAGATGGCTATCTAATGGATTTAGCAGGCGAATTTAAGCATAATATCTAGATACTCAAGGAGTATTGTGAAGCAAAAGAACCAATCTGATTTCTGGCAGTTGAAGACATTTAAGTTATGTCATCTGGGTTTCTCAGTTTTTACGTATGGATGTTACCTATTTAGTGTTCTCTGTTAAAGTAATCTCAGTAGTGAAGGATGTAAATAATACTAAATCAATACTGAACATAGTTTAATAAATGAAGCTCTCTGCTTTCACTCTGGTCTTTATAGTACTTCTCAAACAACTTTCTGGAGTTTTTGAAAATGTCATACAATTACTGTAATGTGAGTAATACAAGCAGAAACATACATTAGTGTTTGATGTAGATGATACCTGTTCTGCAATCTATCTTGATATTTTAATCTAGCTATTATGCTAATCAAAAATCATTTTGAATTTCTCTCTGACTTTAAAAGTTATAAGAATAAACACAAAGTAATGTTTATATATGGGAGACCAATTGAACCTTTGCTTAAAGTTTCTTTAAATTTGCCTTAAAATCTCTTATCTCTGTTTAGTTATTCTTCTTTTTTATATCTGACCTATATATATATATATCATTTGTTTTTGATTTTTGGGAAGTCAAATGCAATATCTTTGGTAGCTACGGTAGTCTTTGTTGTACTCTCATGCTCAACTTTGTTTTAACTTTATTACAAATAAATCTTTTCTCTTTTAGTCTACTTTAACTTAAAAAAATGGTAGAATCTTTGCTAGGAAAAAGCGATTTGCTTTTTCTTACTCATTTCTAAGACAAAATGTGAAGGAAAAGTCAATGTGCTATATTAGTCAATAAATCAATTAGGATTTATTGAGCACTTAGTATGTGCCAATAACCATGCTGCAGGAAACATATACAAAACTTTCAGCAGCCAAGCTACTTTTCAGCTTGAGATATAGCAATAAAATATAATAAGGCAATGGAGAATATACTGAAATAATTTATTACTGAGAATTAGATTACTGGAGAAGAGTGGTATAAGTTTGAAATTAAGAATATAAGAGTAAGATAAAGACAGGTGGAGGGTAAATTGCATGGAGGCAGGAAAGATGCAAGGAAACTGAGGGAAAATAAAAGAAGAGCCAAGATTTCTCCCACAGTGAGGAGAGTAGAGCTGGTTTAGGAGCAGCTCAAATGCTGATAAGTCACAGTTGAGTAAATGAAAATAAATGTAAACTCTTGCCTCATGTCAGAAGAACTGTGAAACTATCAAGAGGTAGTTTTCACTGGATTTTGAGTTTACTTCCACTTGATGGTGCTATTTTGTTATTCAAGATCAAATATCTAAAATTAATTGATTACATTTAAAAATAAACTTTCCAGAGTTAATTTTGTCATTTCACAAATAACATAAATATTAATGCCAATTTGTTGACAAACCCATTTGAATACTTAAAACTATGAAAATAATATAATAAAGGAGATACCAATTTAAGTAGGACTGGGTGAAATATACAATATAGATTTACTATGAACTATTTGTTACATCTACATGCAATTGTTCTTAAAATAAACCTATGACTTATGCTATATTTTGTCATAAAATATTACCTTTTTCTCATATTTTTTCTTTTAAATCAAAAACATCAGTATTGTTTTCCATGTAGAAAAGCAGAGTTTTAACAGCTGCTATGGATGCTAGCAGCTGACAGATTCATTCAGTTTATCATCTTAAATGGCAAATGATCTTTATTCTTGTTTATATTTTTAATTTAGTTTGTCTTGTACCCAAAATATACATGATCATATTTGAAAATTTGGAAAATTCAAGGAGTATAAAGGAACAGAAAAATCATAACCCATCATTTATTGATTTATTTTCCAAATATTTACCAACCCTCTACTCAGTCAGAACTGGCAGTTTAACAGTGAATCAGATACTATAGCTGACCTTAAGGCTTCCAATGTCTAGCAGAGGAGAAAAACATGTAAGTTGGCATCTCAAAACAGAATACTATGGATGCTACAGAATCACAAAATGCTGTGTAAGCTGGACAGAAGAAAGGTTTTCCCCAGAATGCAACATAAAATCTGAATCTTAGCAGTTCTTTTATTTTCCCCCTTCTTTCCATTGTCAGTTTGTAGAAAGAAGAGAGTCAAATATGTATTTTTGTTTGTTTTTTTGTTTGTTTTGAGACGGAGTTTCACTCTTGTTGCCCAGGCTGTAGTGCAATGGCGCAATCTCGGCTCGCTGCAACCTCTGCCTCCTGGGTTCATGCGATTCTCCTGCCTCAGCCTGTCCAGTAGCCACGTTTACAGGCATGTGCCACCACGTCTGGCTAATTTTGTAGTTTTAGTAGAGATGGGGTTTCTCCATGCTGGTCAGGCTAGTCTCGAACTCCAACCTCAGGTGATCCACCCACCTCGGCCTCCCAAAGTGCTGGGATTACAGGTGTGAGCCACCATGCCTGGCCCAAATATGTATTTTGATTGAAAGCCAGATGGGAGAAAATATTTCAAGATAGGTGATTGGAGGCTGGAGCTTGGGGTATAAAGAGAAACTCTAGTGAAGAGATTGGTCATAAATAGTTAGAGGGAGAGTCCCTTCTTTCTCTGAGACTGATAATCATTCTTTCTTTATGTTGTAGAAGGACAATAGAAAGTGATGGAGATAGATATTGAATCGTACCCCTTGAGACAAGTAATAAAGACTTGAAGGAGTCATTGAAAGGAATCAGGGAAAGAGTTGATCAAAGATTACTACAAAAAATTAGCCTCGGCAGTTGAGGGTCTAACTGAGATTTTAAAAAGGTGAATTTGCAGGCTTCCTGATCATCATTGTTTTTGTGAATCAGTAAAAGAGGAACATATCTGGCATTTAAAATCTGTTAGCAATTACTGTTATCATAGTAGTATTCATCCATTGTTGGTTTTTATTGAGTTAACACAAAAGTATGGAGATGGCAGAGAGTGGAAAAGTGCTGTCACGTTTATTTTTCTCAAATATAAACTGGAATCAGAGTGGGAGCATTGACTACCTTATTTTTAAATTGTTACTCTAGAATTGTAAGAGCTATGATACTCTTTAAGGGAATCTTCTCCTTTATACATATTTCTTCATAACACCATCTCCCAAGAATGTTTCTAATGTCTTTTGGCCTCAACTCTGCATCTTCAAAATCTATCCATCAATCAAGGCTAAACTTAAATGTTATCTCCTGCATGAAACATCTCTATTTGAACTCTCAGTTTAGACAAAAAAAAAAAAAAAAAAAAAACTTTCCTTCATGTAAAAATTCAGTATTTTGCTGCACGTGTCAGTTTGATGATAGAAGATGCTATTGAAATTAGTAGTTGGCAGACTTAATTTCCTCTATAACCTACAAAAATATTTAGAAATGAGTGCAGTTCCTCCGGATTCATACTGCCTAGCACATGCCTTGTACACAGCAGGAGCTCCTAAATCCATCCATAATTTAAAAATAAGTGAACTGATCAAATTGAATAATCAACTTTTTTGGTTTCTAAAAATATTGGAGCCACTGGCAATGGGTCAAATGGAAATTTGGCTTCGACTATAGGAGTTACATTGTAGTGGAAGATACTTTGAAATGCTGTATCAATTTCCAACTGTTGTCACTGTGAAAAGTACAGTTGTCAATTTATTCTGTAGTTTTTTTATACTTTGCCATTTTTCAGGTTTTGAGAAATTTTGATTATAATTTTGTGTATGGGAAGTATATCCAATGAACATTTATTAACTCATTGCATTTAAAATGCAAGAAGATTGGTATACTCACAGAACAAGTTAAACATCTATCCTAAGCCTATTACAAGCTTCCTCTTGGCACTGGATCTGTCAAAATGAACTGCGCTTTTTAATTCTTGTTCACATCTCTAGGACTAATCTGTAATTTCATACAAAACCTGGTAAGTTAGTTCTGATCTATTTCCAATTGATTGACTTTTCTCCTTGATAGCTTCCTTGTAATGAGTGTCTTAATTTATATCAAATTTGAACATTTGGTCCAATAAATGCATTTTAATTTTCCTAATTTGAAAGAGCTCTAAGAAAATTTTACTTAAAAAAAAGTTGACTTTAACCACATTTTACTAAAAAAAAAATAGAATTTAAACACAACTTCATATATGCCATTAGACAAATTTTTTTTTTCACTTTATCTTTTCAATATTATCTGTGGATTGTAATTTTACCTCAAGTATCATAAAATCTGTAGTCTTTGTGTTTCTGCTTGATTTCCACAACTGGAGCCAATACTTCCACTGTGTTAGTCACATATACTACAATGAAATATGCAAGCTATTGAAAACAACAGGGATATTTCAAATAATCACCATGACATAATGGAAGATTTGTTTGGGTAAATTGGCACAGCATTCACCAGTTCTGTTTATATTATTTGCCTGCTGATTTTGTTCCTGAATTTCTTATTGTTTAATATACAGCAACAAGCTCAGGAACCTGCAGACACACTCAAAATTAAGCAGGCCTCCAGCTACAGAAAAGTGATTTGTTTGAATTTTCTTAATTCAAATAAAAATTTATGTTCTTCAGTTTTTCAAAGTGTATGGCACAGCATGCCCAATTTTTACAAAATTTCATCCAGATAGTGTTGCAGTAGCAACGCTGATTTTTCAAACAAGATTGCTCTGAGGAGGAAAAAAAAAAAAATAAAGCCACAGCATTCATTTCTTTGGGACAGGCCCTGAAAACAAGCATCTTCTCCCAGACCACACCAGGTGGGTTCGGCTCTGCTTTCCAGAGGAGCAGCAGCATAACCTAGTGGATAGACCCCACACCAGGGCTCCAAGATGAAAGTTCTTAAGTCTAATCGTGAGCCTACCAATCACTCACTCAGGCTGTGTTGCTAGCACAGGGCGAAACAACCAGTCAATGTAATCAACTCCCTGAGAGAGAAGGAAGGAATGGGGACTTGGCATTAAGGAGATTATAACACTTAATAAAGCCGTTTGTGTTTTTTGCATAATCAAGTGAAAGTATAAGTGTAATCATATTCCAAGTAGTTGCTTCTAATCTCAAATAAATGATAAAACACTGTTCACATTTACATATGAAACTTCACTCTGGATAAAAGGTGTACATAGGTTTAAATAAATGCTTTTGTCTCAGTAGCTCATGTCAAATAGATGACTTTGAATTTTATTTTAAAGTATTTATTTAAAAACATGATATATATATGTGTGTGTGTCTGTGTGTTTATTTATATATAATGTATATTTATTATATAAAAGTAAAGATCCATTTCAAATCACATGGTACATTTTCTTAAATGTAAACCTCATGTTTTATGGTATTATATAAGAAATGTACTTTAAATTTGTCTCTTTCTGGGGTCATAATTCTTAGTAAATAATTTAGTGTTATGTAATCTAGAGGCTTCTGTATATAAATCATTGCAAAATGTTCATTTGCATTAGGCAGTCCAGAAAATATTTAAGACAAGAGAAAACAGATTTTCTAAAATTTTTTTATCAGGCAATATGTTTAGATAGCTTATATTCACTTGTATGCCATTAAAATTATTTACAGATGCATAATTAAAATATAAAGACATTTGAGATTGACAATGAAATTGTATTCCAAATCTCAAATCCTATCTATATATTGAGTACAAAGATAGCTATAATAGAATCACACATATTCTATATATAACCTATGACTTCAATTGAGATATATTGGACATCTTATTTCTGGATACAGAATTTAGGAGCAAAATACACCATAGTATCAGCGAACAAATACAGCAGGAATAGAAAAGGTGCCTGTAAAATTACAGCTATCGCCCTTGCCATTTATATCCCTTTCTGGATGGATCTTTAGTCAGTGGTTCATAATTTCACTGGGATTAATTTGCCAGCATTCTGAAGACACTTATCTTATTTTCTGGAATTCAGAAAGGGATCTGCCTCCACGCAATCTATTTCACTTATCTTTCAGAACAGCAGCACATGATGAAAGGAGATTCATGTTGAATGAATATATTTGTCATTGTCCATGGTGCCTAGATTATATGAATATGACCTAGACGTTTTTTTCTTTTTCTGAACACAATGGGACATACTTGTGCATAAATAAATCCTATGCAATTTAAGAACTATCATTCTTATTAGTTCTCATTTTTAGTCATGATTGATATCCTTACCTTGATCATAAGTTATTTGCCTTATATGAAGAATATTTTCTTAATTAGGAAAGAAAAAGTGGAGTTTTCTATAACCATTTATATAATAAGCCATTAAGTGATCTATTTTAATACATTTATTTTTGAGAAGATTTCAATTGTAACTTGCCTTGCTAATAAAGCATCTAAATGTCAAAACACATTAATGTTATTTTTTTCAGCTGTATACACATACATAATTTAAATAGTAGAGAATTTGAGGTAACATAAATATTTCTAAATATTTCTGTCCTTCCTTACACATAAATGAACTTGGTTTCTTTGGGTTTTCCTCATTTTATAGATGAGATAGAAGAGATAAAGTAAGAGACAAGCGGACCCAATAGAACATAAATCAAAGTGCTAAACTTGCAAAATCTTGATAGATGCAACTTCGCTAGTAGTGACAATATAGAGGACACATTTCACTTTTAAACTTTTTTCCATTAGTTTTTTGACAGGAGTACACTAGTTCAGCTTTAATGAGATTCTAGTGTAAAAACTTCAGGGCTAAATAAAAGAAACAAATCAAAAGGACCAAATGATTGCCATTTAATGTGAAAGAATGAAAGTGCAAACAATCATTGTATGACATCTAGCTGGGCTAGTCACTGCAGAATGACAGGTAGAACAATTCAAAGTTACTGATCTAAAGATGGAATAAAAGCTTATATGTTTGAAGTGCTCAGAAGATGAAGAAATAAAACAGACTCTGAGATAAGACATGGTTAAACCTTTTAAATTCCATGCCCTATTGTCAGTATCATTTGAATGGTTTGGTACACTTTTTTTTCTGAAATCATGTGATTTAAGGAATTAATTTTAGAGCCTATTTTATGCTTTCAGACTTTAGGGTTCAGAGATTTTTTTTAAGCTAAATAATAATATCACATAATATGCTTGCATAATCAAAAATGTATTTTACTGGTTTGCTACTTTATGCATTGTAAGAACTCATTGCAAAGGGCTACATTGGTAGGTAAATTTACACAATTCAAGTTCTGCTTTGATTTGAAAGAAGATCAATGACTTTAATACTTAAACATAGTTTTAATTTCATGTTTTCCTTTTACTTATTTATTTAAAAAATAAAGAAAATCACCAATTTTTTCAATAAGCCTTTTTATCAGTGAAATAACCTATTCTAGTTACGGCTGGAAACAATAATCTGTAATTGCTGCTTTCAGTACTAATTTGGCCTGTCCCTACATTTTCATCTCAATCTAATCTAAACCTATTTGAGCAAATAAAATGATATTTACCTCATCCTCTGCTACAAGCTTTCAAGATTACAGGCTTCAGGAAAAATCAATACAAAATACCAGCTTAGCAGCAGGTTTGTGCTCAGTAAGAATGCTAACTTTTCTTCCCAGTATTTCTCACTCTCAGCTATTCTGGCATGAAAGAAGAACTTATACCTTTAAAAGAAAGAAAGAGAGAAAAAAAAATAGAAAAGAAAACACTCCCACCAGTGATGCACGTGGTACTGGGTTAGTCGCCACTTTCAGTTTACAAGCCAAAGTGGAGTGTGTGGTCAAGCTCCCAACCTTTAACTCTTGTTTCTGCATGACACATCTTACGGAGTTCATAAAAAGGAGGTTCTTGACCTCACAGATGATTTTTTCAGACTCAAATACCATCTTCATTTATTATTTATTTGCTTCCAGCAGTTGGGACTTGAGGTATCATCATACCTGACTGGTTGATTTAAGGAAGTGGCCACCTCTCTGTGGGGGAATCTCATGAGAATAAAATCCTATTACTTTCCAAAAAGATTACTTCATTAACTTCCCAGAATAAGCTTTTGATGAAAACATTAGAATGTTGAGTTTGTAAACAACCAAGAATTCTCAGAAGTATTGCCTTTTTTTTTTTTTTTTTTAGGGTTTCAAATAGAAGCTCATTTTCTTTTTTTTTTTTTTTTTTTTTTGGTTTATGTCCTTTTTAAACTTAGGACTTTGTGAACACAAATAGGTTGGGTCTTGTAAGCAGAGACTTTGCTAGAATATTGAATTGTAGCATGCCTGTGCTCTTTACTGGTCATTCTACCTTTTCAAACTTCTCATAGAATCTTGCTATTTTTCTTCTCACCCCCATCTATTAACTTCCTTTCATTTTTGAGAAGATTCTGTTTTGAATGTTTTATGGACAGTAATTAGTTTACGTCTGTTAAGGTGTCAATATACATGATTACAATACTTTCTTTTTATAAAAAATCAAGTTGTAGACAAAAAAATTTGAATAATTATATCATCCTTTTCTCCTATCCTTTCCTTTAATAAGAAAAGTACTAAAAAGATCTGGGATTTTTTTTTCCCTAAGCACCACAAGAGAACAGTAAACACTATAGAATTCTCAATAATTTTTGAACAAGGAACATGTGTTATTTTTCCATTATTAATTAGTATTACTTTTAAGAATATCATATGGTACACAATTAGGTAAACAACTACTTGAGGAAAGCTAGTAATAAGGTTAGTATTCATTTCCATAATACAGAAAAATTCCACTGTAAACAATGTCATTATATGACTACTCTTAATGTAATAACGTCTGGTATTAGAAAGCATACTTTTCAAGACATTGCTTATTAAAAGTTGTTATTCTAATCATAAAGATGGTTTTAAACCTTTCAAATGGTGTAATTATATAATACCATCATATAGAGAAATGATGTGTGTCTCTCTCTCAAATTGATATTTATTAGGTTAAAAATCATACATACAACACTGCTATTTTCTGGTCACATACGATTTTATATTAAGGAAAGTACATGGGTTCAATGATCATCTCAGGTTAAAGAATTTCCAGACCTAGTTTGTTACATAGTCTCAGAAATATTCAGTACAACAAAATAATAATGCATTAAAGCAAAATAATTTTGATTATCTTTCAGTTCTTGCCATAATGCATTTATGACTAAATTCCTAGATAAATGCATTAGAATATTTTTTCAATTCTTCAATCCTAATTGCTGTATCAACACTGAATAACCCTATTTCAAATGCTCATAATGTAGAAATGTAGAATAATACCCAAAATGTGGATAAATATATAACGTATGCATTTGAAAAATTCCCAAACTTAAGCAGGGACATTTTGAAAATTGCATAAGAAAGCAGTGAATAAGATCTAGTATCTGTTAGCACTACAGGATGATTACAGTCAACAATTATCTATTGTACGTTTAAAAACTAAAAGAGTATAATAGAATTGTTTGTAACAAAAAGAAAGGATAAATGCTTGAGGTATGGATATTCCATTTATCCTGATGTGATTATTATGCCTTATAAGCCTGTGTCAGAATATCTTACATACCCCATAAATATATGCACCTACTATGTATGCATAAAAATAAAAAATAAAAAACATTTTAAAGTACATGAGAAAGCAAAAACAGATTTTCAACGTATACATTTATAGCCACAAGATGATATTATTTGATGGGGCGAATCATCAACACAATGACTTTAAAGCCATATTAAGCAGAACTGAAAAAAGTATACATGTGTGACCATATACGTAATCTCTAACCTCAATTATCTAAAACAGTCTCATATACTAAACACAGACTACTAACGTCTGTAATTCTTTCTGAAACTTTGATCTTATATGGTGAATTTTATCTATGCACCCTTTTAAAATAAACAGTTCATTAAAATGACTAAATAACAGGAAAGTTTTCCTTTGGTAAAATTGCTGCTGCAAAATATACAAAAGCATTTTTCTTGCCACATACTATAGGTTCATGTAAAAATCACTGAGTCGAACATTATTATGAAGGCTATCATTTCTAAAGCTAGGTTAGATCAGCTAATTAACATATCCACTATTCCAAATAATGTATACGTGTATCATAGCACCACTTTGCTTCCTACAAATGCATATAAGTATAATTTGCCAATATTCAATAAAAAAGCTATATAATTAAAAAAAAAGCTAGATGATTACCAAATCAACCAGACTTATAAAGTAGCTTTATATATATAAGAAACTGATTTTAACTTGAACATTTTTGTTGTTCTTCATTTAGCAATTTCTTTCTGTTGAAGACATTATTCAATAAATCGGAAAAGTGTTATTTCTAGAATCTATTTCCTACTTTACATATTGTGAAAGTAGCATCCTTTCATAGATAAATAATGAGCTATAATTAATTCCAAAATTATTCCATGACTTCTCATTTTGTGAAACAAATGCTTTTAGAAAGTTTGGAGTCATTCTTATTTGAGATTTTACTACTTAATAAGATGGGAAATTCAAGAAATTAACAAAAGAATTCCTCATTAATTTCTTTTTTTTTTTTTTTGTGAGCAACATGGCTGTTTATTTCACCTGGGTGCAGGTGGGCTGAGTCCGAAAAGAGAGTCAGCAAAGGGTGGTGGATTATCATTAGTTCTTATAGGTTTTGGGATAGGCGATGAAGTTAAGAGAAATGTTTTGCGGGCAGGGGTGGATCTCACAAAGTACATTCTCAAGAGTGGGGAGAATTACAAAGGACCTTCTTAAGGGTGGGGGAGATTACAAAGTACATTGATCAGTTAGGGTGGGGCAGAAACAAATCACAATGGTGGAATGTCATCAGTTAAGGCTATTTTTACTTCTTTTGTGGATCTTCAGTTACCTCAGGCCATCTGGATGCATATGTGCAAGTCACAGGGGATGCAATGGCTTGGCTTGGGCTCAGAGGCCTGACATTCCTGCCGTCTTATATCAACAAGAAAAATAAAACAAAATAGTGTTGAAGTGTTGGGGCGGTGAAAATTTTTGGGGGGTGGCATGGAGAGAGAATGGGCGATGTTTCTCAGGGCTGTTTCAAGCAGAATTAGGGGTGGCATGGGAACCTAGAGTGGGAGAGATTAAGCTGAAGATAGGTCTTGTGGTAAGGGGTGATATTGTGGGGATGTTAGAAGAAACATTTGTCATATGGAATGATTGGTGATGGCCTGGATACGGTTTTGTATGAATTGAAAAACTAAATGGAATAAGAGAAGGAGAAAAACAGGTATAAGAGGTCTAAGAATTGGGATGACTCAGGACATCTGATTAGAGAGAGCCTAAGGAGATTCAGCATAGTCCTGCCAGCAAAGATTATTTATTTACTTCAAGAGTTAAGAGTGGCAGTTTGGGGATAGCACCAGGAGATATCATCTGTGCTGGCTTGGAGAAACAGTGTAAACCGGCAGTGTAAACAAGAGCAGGGCATGTGTGAGTAGTTGAGAACAGTGAATAGGAGTATGACTAGACAGAAGATAGTAGGGATGACAAGTTTTTGGGGGGCACGCTCTAAGTTGGTCTGGTGTCTGGAATGAGACTGGGGCCTAATAAAAAGGAGCATCTATACAGGAGCTCAAATGGGCTGTACCTTGTAGCATTCTGAGGACAGGTCTGACTTCCGAGAAGGGAAAGTGGTAAAAGTATTGTCCAGTCCTTTTTAAGTTGGTGGCTGAGATTGGTGAGATGTGTTTTTAAAAGACCTTTAGTCCGTTCTACTTTTCTTGAAGATGGAGGACCGTAAGGGATGTAAAGGTTTCACTGAATACTAGGAGCCTGAAAAACTGCTTGGCTGATTTGACTAATAAAGGCTGGTCTGTTATCAGACTGTATAGAGGTGGGAAGGCTAAACTGAGGAATTATCTCTGACAGAAGGGAAGAAATGACTGTGGTGGCCTTCTCAGACCCTGTAGGAAAGGCCTCTACTTATCTAGTGAAAGTGTATACTTAGACTAAGGTATTTTAGTTATCTGACTTGGGGCATGTTGAGTAAAGCTAATTTGCCAGTCCTGGGTGGGGGCAAATCTTCAAGCTTGATGTGTAGGGAAGGGAGGGGGCCTGAATAATCCCTGAGAAGTAGTAGAATAGCAGATGGAACACTGAGAAGTTATTTCCTTGAGGATAGATTTCCACGATGGAAAGGAAATGAGAGGTTCTAAGAGGCGGGCTAGTGGCTTGTACTATAGCATAGCCTGCCTTTGCTGGTGTGTGGCGATTAGGCCTGGTGGAACTGCCATCAATAAATCAAGCCTGATCAGGGTGAGGAACAGGAAAGAAGGAAATACGGGGAAATGGGGTGAATGTCAGGTGGATCAGAGAGATACAGTCATGGGGGTCAGGTGTGGTATCAGGAATAATGTGGGAGGCCAGATTGAGGTCCTGGCCAGGAACAATGGTAATTGTGGAACTTAACAAAGAGTGAGTGCGGCTGAAGGAGCCGGGAAGCAGGAAGTATATGTGTCAGGTATGAGGTGGAAAATAGATTTTGGAAGTTATGAGAAATGCAGAGAGTGAATTGAGCATAGTTTGTGATTTTTAGGGCCTCTAAAAGTATTAAATCAGCGGCAGCCACTGCACGCAGACATGAGGGCTAGGCTAAAACAGTAAGGTCAAGTTGTTTGGACAGAAAGGCTACAGGGTGCAGTCCTGGCTCTTGTGTAAGAATTCTGATCACACTAACCATGCCTACGAAGGAAAGGAGTTGTTGTTTTGTAAAGGATTGAGGTTTGGGAGATTAATCGGACATGATCAGCAGGGAAAGCACCTGTGTTTTTATGAGAATTATGCTGAGATAGGTAACAGATGAGGATGAAATTTGGGCTTGACTGAAGTAATGGGAGCTGTCTGTGAAGGCTTGCAGTACAGCCCAGGTAATTTGCTGAGCCTAATGGGTGTCAGGGTCAGTCTAAGTGAAAGCAAAGAGAGGCTGGGATGAGGGGTGCAGGGGAATAGTGAAAAAAGCATCTTTAAGATGGAGAACGGAATAGTGAGTTGTGGAGGAAGGTATTGAGGACAACAGTGTACGGGTTAGGCACCACAGGATGGATAGGCAAAACAATTTGGTTGATAAGGTGCAGATCCTGAACTAATCTGTAAGACTTGTCCGGTTTTTGGACAGGTAAAATGGGGAATTGTAGGAGAGTTATAGGTTTTAGAAGCCCATGCTGTAGCAGGCGAGTGATAACAGGCTTTAATCCTTTTAAAGCATGCTGTGGGATGGGATATTGGCATTGAGCGGGGTAAGGGTGATTAGGTTTTAATGGGATGGTAACGGGCATGTGATCGGTTGCCAGGGAAGGACTAGAGATGTCCCATACTTGTGGGTTAAGGTGGGGGGATAGGAGAGGAAGACGTGAAGGTGGCTTTGGGTTGGGGAGAAGGGCAGCAATGAGATGCGGCTGTAGTCCAGGAATAGTCAGGGATCAGATAATTTGGTTAAAATATCTTGGCCTAATAAGGGAACTGGGCAGGTGGGGATAACTAAAAAAGAGTGCATAAAAGAGTGTTGTCCAAGTTGGCACCAGAGTAGGGGAGTTTTCAGGGGTTTAGAAGCCTGGCCGTCAATACCCACAACAGTTATGGAGGCAAGGGAAACAGGCCCTTGAAAAGAAGGTAATGTGGAGTGAGTAGCCTCCATATTGACTAAGGGGACGGACTTACCTTTCACTGTGAGAGTGACCCGAAGCTTGGCATCTGTGATGGTCTACAGGGCTTCCGAGGTGATTGGGCAGCATCAGTCTTCAGCCACTAAGCCGAGAAGGAGTCAGTCAGAGAGCCTTGGGCCAGAGTTCCAGGTGCTCTGGGAGTGGCTGCCAGGTGAGTTGAACAGTCCAATTTCCAGTGGGGTCCCACACAGATGGGACAGGGCTTAGGAGGAATGCTGGGCTGCAGGCATTCCTTGGCCTGGTGGTCAGATTTCTGGCACTTGTAGCAAGCACCTGGGGGAGGAGGTTCTGGAGGAACACCTGGCTGCTGCAGTTCAGGCGTTTGGAAGTTCTTGTGTCCTGGAGATGTGGCTGGGGTTTGTCTCACAGTGGAGGCAAGGAATTGCAACTTTTTTCTATTATTGTGCACTTTGAAGGCGAGGTTAATTAAATCTCGTTGTGGGGTTTGAGGGCTGGAATTTAATTTTTGGAGTTTTATTTAATGTCGGGAGCAGATTGGGTAATAAAATGTATTTTGAGAATAAGAAGGCCTTTTGACCTTTTAGGGTCTAGGGCTGTAAAGTGGCTCAGGGTTGCTGCCAAACGAGTCATGAACTGGGCTGGATTTTTATATTTGATGAAAAGAGCTATCTGATTTGGGATAAAGAAAAAGGAGCATTAACCTTGACTATGCCTTTAGCTCTAGCCACCTTTTTAAGAGTAAATTGCTGGGCAGGTGGGGGAGGGCTACTCACGGAATGAAACTGTAAGCCGGACCTGGTGTGAGGAGGGGAGGTGATAAAAAGATTATAGGGTGGAGGAGCGGAGGCTGAGGAAGAATTGGGACCTAGCTCAGCCTGGCGAGGAGCAGCCTGGGGAGGAGGGGAGAGGTCGGATGGGTCTGTAGAAAAGGAGGATTAGAAAGACTCAGTGATGCTTTGGGTTGGGACTGAGGGGACAGGTGGGAGGGAAAGAAGGAGGATTTGGGATGAGTTGCATTGGGCACAGAGACTAGGAAGGGACCGATGTGTAAAAGAATGCCTGGACGTCAGGCCCCTCAGACCGTTTGCCCATTTTACAACAAGAATTATTTAGATCTTGCAGGATGGAAAAATTGAAAGTGCAATCTTCTGGCTATTTGGAACTACTGTCGAGTTTGTATTGGGGTCAAGCGGCATTGCAGAAGAAAATAAGGCATTTAGGTTTTAGGTTGGGTGTGAGTTGAAAAGGTTTTAAGTTTTTGAGAACACAGGCCAAGGGAGAAGAAGGAGGAATGGAGGGTGGAAGCTTGCCCATAGTGAAGGAAGCAAGCCTAGAGAAAAGAGAGAGTAGAGACATGGAGGGAAGGGGTTCAGGGGTTCTTACCTTCCAGAAAAGCGGGAAGGGGGTTGGGGCATGGATATAAGGGGTTGGGGTGCAGAGATAAGAGGTCAGGGCATGGAAATAAGGGATCAGAGTGCAGAGATAAGAGGTTGGGGTGCAGAAATAAGGGATTGGGGCACAGAGATATGAGGTTGGGGTACTCGCCCCTCCTCTAGAAAAGTGAGACTTGCCACTCAGGGTGAAGGAGAAGGGGTTGGGGGTTTCTGTCCCCCCAGAAAGGCAGAGAAGGGGTAGAGACACAGAGAGAAGGGGTTGGGGTACTTTCCCCTTCCCCAGAAAAGCGGGACTTGCTGCTAAGGGTGAAGGACCAAGGCAGGCGTCCCTGTGTGGTCTGACACCTCTGAAACCTGGGTGAATAATCAGAGAGGCATCCCTGCAATGATTAAACACCAAGGGAAGGCTGCCTTCCCTAGTCCGTGACAAGCGCCGGAGTTTTGTGTCCACGGATAAAACGTGTCTCCTTTGTCTCTACCAGAAAATGAAAGGAATTGAAATTAAGAGAAGGGAGAGATTGAAGTGTGGCACCAAGATTGAAAGGAGAAAGAGGTTGAGGGATAGTGAGGGAGGTTGGAGAAGAGAGTAAAAAGGGGCCACTTACTGGATTTGAAATTGGTGAGATGTTTCTTGGGCTGGTTGGTCTGAGGACCTGAGGTTGTAGGTGGATCTTTCTCAGGGAGCAAAGAGCAGGAGGACAGGGGATTGATCTCCCAAGGGAGGTCCCCCGATCCGAGTCACGGCACCAAATTTCATGTGCGTCCATGTGAAGAGACCACCAAACAGGCTTTGTGTGAGCAACATGGCTGTTTATTTCACCTGGGTGCAGGCGGGCTGAGTCCGAAAAGAGAGTCAGCCCATTAATTTCAAATGAATGGTGAGAACATACCATCAAAGTGTTAGAAAATATGTTTCTGAAAGTTTCAAAACTCCTTAGAAACTTTGTCATTATTTCTCACATGTCACTGTTAAAGTAAGCAATAAGAATCAGCAATTCCATTGTCCCAACTACAAACCCAAAGAAGGAAGGAATTAAATAACTTTCCCATGGAGCTCATAGTCAACATAACTATCATCTATTCAAAATGGCACATGGTCTGCTTCTGGCTTAGCAGGACACTTCTGTAGAATGAATTCAGGTGGCTGGTCATTTGCCGAGATGCAGCCAAGAGTATGTTGATGACTTGCAAGGGTATGGGAAGCTAAGTGAAAAGTAGACTATCATTATAGTTTCCATGCTTTGGAGATGCTTTTTAAACTAATCAATAAAAATATATAGCTGTTGTAAATATTTTAGCTAATTCATTTATGACACTATAAAAAGAAAAGTCCAAGACCTGCTTGGTTTTGTCAGAAATAAGAGCATTGTTTTGATTTTTCCACTGACTGATTGATTCTTCGTGATTTTGAGTGATTAGATAACTTCATCCAGTTGAAATAAGTCATTGGTTCCTATAGGGTATGCCAATTCTAACTGGCAATTTAATGCATGAGAGGGTGTTTCAAAGTTGTTTTTAGTAATTATATTGAAAAACTAATGAGAATAAAAAGGAGCAGGGGTGTGGGGATAGCAATCTAAGAGTGGTTCTATCAACATGAACTTAATACAACCTAATTTTGAGTTTTCCTTTCTGTAATAAACAACATGAAAAAGCACACAAATAATATAAATATACATATATAGCTGGCCTTTCCTATCTGTAAATCCTCCATCTGCAGATTCAGCCAATTGCAGATACTGTATTTGGAAGTCAATAAATAATAACATTACAATAATAAAAATACAAATAAAAAAGAGTACAATACACCAACTATTTACATGGCATTTACATTGCATTAGGTATCATAAGTAATCTAGAGAGGAAGTAATCTAGAGAGGATTTAAAGTATGTGGGAGGATGTGTGTAGGTTATTGAAAATGCTATGCTGTTTTGGGGGATGAATTCACATGTACATACACATATATAGATACATACACATTATACAGCATCACAGTTAACAGGAATATTTTCTATGTTCAGCCTCCCCACTGTGTAAATTCTCCAGCATTCAGTGCTTATGTGAATAGTACACATATTATTAATAGAACTGATACTGAAGGGGACGTATTGGCTGTTCATATAATGTTATCCATTTATGGTGCAATGTAAAATTGAGCTTCAAA
This sequence comes from Hylobates moloch, assembly GCF_009828535.3. Classification (NCBI taxonomy): domain Eukaryota; kingdom Metazoa; phylum Chordata; class Mammalia; order Primates; family Hylobatidae; genus Hylobates; species Hylobates moloch. Next base: position 56,689,597 of record NW_026652284.1, read on the forward strand.
TTTCAATTGTGTAGAATAATGAACTCTTGATACCCATTTTGAATTTAACTTTTATCCACAATACAACTTTTAAGAACTAAATATATTTCTGAATATTCACTTTCTTAGTATGAAGAAATCCTCATATTTCAGACTTTTATTAACAGTTAACATTGTTAGCTGTTTTAGGACTTTTTAAACACAATTATCACAGCATTGTCATATTTAAATTAACAATAATTCATTGATGTCTATTTTTATTCACATTTTCTTGACTGTCTCACACATCTTTTTCTTATAATTGGTTGGTTCAAATGACTGTCCAAAGTCCACTTGCAGCATTAGTTGTACTTCTAAAGTCTCTTTTATTTTGTAACTCTTTCTCCATTTTTCTCTCCTTTCTTCCTTTTATTTTTTCCCATTTTTTGGTAAAAACTGTCATTTGACTTGCAGAATGTCCAACTGTTTCTTTGTGACAAAATTTGACATCCTTTTATTCTTAATATTTGAATAGATTAGATTAATTTTCCATTGTTTGGAGAAGAATGATTCACAGGTTGTGTTATGTCCTTCCTATTACATTCACCATGAGGCACATCGTTTATCTCATTTGTGTCAGTGAGTTATTAATACAATAATGTTACAGAACAAAAGAAAGCCGTAACATCTCATTGGTATATAAAAATGAGCATTTATTCTCAAGAATCTGTGTGTCAGCTGTGTTTCAGCAAATCTGTACATTAGGAGGGTAGTTAGATATAGGCACTGATGGCTGGGGAAGCTCTACTTGAAACTTCTCTCATCCACCTTAGAGCATCAGCTTCATTCTTGACAGAATGGAAAAGGCACAGGAAAAGTAAGTGGAAACCTGTAAAGCTTCCTAAAGCCCAGCCTTGAAATGGGCATAGTAGTTCCACAAATATACCTCAGCCAAAGCAAATCATATGTCCAGACCAAGTGAAACCTGGCAATATAAAAGGGTTACAGAATTGAGATCATCATTAACAGACAAATGGATAAAGAAAACATAATAAAGATACCCCATGGAATACTAATTAGCCATAAAAAGAATAAAATCATGTCATTTGTAGTAATGTGCATTGAACTGGTGGTCACTGTGGTAAGTGAAATAAGCCAGGCACAGAAAGACAAAGATTGTATTTTCTCACCTGTATGTTGGAGCTAAAAAACTTGATCTCATAGACATAGGGAATACAACCATAGATATCAGAAATGCATAAGAGTGGGTGGGGAGATGGGAGGATGAAGAGAGGTTGGCTATGGGAACAAGCATTTGGTGGACTTTTTGTAAAAAGTTCTCATGTTTGAGAGCAGACCAGGGTGACAATACATAGCAACAATATTAGGTAGATTTTGAAGTAGCTGGAAGAGAGGATCTGAAATGATACCAACACATAAAAATGATAAGCACTCAGGATGATGGATACCCCAGTTACCCTGAGTTGATCATTATACATTCTCTGCACATAAGGAAGACTCACATGCCCCCAATAAGTATATAAATTATTATATATTAATAAAAGAGAATTAAAGAATAAAAGAAAGAAAAGGAATTGGGACCAATCATTCAATCCACCACATACTTTCAGTGATGCTAAAATGGATTGTTGGGTTCATGTGGTGTTAGCATGATTCTTTTAGTAAAAATATGCCCATAAGCCTTTTATCTCAATGTTTTAATATCCATGGGTGATTGTAATCTAGGTGCATATTTTTTTATTTTTCATTTTTAAAAGCATGCAAAATGCTTAAATTTTATTTTACTCTTCCTTCTGCTTTTAACAAGCAGAATTCTTTTTTAAAGACGTTTTCCTTATTGTTATAGACTGAATATTTTTATATCCCCTCCCCAAATTCATATGGTGAAGCCCTAACCCCCAATGTGATATTTGGAGCTGGGAGTCTTGGGGAGATATTAGAGTTATTGAAGTTCATGAAGGTGAGGCCCTCAAGATGGGATTAGTGCCCTTTTAAGGACAGAACCTTGCGCTCTCTCTCTCCAATAACACTCACTTAGGAAAGGTTTTATGAGACTACATGGAGAGGGTGGCACCAGGAAGTGAGGAGGAGAGTCTTCACCAGGCACTGAATCAGTTGGCACCCTAATCCTGAATTTTCCAGCCTCTAGAACTGTGAAAAATACATTACTGTTGCTTAAGCTATACAGTCAATGATATTTGGTCATGGCATCCAAGCAGACTAAAACACTTACCCGCTATTTTGTTAACCTAAAATATATTTTATGTAGGAAGAGCAAACTAAATGCTTGTTAGCATTTTCAATTTTCAAAATAATTATCTGGTATTCCAGTAACATCCAACAGGAAGCAATGAGATTTTTTAAAACCTAATGTTGGGGTGGAGCCAAGATGGCCGAATAGGAACAGCTCCAGTCTACAGCTCCCAGCATGAGCGGCGCAGAAGATGGGTGATTTCTGCATTTCCAACTGAGGTACCAGGTTCATCTCACTGGGGAGTGCCGGATAGTGGGTGCAGGACAGTGGGTGCAGCACACCGTGCGTGAGCCAAAGCAGGGTGAGGCATCGCCTCATCCAGGAAGTGCAAGGGGTCAGGGGATTCCCTTTCCTAGTCAAAGAAAAGGGTGACAGACGGCACCTGGAAAATTGGGTCACTCCCACCCTAATACTGTGCTTTTCCAATGGGCTTATCAAATGACACACCAGGAGATTATATCCCGCACCTGGCTCAGAGAATCCTACACCCATGGAGACTCGCTCATTGCTAGCACAGCAGTCTGAGATCAAACTGCAAGGCGGCAGCGAGGCTGGGGGAGGGGCGCCTGCCATTGCTCAGGCTTAAGTAGGTAAACAAAGTGGCTGGGAAGCTCGAACTGGGTGGGGCCCACCACAGCTCAAGGAGGCCTGCCTGCCTCTAAAGCCTCCACCTCTGGGGGCAGGGCACAGATAAACAAAAGACAGCAATAACCTCTGCAGACTTACATGTCCCTGTCTGACAGCTTTGAAGAGAGTAGTTGTTCTCCCAGCATGCAGCTTGAGATCTGAGAATGGGCAGACTGCCTCGTCAAGTGGGTCCCTGATCCCTGAGTAGCCAAACTGGGAGGCACCCCCAAGTAGGAGTAGACTGACACCTCACACGGCCGGGTACTCCTCTGTGACGAAACTTCCAGAGGAACGATCAGGCAGCAGCATTTGCAGTTCACCAATATCTGCTGTTCTGCAGCCACTGCTGCTGATACCCAGGAAAACAGGGTCTGGAGTGGACCTCCGGTAAACTCCAACAGACCTGCAGTTGAGGGTCCTGACTGTTAGAAGGAAAACCAACAAACAGAAAGGACATCCACACCAAAACCCCATCTGTATGTCACCATCATCAAAGACCAAAGGTAGATAAAACCACAAAGATGGGGAAAAAACAGAGCAGAAAAACCAGAAACTCTAAAAATCAGACTGCCTCTCCTCCTTCAAAGGAACACAGCTCCTCACCAGCAATGCAACAAAGCTGGATGGAGAATGACTTTGATGAGTTGAGAGAGGAAGGCTTCAGAAGATCAAACCACTCCAAGCTAAAGGAGGAAGTTCGAACCAATGGCAAAGAAGTTAAAAACTTTGAAAAAAAAATTAGATGAATGGATAACCAGAATAACCAATGCAGAGAAGTCCTTAAAGGACCTGATGGAGCTGAAAACCACGGCACGAGAACTACGTGATGAATGCACAAGCCTCAGTAACCGATGCGATCAACTGGAAGAAAGGGTATCAGCGATGGAAGATGAAATGAATGAAATGAAGCATGAAGAGAAGTTAAGAGAAACAAGAATAAAAAGAAATGAACAAAGCCTCCAAGAAATATGGGACTATGTGAAAAGACCAAATCTACGTCTAACTGGTGTACCTGAAAGTGACGGGGAGAATGGAACCAAGTTGCAAAACACTCTGCAGGATATTATCCAGGAGACCTTCCCCAATCTAGCAAGGCAGGCCAACATTCACATTCAGGAAATACAGAGAATGCCACAAAGATACTCCACAAGAAGAGCAACTCCAAGACACATAATTGTCAGATTCACCAAAGTTGAAATGAAGGAAAAAATGTTAAGGGCAGCCAGAGAGAAAGGTTGGGTTACCCACAAAGGGAAGCCCATCAGACTAACAGTTGATCTCTCGGCAGAAACCCTACAAGCCACAAGAGAGTGGGGGCCAATATTCAATATTCTTAAAGCAAAGAATTTTCAACCCAGAATTTCATATCCAGCCAAACTAAGCTTCATAAGTGAAGGAGAAATAAAATACTTTACAGACAAGCAAATGCTGAGAGATTTTGTCACCACCAGGCCTGCCCTAAAAGAGCTCCTGAAGGAAGCACTAAACATGGAAAGGAACAACCGGTACCAGCCACTGCAAAAACATGCCAAATTGTAAAGACCATCAAGGTTAGGAAGAAACTGCATCAACTAATGAGCAAAATAACCAGCTAACATCATAATGACAGGATCAAATTCACACATAACAATACTAAACTTAAATGTAAATGGGCTAAATGCTCCAATTAAAAGACACAGACTGGCAAATTAGATAAAGAGTCAAGACCCATCAGTGTGCTGTATTCAGGAAACCCATCTCATGTGCAGAGACATACACAGTCTCAAAATAAAGGGATGGAGGAAGATCTATCAAGCAAATGGAAAACAAAAAAAGGCAGAGGTTGCAATCCTAGTCTCAGATAAAACAGACTTTAAACCAACAAAGATCAAAAGAGACAAAGAAGGCCATTACATAACAGTAAAAGGATCAATTCAACAAGAAGAGCTAACTATCCTAAATATATATACACCCAATACAGGAGCACCCAGATTCATAAAGCAAGTCCTTAGAGACCTACAAAGAGACTTAGACTCCCACACAATAAAAATGGGAGACTTTAACAGCCCACTGTCAACATTACACAGATCAATGAGACACAAAGTTAACAAGGATATCCAGGAATTGAACTCAGCTCTGCACCAAGCACACCTAATAGACATCTACAGAACTCTCTACCCCAAATCAACAGAATATAAATTCTTTTCAGCACCACACCACACCTAGTCCAAAATTGACCACATAGTTGGAAGTAAAGCTCTCCTCAGCAAATGTAAAAGAACAGAAATTATAACAAACTGTCTCTCAGACCACAGTGCAATCAAACTAGAACTCAAGATTAAGAAACTCACTCAAAACCGCTCAACTACATGGAAACTGAACAACCTGCTCCTGAATGACTACTGGGTACATAAGGAAATGAAGGCAGAAATAAAGATGTTCTTTGAAACCACCGAGAACAAAGACACAACATACCAGAATCTCTGGGACACATTCAAAGCAGTGTGTAGAGGGAAATTTATAGCACTAAATGCCCACAAGAGAAAGCAGGAAAGATCCAAAATTGACACCCTAACATCACAATTAAAAGAACTAGAGAAGCAAAAGCAAATACATTCAAAAACTAGCAGAAGGCAAGAAATAACTAAGATCAGAGCAGAATTGAAGGAAATAGAGACACAAAAAACCCTTAAAAAAATCAATGAATCCAGGAGCTGGTTTTTTGAAAAGATCAACAAAATCGATAGACTGCTAGCAAGACTAATAAAGAAGAAAAGAGAGAAGAATCAAATAGATGCAATAAAAAATGGCAAAGGGCTTATCACCATTGATCCACAGAAATACAAACTACCATCAGAGAATACTATAAACACCTCTACGCAAATAAACTAGAAAATCTAGAAGAAATGGATAAATTCCTCAACAGATACACTCTCCCAAGACTAAACCAGGAAAAAGTTGAATCTTTGAATAGACTAATAACAGGCTCTGAAATTGAGGCAATAATTAATAGCTTACCAACCAAAAAAATCCAGGACCAGATGGATTCACAGCCAAATTCAACCAGAGGTACAAGGAGGAGCTGGTACCATTCCTTCTGAAACTATTCCAATCAATAGAAAAAGAGGGAATCCTCCCTAACTCATTTTATGAAGCTAGCATCATCCTGATACCAAAGCTTGGCAGAGACACAACCAAAAAGAGAATTTTAGACCAATAGCCTTGATGAACATTGATGCAAAAATCCTCAACAAAATACTGGCAAACTGAATCCAGCAGCACATCAAAAAGCTTATCCACCATGATCAAGTGGGCTTCATCCCTGGGATGCAAGGCTGGTTCAACATATGAAAATCAATAAACGTAATCCAGCATATAAACAGAACCAAAGACAAAAAACACATGATTGTCTCAATAGATGCAGAAAAGGCCTGTGACAAAATTCAACAACCTTCATGCTAAAAATTCTCAATAAATTAGGTATTGATGGGACGTATCTCAAAATAATAAGAGCTATCTATGACAAACCCATAGCCAGTATCATACTGAATGGACAAAAACTGGAAGCATTCCCTTTGAAAACTGGCACAAGACAGGGATGCCCTCTCTCACCATTCCTATTCAACATAGTGTTGGAAGTTCTGGCCAGGGCAATCAGGCAGGAGAAGGAAATAAAGGGCATTCAATTAGGGAAAGAGGAAGTCAAATTGTCCCTGTTTGCAGATGACATGATTGTATATCTAGAAAACCCCATCATCTCAGCCCAAAATCTCCATAAGCTTATAAGCAACTTCAGCAGTCTCAGGATACAAAATCAATGTTCAAAAATCACAAGCATTCTTATACACCAATAACAGACAAACAGAGAGCCAAATCATGAATGAACTCCCATTCACAATTGCTTCAAAGAGAATAAAATACCTAGGAATCCAACTTACAAGGGATGTGAAGGACCTCTTCAAGGAGAACTACAAAAAACTGCTCAAGGAAATAAAAGAGGATAAAAACAAATGGAAGAACATTCCATGCTCATGGGTAGGAAGAATCAATATCATGAAAATGGCCACACTGCCCAAGGTAATTTATAGATTCAATGCCATCCCCATCAAGATACAAATGACTTTCTTCACAGAATTGGAAAAAACTACTTTAAAGTTCATATGGAACCAAAAAAGAGCCTGCATCACCAAGTCAATCCTAAGCCAAAAGAAGAAAGCTGGAGGCGTCACGCTACCTGACTTCAAACTATACTACAAGGCTACAGTAACCAAAACAGCATGGCACTGGTACCAAAACAGAGATACAGACCAATGGAACAGAACAGAGCCCTCAGAAATAATGCCACATATCTACAACTATCTGAGCTTTGACAAACCTGACAAAAACAAGCAATGGGGAAAGGATTCCCTATTTAATAAATGGTGCTGGGAAAACTGGCTAGCCATATGTAGAAAGCTGAAACTGGATCCTTTCCTTGCACCTTATACAAAAATTAATTCAAGATGGATTAAAGACTTACATGTTAGACCTAAAACCATAAAAACCCTAGAAGAAAACCTAGGCAATACCATTCAGGCCATAGGCATGGGCAAGGACTTCATGTCTAAAACCCCATAAGCAATGGCAACAAAAGCCAAAATTGACAAATGGGATCTAATTAAACTAAAGAGCTTCTGCACAGCAAAAGAAACCACCATCAGAGTAAACAGGCAACCTACAGAATGGGAGAAAATTTTTGCATCCTACTCATCTGACAAAGGGCTAATATCCAGAATCTACAATGAACTCAAACAAATTTACAAGAAAAAAAGAACCCCATCACAAAGTGGGTAAAGGATATGAACAGACACTTCTCAAAGGAAGACATTTATGCAGCCAAAAAACACATGAAAAAATGCTCGTCATCACTGGCCATCAGAGGAATGCAAATCAAAACCACAATGAGATACCATCTCACACCAGTTAGAATGTCCATCATTAAAAAGTCAGGAAACAACAGGTGCTAGAGAGGATGTGGAGAAATAGGAACACTTTTACACTGTTGGTGGGACTGTAAACTAGTTCAGCCATTGTGGAAGTCAGTGTGGCGATTCCTCAGGGATCTAGAACTAGAAATACCATTTGACCCAGCCATCCCATTACTGGGTATATACCCAAAGGACTATAAATCATGCTGATATAAAGACACATGCACACGTATGTTTATTGCGGCACTATTCACAATAGCAAAGAGTTGGAACCAACCCAAATGTCCAACAATGATAGACTGGATTAAGAAAATATGGCATATATACTCCATGGAATACTATGCAGCCATAAAAAATGATGAGTTCATATCCTTTGTAAGGACATGGATGAAGCTGGAAACCATCATTCTCAGCAAACTATAGCAAGGACAAAAAACCAAACACCGCATGTTCTCATTCATAGGTGGGAATTGAACAATGAGAATACATGGACACAGGAAGGGGAACATCACACACCAGGGATTGTTGTGGGGTGGGGGGAGGGGGGAGGGATAGCATTAGGAGATATATCTAATGCTAAATGACGAGTTAATGGGTGCAGCACACCAACATGGCACATGCATACATATGTAACAAACCTGCACATTGTGCACATGTACCCTAATACTTAAAGTATAATAATAATAAAAGAAAACCTAATATTAACTTCTCAAAGTTCTTCTTTACCCTTTTAAAAGTATATTTGACATATTTTAATACATTGCATTTGTTATTTAAATGAAAAACAAATTGTCACTCGTTAGGCCACAGAAATATTTTGGACTACCTGGTTCATTTTATATGAATTCATCAGTATTTGGTAACTTTTTTCTTTTTGGCAAAAAAAAAAGAAGATAGCTTATCTTCTATCCTTTCTGCTCTAGATCTGGAATTAGCCACTTGTTAATAACCTCTGTTTTTTTCCTATGGTTTTTTTATTCCTATGGGAAGTAACATTTAGAGACCACATTCTGAGTATCAGCACTATTAAAACCTTTTTCATGGGGAAAAAGTTATTATTAATTCACATTTAAGTTTAGATTTTGTTGATTTGATTTTGTTGATTTGTAAGCAAACAACTGTTTAGCCTACTTTCAAAGATAATGCTACTGATATCATTAATATGACATAAAGTCATTTTTAACTTTTCAGTGATTTATCTAGATTTTCTTACTATTTCTTTTGTGATTAACTGTGTGCCTCATCAAGTTAACTCATCTGGATTACCAGTAAGGTCTATGGCCATGCAGCAGGAAGAAAATGGTGGCCAATGCAGTGATCAAATTTATCACATAAACTTCATTAAATCATAGCACCTTTGAGTTGGTAGTCACCTGAGAGTTACAGTTTTCAAATTCAAATACTCAGGGAAGGAGATTAAGGGATATGTAGGGAACATAAACAGAGAACACAATTAATCAAAAATTGAGACTAGGGTGGAGGAAGTATTGACTGTAAGGAACGAAGAGGAGAGTTTTGGATGTGATAAAGTATTTCATATGCTTGTTCTCCTGGTGGTTACATGGGTGTATGCTTTTATGAACTCCTCAACTACATTTTAAATAGGTTAATATCATTATATGAAAATTAAACTTCAATAAAGTTGAGTTTTTTTGAATCCTATAAAGATCTCAGTCAAAATTCCTATGCCATCCATTTCCTTCTCAGATATAGTAGGTCTTGTTTATCGCTCCCTAAGTGATTCTGTTGAGAACAAGTTACCTCATTTTACAGATGAAATAAGTGGGAAAAAGAAGAATTGGGTGACCATAGCCATAAAGTCAGAAGCTAACCAAGACTAGGATAAGTCTCCTGACTCCAGGTAACTGATTTTTTTTTTTTTTTGGACAGAGTCTTGCTCTTTTGCCCAGGCTGGAGTGCAGTGGTGTGATGTCAGCTCACTGCAACCTCCGCCTCCCGGATTCAAGCAATTTTCTGCCTCAACCTCCCGAGTAGCTGGGATTACAGGCACCTGTCACCACGCCTGGCTAATTTTTGTATTTTTAGTAGAGATGGGGTTTCACCACCTTGGCCAGGCTGGTGCTGAACTCCTGACCTCGTGATTCACCCACCTCAGCCTCCCAAAGTGCTGGGACCACAGGGGTAAACCACCATGCCCAGCCTCATTTTTCTGCAATAACAACAAATGGAACTTACTGGCCTCTTAGTCTATGGCAGTCATTTGTTAGCCCTATGATAAGATTGTTCAAAAACTATTGTGAAGAATAAGAGGTCAATCTGGAATTGTCAAGACTAACGATTGTAATCTATTTTATAGGAATCCACTGTTAATATATTTTAAAAACAGGTCATCATTTCTATGTAGAAAACTCCAAATATCAAATGGTTTTCATACATTTAGAAATAGTATGCTGGTGTTTTGGGGAGAGGAAATACTTCCATAGGCTATTTGTTACAATGTTTTACCTAAAGTGAATGGATTTAAAGGAGACTGTTAAATTGAGAGATCAGATTATTTATATAATGCTTATATAATTAGTGTAAATCGGTTTGAGAGAAACAAAAAATAGGAAATATATAAACCAAGCGTTATTATATTTGACATTTGTGCCACAATAACTGTCAAATCATGTCAAATTCATGTCAAATCAACATTGTAATTTAAAAATAAGGATATTGAGTCCAAGAAAATCCATTCCATGATGATGGAATCAGTCATGTAATAAAATATTTCATATTCATTTAACTTTTATTCATATTTAACATTACTGTTGTTTGGATGTGAATTCTGTCAACAGTAAAAGACAAAGACGTTCAAATGTTGGTTCCTATTGTCAAGTTCTTTGCATCATGGGGGCCAGGTACCTTCAGTTCACCATGACTGCCACTAGATGGCACTGATGGCACTCTGGCACCCTTGGGACATAAATCAGCCACCTGTTTTCCTGGCTTGGAGACCTCAGAAATGGCAATTGCCACCCTAAACAGATTACGGTCTTTTATGGCAAAATATATCCATGAAAATAGTTAAGGACTTCATGTCCTCTTGCATCCTATCTTCAAAGTACTTTATAAGCTTTCCTATGGTATTTATTAACTACACTCTCATCACGGAACCCAGCTTTAATTGAGAGTAAATTCTTGCTACATTCTTAAATACTAATTAGTTCTCACTCTATTAATTGTTGCAAACAGACCATGGCTTCTACCAAACTTATTCCACAATAGTTAGTTCTTATTAATTATAGTAACAAAAGTATTATCTATGGTAAATTTCTGGGAGCAATCAGAAGTATATGCATGTCCAAATTGAAGAGAAACAGTTATTTTTTAGCTTGTTCCCTAAAATACTTTGCAAAATTCTCACCGTGAAATATTTTTGAATGTAAATAACCTATTTTTTATTTATTTGATTTCTGTGAGGATCATTCTATCTCTGATCTTCATGATTCTTGACTGTAGAAAAAAAAAGATCTTGTCTTTAAGATAACTGTATTTTTACTTAATCAAAACAATAGCAATTTACAATTTATAAGGTATAGCATAGTGCTAAAAGAATTTTATCTCCTTGGCTCTTCTTAAATATCTTTTACAAATTCAAACATGCAAGTCCAAATATGGCCATTTATGTTGCCTCCCAAAACCCATGACATCTCTTCCCCTCTCAGGGTTAATGGGACAAAGATCATTCTGACGTGAATACATTGTGCTTTATATAGTCTTTGATATTATACTTGTGACTCACTTTTTGAATATGAAAAGAATAATTTATTTAAGGCAATATGTTCGGAGCAAACAGGAAATCTTCTAAAGCTGAGATACAGTGTTTCGTGTTGTTGGAAAAACAGTCTACTGCGTAATAAGAACATATACCCTATTACTCAAAACCAAAATATAGGCAATAACACATTACTGGCATAGCCAATGACACGAAATTCTATTTGCTACACAGCATCCCTCATCAGTGGCCTAGGAGTGGGCTACCATTTTCAACAGAAAGCTGTTTAGACAGCTTTCAGATACTAAAGAGAACTAAATATGAGTCAAAATAATACTGTTAGAAGTCTATGCATAGCGACCAAAAAAGGTATTCCAAGTAAATATTTCAGTTAGAAAAAATAGATTGACAAGTAGGTAACTTAGTAAATTATTTAAGTAAAATTTCTGCTTTAATATGTAGGATTTACCTCAACAATATTTTATATAAGATTATGATTGTGTTATAATTGAAAAGAAATGAGAAATTTGGCTTTGTTTTTGATTCCTGAGATGGTAGATCAGGATTTTTCTTTGCAATTAGGACAGTTGTATCTCTATATATTGTAAATTTATTGCATCAAAAAACAAACCGTCTACCCCTAAAGTTGTGATTATAAATGTGCCTTCCTTTCCACCTTATTTCAGCTATAATCATTTCTTGAATTTTCATCCAAGTGAAGTATCTAATTTAATTAATTATTTTTTTACTTTTTAATAAAGAAGTTCCTGGAAGGGACTCAGTGTAGTACTACATAGTTAAAGCACATCTTAATTAAAGGATGGAAAAAGAATCACTAAGACCTTACTGGGAAATTTTATAAAAATGACAGACATGAAAGAGCTAAAGGTAACAGATGTTTTAACCAAGGTAATATAAAGCCCAGATGTTTGGCACATTCACATAGTATTAACTGGGTAAGTAAGAGTCATACTTTCCTTTTTTGAATAATCATTATGCTTCCCCTATTTAAAAATTATTTTAAAATAAGGAGTGTTGGTAAAAGTAAGGCAGAAATGGAGAGAAAAAACAATCAACAACATTACAATGAACAAATTAATTCTCTCTCATGATTTCCTACAACTGTGTGGTGAATTCAAGAGAGCAAATAGATGTTTATATTTAAGCAATAAATATTTTTAAAAAGCATCACTGAAAATGATATATCATGAATGGAAATGAATATTTTACTTGTTTGGTAGTTATTTTAGACATATGTTGGGACAAGTCTAGCTCAGTTAATTGTCCACTAGAATTTATTCATTTCTATTTCCCTAGACAGGAGAAAACAGGTTTTGGAATCATTTAAAAATATTTCATGTTTCCCAGTAATGGAACAACAAAAGCCATACTTTCATGAGAGAATATATGAATGTACATAAATAAGTAATCCTATAAGGCAAAAGCTCTGGCTGTCTTATAACATGTTCAATTGATGTAAAAGAAATTTGGTTTTATTAAGAACTTTAAAATATTTAAAATATTTTCCCTTCAATTATCTAGGAAATTTGTATTTATATGATTTTCACAATATCCGTTGTAGAATAAGAGAAAGTACAACAGCATTTTAGATTTCTCAACCTATTCTTTGTCCAGAAAGTCATTTTTTAACAAAATAGTTTTCAGAGATTTGTTGAATATATGATCCTTGATTTTTAACTAAATATACTTCCGGCTTTGAAATAAAGCAAAAAGAGAAAGGAAGAAATAACCATAAACTATGAAATAAAAAATATGCACTAAAAATACACTTATTTAAATAGACTCAATATAAGGTTCTGAAATAGAATTATATTTTCTTTATGGAAAGAAAATGAAGTTTTTCCTTTAATAGACTACATATCCCAAGATGATTTTAAAGTATTTTCACTTAGAAATGCTAGCTGCTATTACATATGAATTTTCAAAGCTTGCCAAAGCTTTGGAAGGAATGATGAAAATTACTATTGCACGACCTTCAGGTTTTCTTTGTTTCTAAAGGGCTAAGATAGCATTTTTGTCATTTTTCTTTCAGCTGTGGTCTTTCATCATAAATATCAAAGAATGCAATTATACCTTCTCAGATCCTACCGTATTCTGCCTGTTTTTCTATCCATGGTGATGAAGTTTTCTCTATTCTTCACACAACATTTTGTTTATTGACACTCTGAAAAGAATTTCATAATTTGTTGAATAAAATAAATATGAATATAAATACAATAACTATTAGACTGATAAAATATTATAAGACAATAACAATATTTTTATCAAAGGCAGCATCAGACACTGAGAGATGTCTCTACTAGGCTGAGTGTCACATAGACTGTATTCATATGAGAACTATTTGACCTACAGGTGGGGTGTTATTATTAATGTTTATTATGAGGAGTCTCCTCGTCTTTACCTCATGCTATCTTTAGTTTTCCTACTTTAGCTTTACTTCCCATGCTAAATCTGCCTTCTGAATGGATCTTATTATTCTACCTCAATATATGTTCCAAGTATGTTACCCTAGATCTATGGTTCTTGAATGTTTATTGTATTTGTCTTAAGTAAGAAATATCCTAAATAAGTCAATATGATAAATTAGCAATAGCTTTCTATTGAAGCCCAGAAACTGTATATTAGCATAGCATACAAAATAAATTAAGGTAAGAGACACAATCACAGTTTTATACACAATATTTCGTTTCCCTAAGCCTTCGATAAAATCCTGAAAAGTTATAAGTCGAATTAATATATATATATTAAAATCTATTTCAACATTTACTCCCATTATTATTTCAGAGATTACATTTGTAGGAAGATAATTTGTCCCTCAGTATAATAGAAATCATACTTATGCATCTGATTATTCACCTGAAGAAGGAAACACAGTGTAAGTCTCTGAAACCAGACAGATCTGATTGAAATCCCTGTTTCTTCTCTAATAAATGAATTATTTTTGCCAAGTTATTTAACTTTTCTAAGCTTCAATTTCTTACCTATAAAACGAACACAGTAATACTAAAAACCTCAGAAAGAAATTAGAAGTATTGAAAAAAATACATGTGAAGAATTTGGCCCACTATCAGGCAAGTGAGTTAGACTCATTATTTTTTATTAGCTATTATTATTTTGTTGTTTTTGTCAGGTTTTTTTTTTTTTTTTTTGACAGAGTTTTGTTCTTTGTTGCCCAGGCTGGAGTGCAGTGGTGTAATCTCGGCTCACTGCAACCTCTGCCTCCCGGGTTCAAGCGATTCTCCTGCCTCAGTCTCCCGAGTATCTGGGATTATAGGCATGCGCCTATAATGGCTAATTTTTGTATTTTTAGTAGAGACAGGGTTTCACCATGTCGGCCAGGCTGGTCTTGAACCCCTTACCTCAGGTGATCCGCCCTCCTGGGCCTCCCAAAGTGCTGCGATTACGGGCGTGAGCCACCACGCGTGGCGGTCAGTTTCTTATACTCAGTTTATACATGTGAAAAAATTTTAACATATAATTATGCAAAATGGCTTCATTTGATAAGGAAGTATGACCCTCCCTTCTTACCTCTGTATGAAAAGCTGGCTTTAGAAAGCTAAACTAAGACCAGAATGAAGTCTCCGGCTTTGATCCATGGTAGGGAGATTCTGCAAACAAGGATGAGGGAGAACGAAGTGCAGAGAGATCAAGCAAGACATACCACGGAAATGGCGTAGCTAAAGATTGAGCAAAAAATGAGAAAGCGTGCTGAGTTTGGTAAAAACTGGACAACATTCAAACATGTAAAGCAAGGGAAGCATCACATGTTGGAGTTGGAGAACAGCTAGGAGAAAAATGTTAGCGTGAGATTTTCTCATATTGATTACCAGCAATCTGTTACTGCTGAGTTAGAGCACTTAAAAATGATACTGTATATTGCATATGGTGGCCAGAGACATAATTTGTGTAGGAAGAAAACTAGTTTTGGAATCTGGGCCTGCATTCAAGTGCACCCTCCCCTTTACCACCTGGGTCTGGTTCAACAAAGTAACAACCTCTCTGATCTTGTTTCTGATATCTAGGGTTGTGGTGAGGAAAGAGTGAGCCATTGCTAAGAAAAGGCACTATAAGAACGACAGGTACAGAAATGTTCATCACAGCACTTTATAAGAGTGAATAACTTGAAACGAAAAACATGTACACCATCAGGGGAATATTAAAATAGACATTCCAACATCCTCACTATTAAATATGTTATAGTCATCTAAAGCAGCTAGCTATATCTACACTTCTCAAAAACAAATGTTTATGTTGGAAAAAAAAAAAAACACCAAGATGTATGAGAGTATCTACACAAATCAGGATCCTTGGGGGATTACAGTTCCAGTGAGCTAGAAAAAAATAAAATGTATCTGCTGGCAAGGAAGAAAGTAGGAAAACACAGCTCTCAGCCTGATCACACATAAGGGGGGGGATAAAAAGAAAAAAAAGAAAAAAAGAACCTGGTTTCCTTGCTTCTCTCTGCTTCCAAGCCTTCCCACAATCCTTCCTGAGCATTTCATTTTTATTTCTTAAAATAAAAGCTTTCTTAGGACACATAGCAAAATAGTCATAGTATTTAAGCCTGAGGATTAAAAAAGGCAGAAAAGGTGGCAGTCAAGGAAAAATTTCACCATTTTTCCTAAATACACCTGTAAATTGTTTTAGCAAAGAATAAAGTACTGTATTACTGTTAGTCATTTACATGTAAATTGACATTATCTATATCTATCTTTATCTATATTTCAACCTTTGAAAAAGCTGGCATTCCATTTAAATATCAGATTTTAAAAGCTGCTAAATATTTCTAACTAAATCAAATACAATTAAATATCATAAATTACCAATTATATAGACAAAGATTAATAGGATTCGTAATGCTCAGTGCTGAGAAGTATAAACCTATTTAGAGGTCAACCTGCCAATATGTATCAAATTTTAAAAAGGGCATACCATTTTATTCAGCAATTTCACTTATAGAACTTTATACCATAGAAATAAATCATACAGTGCACTGTACATATGATGATTTACCACAGCATTTTTTCTAATTTAAGAAAATTTATGTTTTCTCCAGGCAAGGATTATGTATAAATTATGCATACTCCATATAACTAAATACTTTGTAGTAATTAAAAACAATATGGTAGTTCTCTGTTCATTAATATAGAAATATGTCCATAATAACTTTGGTGTGAAAAAGTCTGGTTACAAAATGAAATTTAAGGCACAATAACATCTGTCATTATGTTTGTGTTTTGGATCCATAAATTCATATGAAGGACCAAACTGTTAATTGTGATATTCCCTGCTGTGTAAGATTACAGGGAAGATTCACTTTCTTCTTTTATAGTTTATTACAATTAGGAGAAAATTCTTAATGAAGATGTATTATTTTATAACTCTGAAACAATAAAATAAGCCCATTTTGGGAAAAAGAAAAAATGAAATAATATGTTTCCTTCTTGAAAAAAATATAGAACAACAGGAAAAGTAATTCTCTGAGGCAAATGTCTATTGCCCGTGCCATGGTGGCAGTGTGACAGGCAGTGTGAGGTAGAAGAAGAACAACGACCAAGAACCCAGGGAAAACCTAGGGCAGGGGAAAGCCAGTTTCAAAATATTTGAATAAGGACAGGGTTTAGTGATTCAAGGCTTAAGCACAAAGATATATGAGTATAAAGATAATTCAAAAACCTGGGTCTCAATCATCAAGGGAAATGGCAGGTGGGTCTTAATGCCATCAAAAAAAGTACAAACTACATTCCAGAAAAGTCAGATTTTTCTCCCTTTCGGGTTAGGGAGGCTATGGGATGAAAATCCAACACTCAATAAAGGTAATAATGGCATCTGGTAGTTAGGAACAGAGAAATGACAATCTCTTCTGCAGCTAGGAGAAGAATTTACTTGTTATTCTGGGACAGGAAACCTGGGGTCTGAGGAAATGAGATACAATAATGAAGAAAAGACTAAGAACAAATTTATGTACAAAAAATTAAGTTTCTAATTGTATTTTTGTATCCATTAGCCATAACAATTAAAATATTAAATATTTTTTAAAAGTTAATTTTGTTTTCTTTTCTTTTTTTTTTTTTTTTTGAGCAGGTGTCTCACTCTGTCAACCAGGCTGGGGTGCAGTGGAGCCATCTCAGCTCACTGCAACCTCTGCCTCCCAGGTTCAAGTGATTCTCCTGCCTCAGCCTCTCGAGTAGCTGGGATTTCAGGCATCTGCCACCATGCCTGGATAATTTTGTATTTTGAGTAGAGGCGGGGTTTCACCATGTTGGCCAGGTTGGTCTCTAACTCCTGACCTCATGTTATCCTCCCGCCTCGGCCTCTGGAAGTGCTGGGATTACAGGTGTGAGCCACTGCTCCAGGCCTAGAAAATTAATTTTCTAAGAGCAAAATGGGACTAGTGTTAGTTTGTTCTGTAAGAAATATTTTTTAAGCTTATTTTTTAATACTTTTAATTAAACAAGTACACCTGGTTGACTTCCACTTCTGGAAAACTGTCAGATTAGAAATATTAAAAATTCTTACACCTAAGAATGCTTAGAAATTATGCCTAAAACACAAGAAAAAAAAAAGTACTTTTAAATGCGTTTCTGAGAGTACAAGAAATAAAGGGAAATTCCTGGGTCTTTAAAATACATAAAGAAAAAAATAATAAATTGTTGAGTGAGCACTAAAACTACTTCTGGGCTACGAGTGTTTGGCATACTCCGGATTAATAGTCTCAGTTTTCCAAGCATGAAGAATGGGGCTCATGCATGGTAGAGGGTTAGAACAATGACTTCAGTCATAAACCAGGATCCTTGGAGGACTATAGTTTAAGAGAGAGCTAGAAAAAAAAAAAAAAAAAGAAAAGAAAGAAAGAAAAAGAGTCTATCTGCTGGCCAAGGAAGAAAATTGGAAAACACAGCTCTCAGCCTGATATCTTATAAGAAAAAATAAAAAATGCCTTGCTTCTCTCTGCCTCATCCTCCCTTCAAAAGCCAGGTTATTTTTTACACAGGCTTATGATTTCAATGACTCTATCTAAATGGACTGGGAAACCTGAAACAGAAAAGCTAGTGTATTTTTGGCTTTCTTTAACCTAGAATGAGGCAAATTCTCTCTGAAAAAACATCCCTTCAACTCGGACCTCACAGAATGTCCACAGATTTAGATTAAGCAAATATGAGCTCAAAAACATAATTAGTAAACAAGGAAACAAATTCACTATGATCAAGAGTTGGCAAAAGGAAAAAGAGCAAAATTAGACTTCTAAGAACTACATATATGGATTTTTAAAACATTTATAATAATGCAAGTAAAATAAAATCACAGTTGTGCTATGGAAGCTTATAAAAATAAAAATACAGAATACGAAAAAGACTAAGTAGAACTTCTGATAGTTAAAAAAACAAAAGCACAGTGGACAGGTCAAGCTCTCTATCAAACATACCTAGAAAAAGAATGGTGAACTGGAAGATAACTTTTAAAAATTGCCCCAAGCAATGGACACATCGAAGATGAAAAATGTGAAAGAAAGATTAGAGGAGATAGAGAACAAAATAGCAATGACAAAGAAGTAACTGGAGTCCCTGAAGGAGAGAAGGAGAAAACAGGGAGAATGTGAGAAAGACAATATACAAATGACAAATATTTCCAAATTTAATGAAAGATAGAAAGCCGCAAATTTATGAAGCACCAGAAAATCAAATCTGAATCAGAATAAATAAAATCAAGTCCACATAAAAAGACCATAAAAGTAATTCAAGCTCATTGTTTTAAAAGATAATGTAAGATAATATAATTTTTAAAATTATGATTACCTTGATCAGTATCCCAGTGCTTTTGAGTTCCCCTTTGTTCTTTCTCGAAAAAACTTCTCAGAAAAAAAATCTGATAAAAGAATGAGAGAGAGAGAGAGATTACCACTTTTAATAGTGTGAAATTTATCCTTCAGGACACTTTTATGCAAAGAGAGCAAGAGACGTAGAGATATAGAGCAAGTACTTAATTATTATTACATACAGACAAAAGTACATTAAAAGCAGAATTGTTCCTGTTTGCTATATTTACTTTGTTCCCATAATTTGAAATTTCTGCATTCTATTTTTAGTAGAAAACATATTTGAATCTATATTTTATCGATATCAATATTAAGTTGCATCTATCAACTCCAGTATGTACCACAAAGACCACCCTGTTGCCCCCCCACCATATTATTTTTCAAGCCTTAAGATAAGATGGATCCCAGAATTGATAACAGGGATAACACTGTATGTTGGACTCAACTAACCCTATTTTCAAGAATAACAATAGTCTCTGACATTAATTGAAATATGCCAGGCATCATGATAAGTGGTTTATGTGGACTGACGCATTTAATACTTACAAAAATTCTATAAAGTAGATGCTAGTTTTTACCCCATATCATAAATGATATGGGCAAATATTTGTCCAAGACACACAACTGTGAAGTAAAGGATTCATATCCAGGATGTCTTACACTAAAAGATGTACAATCAACCATTCCATCTATGAGGTATAAAGACCTATAATTTTCCTTATTTAATCTACAGAGGTTTTTTTCTATTTTTAACTCACCATATTTTATTCTACAATCCATATATACACATGTAATTTTATCATAAAATGTTCACGTATATTCTGATGAGAGAAAATTCTATCCTCAAACATGTGTCTTAATTTAGATATCAATTATATCTATAAATGAAATATGATGATTATCTTTATCAGTCAACAAGCAACAATAGCAACTATAAGTGCTGATAATCATGTCATATGCATAAGACAATCTATTGAGGGGAAGAGCTATCTATATACATTTCATTAGGAAGTTCGGAATATATTCTTAACCTTAAAAAATATGGCAGAGCAATTTCCACTTGAATTCTGTGATTCAGAGTTCACATTATATGTTTATTCTCACAACATGTGAAAGAAAATTTAATCAGGTAGAGTACTAAGATGCATATCTCTAAAAATAGCGCACTATCATTAAAAAAACAGGTATACAAGTGATACATTCTGATTCTTCTAAATGATAATAGTCAAAAGTATGCACATATGAAAGTTAAACTTCATGGGACTGTTCTATCTATGACATTCTTAATTGTTATCAAAATTATTCTGACAAGCAACTACAATGTGTTCATTGATATGGACTGGCCTATCACAAAAATGTTAACACCCTGACTGTATCTTAAGTTAAATTTCAGAAAACGTATATATTTCTCCAAAATATTTTCTGTAATCCCATAAGGCAAAAAAAAAAGCATAGAGAAGAGAATGTAATTAACACCTCTTTAAAAGTACAGTTCTAGATCAGCAGCACTTTATTTTATGGCACAGAAAAAAAAATAAACAATGATTGGTTAGTCTAGAAAAGTTCTATTCTACTAAAGAAGATAACATTAGATAACTCATTTTAAATGCTTCACTGTGTATAGATTACATGAGATAGTTAAATAAAACATGAGTATATTTAATACACTGCACTTTAAAAAAATATAGAATGGAAACTTCCATTAGAAAATGATCACTAAATTGGAATGAAAAATAGTAATTATAAACATGAATAATTAAATACTCTTCATCAGAAACTATACATTTAAAATAATTCTTTAAAAGGAACTACTGTAAAAAACAAATATAGATAGACTTTTTAAATGACAGTTACATAGTTATTTTTAATATTGAACATATGTTTCAAAATTCTAGAAACTGACCTATCTATATAAAAACATGAGTTTCTATGATACAGTAAATTATTTGACAATTATAACAACACGCTTTATAATTTATAAAATCATAGAAAATATTTTGCCTCTATCAATATGAATATTATTTTAACATTCTTGTAATTCAGTAAAGAGTTAAGATGTTAAATTTGAGGCACTGAAATACAGCATTTAAATCTTTTGGCTTTCTTGTATAATATACTCTCCCTGATTTCTAATCTAAAATCAAATGTTTAGTTCAATTTTTCATTATTTTCTTATTGAAAAATGAAAGCATTTGACTCAGATAATTTCTGTGATTTTAGCTTAACTGTATATCATATGTTTTCATATGCTTGAATTTTAGTTTTGATGACTACTGCATTTAAATTATTTAGAGGACTGTTTTAAATGCCCAAGATAATACTGTGGCTTTGTTTCCATAGGTGTTTACTTATGCTTTTATTCCTTATTTCATGACTTGTTTCTAATTTGTTATTTTTAGAAGGTATTAGGGTCATTTATAATACAATATAAATCCTTGAAAAGAAAATATATTATCTACTGTTTAGAGACCACTGTACTTATGTACTATATATTGTTAATTACATAATTCTAATTTTGTTGCCACTTAATCTGTGATGTGCAAAGAAAGTTTAAATAGTCTGACATGTATTTCTTATTGTATTTCCTGAAGTTATTGTGTTTTGTATTTTTATGCTGTTTTATTTGGAACTATGCTTTTTGTGAATTACATGACTTGGATTTCATTTAATGCTTTAGATTCTGAGGTCAATTTTGTCTGCTATCAATACTGATGGCCCTAACTTTTTTATTGGTTATATTTGCCTCATATATTTATGCTCATATTTTTACATTCAAAGTTCTTAGGCATATGTCTTGTATTTTGTTTTTTTTATCCAAACTGAGTTTTTAATTAATTTAATACTTGATTTTATCCCATTTTATGATTTTATCATACAAATGTGACCGTAAATGTCAGACTATTAGATATTATATTTTATGGTTTTTTGTTATTTAAAATGTTTTATAGACAGACATTTGCTGATTTAAATTTCCTCCCAATTTTTTCATGCTTCCTCCCTCATTCTTTTATTTGAAATGGATTTTTAAATTAGTTGCTTATAGTTGAAAGAATTTTATATTTATAGCATATCTTTTATGAATTATATGTTACATGGCCTTTCCTTTCACATGTACCCTAAAACTTAAAGTATAATAATAATGAAAAAAAAGAGTTACTAATCACCTTGATTCTATTGCCTATGTAATAATTTCAATTCCCTCCCCTCCCTTTCAGTCTATGCCATGATAGAGTTTCATTTCAGAGTTCCTTACTGGGCACCAAATCTTGGTCAGATAGAGTACTTTATTGAAAAGGATTTTTCAAAAAGAACTCATGGGTGCTATACTATCTGAATTTTTTATATTTTTAGATGTCTGTTCTTGTTCTAGATGGATAAAATGTGGCTAAATATCGGATTCTTGGGTTATGTTTCAGAAAACTATAGATCATCACTGTCCAGTAAAACTTTCTGATCTATACCTGCAATATCCTGTAGAGTAGCCACTAGTTTTGTGTTGTTTTGTTTGATTGTTTGTTTGCTTAATGAATTTTGAAGCTCAATGATTGGGTATATATGCAATTATCAATAGTATTATGACAATTTTCTGATGATTTGACCCTTTTATTATTATAATAATTTGTCTTTTTCACTTAGAACACTCTTGGTGTTGTCTACTTTTATTATAACATGGCCACACCAGATTTCCTGTGTTTACTCTTTGCGTGCTACATATTTTTTTCCACCTGTTTATTTTAAACCTATTCATATCTTTATATTTCAAGTGTGTTTCTTGTAACTGGCACATAAGGGGCCATGGGGAGAAATAGAAAGGTGGGATTACAAGAGATAACAAGGAAATTTGGGGGGATGATGTTGTGCTGTGGTAGTGTTTCTAAAAATGAAATTTATCAAATCTTACACTTGAAATACATTTTGTTTATTGTGTACCAATTAAATCTCAATTAAGAGAATCCACCTCTTTTGCTTACTTGCTTCAGTTTCTTCTCAATTTAAAACAGGCAAAATTATAGTTTCTCCATAAGTCGGCAACTATGGTCAAAAGAAGCAATGCATAGCACTATTCACAATAGCCACGATATGGAAACAACCTAAGTGTCTGTTGATGAATGAATAAAGAAGATGTGATATATATATACACAGTGGAATACTATTCAACTTTAAAAAGAAGATAATTATACTGCTTGTGAAAATATGGGTGAACCTGGAAGACATTATGCTAAGTGAAATAAGCCAGGCACAGAAAGATAAATACTGCATGATCTCATTTATATGTAGATTCTAAAAAAGCCAAATTCATAGAAACAGAGAGTAAAAGAGTAGTTACCAGAGGGGAGGGGTTGAGCGAAATGGGAAGGTGTTGGTTAAAGGACACAAGTGTTCTTAATGAAGGCCAGCTAGTATAGTATCTCACTATAAAATTACAATAAAATTGAGATTTTAAAATGTGCTCCTGGAACAAAATGATCAGTATATATGAACTCAGCTTATTATGGCACCTGCTGTGGCTCAGACTGAAGTCAAGAGGCTGATAGATGAGCTTTGTCTCTTCGGGTCTTAGGGGCCTTGAAGTCACTTAGATGGATGACTGCTTATGGAGAACAACATAACATTTTTGTACAGGACAAGAAATCTAGCTTGGCGCCAACAGACTGCAATACTTGCCTAAACTCAATATTCAGATCATGACTATTTAATTTATCTGTCAATGACTTGTTCCTGATTTGCATTACACCTATTTGGCATCTCTATGCAGACAGTATAGTCTAGCAGTTTTGTATTCAATGTAATGGATGACGAGTGTTCTGAGCATTTAAGAAACAATTTTTTTCTAATCCAATTTTTATTTCATTGAGACATTTATGTTTTAATTGATGCAGCTAGAATTCAGATATAGTGACATGTGAACTAAAACCCATAAATATTCCCATAACTTGGCAGTCCCATGGTGGTTTAAATTAACCTATGGGATTCAAGTGTTAAACCAGCACATCAAACAAAAGAGAGTAATAAAGAAAGTTACTTGTAAAGAGGCCTAATACTAATACAGAATACATTCTTAAATTTTATGTAATAGATAGGCTCCCATTCATAACTAAACAGAATATAAGGCCATACTCTTAGAAGCTTTTTGAAATAATATGCTCCTTCTAAGTTATGAGAGAACTATGCTAAATCATACATTTATTATATTAAATAATATTTGGCAAAGACCCTCGATATGTTTTATTTGAATAATCTATGTTTAAGATAAAATATTATTAACTTGCTTCCTACTGATGCCATACAGGCCTAAAGCTTTGGTGAAACAATCAACAGACAAAATGATGTTTAGGATAATAAGTTGTGATAAACGTATTAGTCTGCTTGGGCTGCATAGCAAAATACAATAGACCAGAGGATAAAACAAAAGAATTTATTTCTTGCATTTCTGGAAGATAACAAGTCCAATATCAAGTTGGCAGCTAAGTAAGCTTCATTCTGAAGTATCTCCTCTTGGCTTGAAGAGCGTCACCATCAACTGTGAACTCACATGACCTTTTCTTTGTGCATATGCTCAGAGAGAAAGCAAGCTCTCTGGTGTCTTTTCTAAGAAAGACCCTAAGCCCATCAGACTGAGGCCCCACCCTCATAGTGTCATCTAATATTGATTACCTCCCTGAAGCCCAATCTCCAAATACCCACATTGGCTCTTAGAACTTCAACATACTATTATTATTATTATTATTATTAGTATTATTATTATTATTATTATTATTTTTGCTACGAGGCCTCACTCTTTCACTGAGGTTGGAGTATAGTAGTACAATCATGGTGCACTGCAGCCTGGAACTTCTGGGCTCAAGCCATCCTCCCACTTCAGCCTCCCTAATAGCTGGGACTAAAGACAAAGTCCACCAAGCCAGGCTAATTTTTTTTTAATTTTTTGTCAAGACTGGGGTCTCACTTTGTGTCCTAGGCTGGTCTAGAACTCCTGTTTCAAGTGATCCTCCCACCTTGACCTCACAAAATGTTGGGATTACAGGCGTGAGCCATTGAGCCCAACAACATATGAATTTTGAGGGCACACAAATGATCAGTCCATTACATCTAAAAGGCAGTAACTGACTAGACAATTATAAACATAAATTTTGTAATAAACAATATATCACTGTATCAATCATTTATTATACAAAGCTTCTGTAAGTAGTATAAAGACACAATTGGCATGGTTCTTGGCCTGTGGGAGCTTACAGTCTAGTGGAAAAGGCAAACAAGGATGGATTCAACTTTTATATGAGTTCAATTAACTGCTGTAGTAGAAATACAGACTAAATGTTATCACATTACAAAAGATGGAAAAATTGTGTTGCTTGAGAAAGTCAGGAAAGGCTTACTGGTAGTGATACTATCTCTGCTTGACCCTGAAGATTGAATGGACACCCTTGGTTGAGAGAATAGCTTAAGCAGTTGAAATTAAATCTAGTTTAAATAATTAAAAAACACTGCATATTAATTCCATTTTCAGAATGATTTTCTACTTTTGCTGGGGTGCATATTAATCAACATACTTATTAGTAGGCAACCACAGTTAGGTTGTGATCCTTTGTGGGGAAAAAAGCATTGTATTATTTGCTGTGCTTTCATTCTCTCTCCTTACATGTTTGATGGAGTTTTATTTTTTTCTTAATGAAACGTGCTAATATGTTAATAGATAAAATAATGTTGTACATAAATTATGTAATATGTAGCTGCGTATATATACACACATATGTGTGTATGCATATGTTTGTATATATATTTGTGTATATATATATATGTGTCTGTGTGTATATATATATATACACACACATATATTTCCTATACAAATACCACACAAGAGCTGCCTTGACATACAACACTGATGAGGGATTAAAATAGGACCATGTGCCTTATACTCCAAGATGATAAATCCCCAAATTTGAAATTATAAAATTGTGCTATCCTGATTGGAGAAGACAATATGTTATTAAAAATGCCACTGTCGTTATTACTATTTGTTCTGGTAAGAACACTTCACACAGTATCTACATAGACTCAGCAAATCGTAAGTATACAACACTGTATTGGTTGTCTAATTATTATTCACAAACTCATCGAGTTATATACATTAAATATGTACCACTTTTTGCATGTCAATTATACTTCAATAAAGTGGTTTAAGAAAAAATATCTCACTTAAATCCTCATTTTACATATCTGCTAAAGATGAAAGTTTAGGGACAAATGGAGTTATCTCTCTCGAAAAACCAGTCCATGATATGTGCTGTGAATTTTAGCTTTTCCCTTCTTATACAAAAATATCCATCCTTGTAAAACTATGTTTAGAAAATAAAGCCAACCAAAAAGAAGAAAATTTGAATGCCACTGACTCCACTCAGAATTGTCACAGTGTACTGTCCCTGTCACTTATTGCAAAGATATATAACATTTAATACACCAAAAACATATTTTGTAATTAGATCTTAATATAGGTTAAATATAGGTTAACATTTTTCCTTGTCCGTGTTGTTCTCCATCGTGGTGATGTACCTTAATTTATTGGATTAACTGTATAATAGTTAAATGCTTACTTCTATTTTTTCTCTATTATAAACAACACTGTGATGAATATTTCCCCTAATTAAATCATACATTGTTGCTTAATTCCATAAATTAGATTTCTGCAATTGAAATTACAGGACAGGACAGGTGCAGTGGTTCATGCCTGTAATCCCAGGAATTTGTGAGGCCAACGTGGGTGGATCGCTTGAGCCCAGGAGTTTGAGACCAGCCTGGGCGACATGGTGAGACCCTGTCTCCAACAAACGATTAGAAAGAAATTGTGGGACCAATAGTTAAGCCCATTTTAGAGACTTTAACATACTTAAAAATTGTCCTCCAAAAAGACTGTGTTAGAGTACATCGTCAGCACAGCATATGAGTGTCTATGTCTGAACCTTCTCTGGGTTAGTGCACACTTGCAGGTGATGTTGGTCTGTTGAAACAGCCAGAAGCCACATCTTAAAACAAATCTGATGAATCAAGAATTTGTTGAACCCAGTTAGATTCGGTTTCCTCTTGCAGAATCTGTGTTTTTCAAACACCAAAACATTTAGTCAGCTTATAAAATTCAGTAAACAAATCAAATTTATTATTGATTTACTTTATAGAAATAAATTCAATTGATGTGATAATAAAGATAGATTTGATAACAAAGATAAATGTTAATAATAAATATTAGATAATAAAGAAATATTTGCAAAACTACAAGTTTAAAATTTGTATAAACTTATAAACCATGGCAAA
Source organism: Hylobates moloch (assembly GCF_009828535.3). Classification (NCBI taxonomy): domain Eukaryota; kingdom Metazoa; phylum Chordata; class Mammalia; order Primates; family Hylobatidae; genus Hylobates; species Hylobates moloch. The sequence continues at coordinate 56,717,265 of NW_026652284.1, forward strand.
TAATTTGCCATTTTATTTAAAAATATCACTTATTTTCTAATAAAGAAATGCTACCCTTCTACTATAATCTTAATCCTGATAGGCAAATTGCCTCCCTGGTTGAAAACTGTATAGTAGCTGTGGTTCACTGTCCATAGCCACCTGTGATCAAAAACAAAGCATTCGATGGTGTTAATAATCCCTACTTTGAATGTTGCTTGACTTCCATAGCATCAGTTGAAATAACTGTGTCTGCAGAAATTAACTTTAAAAATGATAGAAGTTTATTGAAAAAATGTCCATCTGCCTTCTTTACGAGATCAGAGATTAACCACTTACTAATTTAATCAGCCTTTAATTTACTCTTTAAAAATAACTGGAAAAATATTTTAGTATCCCATATAGAAAGAATGACAGTATCTATAATGTCTGAATCTCTGTGATGATTCTTTCAGGATTGGTTTAATATGATTCAGGGTGGTCAATTAAATAAGCTCTTCTATTGTTCTGGCTGAATAGTGATTTGATTTGCCAAGCCTACTAATCCATTATTTTAATTAGCATTAAATTCGTAAAAAAAACTAAATAGGCTTTTAAGGATCTTAAAAACCCTGAAATAAATACCACAAATGCAATTATCAGAAGGAAAGACAATAATAACTCTCATTTGGGTAATAAAGTAGAACTGCTTTCAAGGAAAATAATTAGAGCAATAAACACACACTTTAGACATATTTAGAAGTGTTTGAATGCCACATGGATTACTGCCACCTTTGGGAAGAAACTTGGAATGTAGTTGACAAGAAAGACTTGATTTTCTGATTTATTTATTCAGTCCATGCCACAGAGTTCATGCAGAAGCAATAATGTAGCATAATTTAGAAAATTCAACAGACTCTCAAAGCCACACACACACACACACACACACATAACTAAATGCCCACCTGTATTTTGGGAGATTAGGAGAGAGATTCAAGGGAAATTTTCGAAATCCAAAGAAGGTTGTTAAGTTATTCTGATGTGAGAGGAAAATATGGCACCAGAGCAAGTGGTGAAAGTTTATTTATATATTTAACTCTATGGAACTGCAGCTGTTACTGTAGATATTTAAGTATGTGTTATCCAGGGTTTTCGCTGGGTAACATGGAACAGTACTCTGTAGAATACTGTTGAATAGAAGTATGAATATGAATATGAATAATAAATTCATATAGAATATAGAGAATTTGGGGAGGCAAATACAGCATTAGAACAATAATGCTTAATTCAAAACACTATTCATACTTTCTTAGGTGTTTTCCACATTTACTGTTTCCACTGTCTCATCATCTGTTGACTTTTGGCTGATATCTATCCCTTATTTTAATTTTTAAAAATTTTATCTTGACTTGTTTGCTTTTATAAATAATGCTATAATAAACATTATTTTAGCTAAAACTCTATGTACACTTAACATTTTTCTTTTATTGAAGATAGATTCTCAGAATGAATGGGGTGACATAAATGCATCAATACAGGGATAGAATAAACAGGTAAGCTTATAGGAAGAACAAATCTGTCTCACTTTGAACATCTCTGAGGGAATAAGGGAGACAGCATTGGGCAGGGGGAAAGGTGAACTACCATGCAGTTGCATGGGGGCTCACACCTGTATTCCCAAGACTTTAGGAGGCCGAGGCCGGTGGATCTCCTGAGGTCAGGAGTTCGAGACCAGCCTGACCAACATGGAGAAACCCCGTCTCTACTAAAAATACAAAATTAGCCGGGCACGATGTTGCATGCCTGTAACTCCAGCTACTCGTGAGGCTGAGGCAGGAGAATCACTTGAACCCGGGAGGCGGAGGTTGCGGTGAGCCAAGATCGCGCCATTGCACTCCAGCCTGGGCAACAAGAGCGAAACTCAATCTCAAAAAAAAAAAAAAAAGTCACATAAAACTCAGTAATTCTGCAAAAAGAAAACAAAAGAGTATCAAGGAGTAGCTAAAAATAAATACTAACTCGTATTAGTATTCTCTTACATTGAAATAATTATTTCACACATGTCTTCGAATATTTATTAAAAGGACTTCTAAAGTATGAGGTCATTAGTACATAATGCATTGTTTTAAATATCAGCACTCTTTCTAAAGTCATGTCATATTATGGAACACTAATTTGTATAACAGGAGAAAAATATATTACATTCATGACTTTGAACTGTACATATAAATATTAATGAAGAGTCTCTCTGTTTTCTTCCATTCAGAAAAAAACAATATTTACTTTAATGCTACTTATTCAAAAACAGGACATCATCATGTCACCCTCATCATCCAAAACATTTATTAAGCACACATATGATGCTTTTCTTTGGAGATTGTCTAATTCAGGGCTCAAATTCTTTCACGGTAATAGCATATGATGCCAGAAAAAAATAGTAAAAACACAGCCTACTCTGCAGATACAGTGTTTAGGCATAAGCATCTCTCATATATTTGTACTCTCTACACTTCCAAGCCTGGACCAAGCCCTTCATCATCATTATTACACCTATAGCCAGTGATTATGATATTTACATATCTTAAATGATCCTTTGAAAAGCATGTAAACTATCTAAAAGGGGAGTGGCTAATAACTGATGAAGTTATCCAAACTTTGATGCAATCTTTGACTTTATAGAGATCTCTGATCCACTGACCACATCAATTTCGTATGTTCTCTCAATTCCCTCCAGCTACCACTATCCTTCTTATCTAACACAGAATTCACAATTTATCATCATCTTCACTGTTTTTTCAAATATTCTCAAATTCTTGCCTTTTACTCTCATTATTTTCAAGGGAGAAAAATTAAAACTGGGATAATTCTTACTAGCTGTCTTCTTTTTAATATCACCAGACTTGGTGAAAAATAACACAACCAGCTCATTAGGTGCTGCATTCTCATTTCAAGATCAAATACGACCAATGAGCATTCAATACAATTAGCCCTATTTCTTTTTTTTTTAATTTATTTATTTATTTTTTTTTATTATACTTTAGGTTTTAGGGTACATGTGCACAATGTGCAGGTTTGTTACATATGTATCCATGTGCCATGTTGATTTCCTGCACCCATTAGCTCGTCATTTAGCATTAGGTATATCTCCTAATGCTGTCCCCGCCCCCCCCCCCCCCCACCCCACAACAGTACCCGGAATGTGATGTTCCCCTTCCTGTGTCCAAAGGACATGAGCCCTATTTCTTAATTTCCCCAAAGCCTAGCATTCCTAATCCCCTTCTCTTTTTTTTAAACCACCTGCCCGTTCTCTACCCTCACTTTCAATTGGTGATTAATTCTAACCTTACACTCCACTGAAAAAGCAGCAGTCATCAAATGTGAATTTCCTCATCTTTTCTCACCACCATAGAAATCTACTTACATCTCCAAGAATTTTTCTCCTTCTCTTTGCTACTAAAAGAGACGGCATCCATGTTTTTTTGCACCAAACACCAGCCTCTTCTTTGCTGCAAGCCCCACCTCGCCACCTTCTTCTGGTTTATTTTCAGTGTTCCTATATGCACACAACCAAGTCATAATGAGCTGTGTTCATGAGCAAAACAGCAAGGAAAGCTCCCTTTTATCCCTAATATCCTTTAAATTCCACTTTATTCTTCAGCCCTCTGTCTAAGCAGAATTTCTTAAACATGTTGTTTTGATTCACCGAATCAATTTCCTCACGTGATACTGACTTTGACATACTCCAATCTGGTTTCCACCCCTTACATGTTATTAAACTATTTTTCCAAAACATCAATCACCTCCGTCTTGCTATAGAAAAGGAAGTTTTTGTTTGTTTGTTTGTTTTGTTTTGTTTTTGTTTTTTTTTTCGAAACAGAGTCTTGCTCCGTCTCCTAGGCTGGAGCGCTGCAGTTGTTCGATCTCGGCTCACTACAACCTCCGCCTCCTGGGTTCAAGCAATTCTCGTGCCTCAGTCTCCCAAGTAACTGGGATTACAGGCACCTGTTATCACTCCCGGCTAATTTTTGTATTTTTAGTAGAGATAGGGTTTCATCATGTTGGCCAGGTTGGTCTTGAACTGCTTACCTCAGGTGATACTCTTGCCTCAGCCTCCCAAAGTGCTGGGATTACAGGCGTGAACCACCGCATCCAGCTGGAAGTTTCTTAACTTCAATGTACTAAATCTTTTGTTTAAAGTGACCTGTCAACTATTCCCTTTTTCTTCTGAGTCCCCACTCTTTGATTCTGTGACGCCACATTTTCCTGTCTTTTTCTCTGTTATTCCTGCGCATCTTCCCCTGGTTTCTATTTCTCTATCAGCCTGTAAATGATTATATTCCTATGGATATGGACCTGGGTCCTCTTCTTTTCTACTCCTGTACTCTCTTCCTGATTAGCTCATCTAATTTCATAGTTTTCAATGCTATAGCCTGGTAACAGTTCATATATTTATATTTCTACCCAGGATCTTTTTTCCGAGCTACAGGTTAACATTTTAATATAGTCAACTTGTCTAACATTTCTAATTAGGTATTTCACAGATATCTCAAACCTAGCTTGTTCAGAATGAAACACTTGATTCAGAACACTGTCCTTCAGTCAACCCACAGAGACATCATTTTCCATCTTAGAAAATGATGAATACGATCATCTGTCCAGTCATTAAAGTCAGGAACCCAACCATCACACTTTTCTATATCATTAATTTTACCTTCTAAATGTCTCTTAAATCTGTTTACTTCGTGACATATAAGTCAGCCTCCATCCTAGTCTAGTTAACATAATGACTTACTCCTCCTCTCAAGAGTGATCATTTGACATAAAAATTGGATTATAATACTCACCAGCATAATAATTTAAATCGTATTTATAATAAAATATGGAATTTTGCCTGGCTTTCCATAAAAATACATGCCACTTTGAGGGAATTTCAGTCTCACCACATTCCACAGTCTTCACGCTCCAACTCTATCTTTGTTTTCACCGTCTCCCAGGGCTCACTCTGCTTCAGCCACACTGACTTTCATTCATGTCCTCAATCCTGTTTCCCAGTTACGGTATGTTCAAGCTGCACTAAGGACATTTCCACTCCCCTGAGCCCAGTCTCTGCAGAGTTTGTTTCATCTTAAATATCACATCTCACTTTACATATCCCTACATAGCCTTTCTCCTACACGTGCTTTCTAAAATATATTTTCTTCATTTATTATCTATCTGAAAAACTTGTTTCCTTCAATAACTTATCAAATCTATTATTTATTTAATATTTACTTGCTTTTGTTTTATTCTTTTTTATCATTTCACTAGCCTATAAAAACTGAGTGCCACTCTTATATCACTTTTTTCAACACAGTAATCCAGCCCACTTATTTCGTATCTTATATATGGTGGACACTTAATATTCATTTAATAAATGGCTATTATCATTATATGTATGTATATATACACACACACACATATACATGTATAAAATTAGAGTGTCCCATAAGGTGGAATGTTTTCACTGTTGGTATACAATATGATCTCAGATGGCACATGAAAAACCATTAAGTTTTTTTATTTTAAAAACATAAATAGGCCAGGCTTGCTGGCTTACACCTATAATCCCAACACTTTGGGAGGCCAAGAAGGGAGGACTGCTTGAGCCCAGGAGTTTGAGACCACCCTGGGCAACATAGTAAGACTCCATTTCTAAAATTTAAAAGAAAAAAAAAGATAACTGGTGCCTGTAGTCCCAGCCACCATTTTGGGTGGCTGAGGTGGGAGGATCACTTGAGCCTGTGAGGTTGAGGCTAGAGTGAGCCATGGTCATACCATTATATTCCAGCCTGGGTGACAGAGCAAGACCATATTACAAAAATAAATAAATAAATATAAAACTTCTTTATTATATTATAAATTACATTTTCTATAAATATTTGTATTACATAATAAATTATGTTATGTAGGTAAATTATAATAAGTATTTATTTTCATATGCTTAGAAAATATAGACCAGTTCTGAAACCTACAACTTTTCAGATAATATGCATGGGACATCACTAAATATTATCACTCAATTTGAGGGAAAATATTGGATATGTTATAATATAGGTGAGAACTAGTCATATGCAAGCTTTAAGAGTAGCTTATATGGTTTTGAAATATGAGAACACTGGTCTAAGATAAGCTGAAAACTTGATGTTGTAGTAAATCCGCTTACCTGAAGAAAAAGTGGAAAATTAAAAGGCTAGTGCACAGTTATTAACCTGCTCTGGTAGATTCTATTATTATGCACAAATCCTCACTGTCCATTCCAGGAAGAGAATTACGTTCCCCACTCCATATCTGTGAGGCTTGGTCATTAGACTTACTTTGAAAAATGAATGTGAGCATAGGTTATGGGTTTAGAAGAAGCTGTCAAGGCCGGAACATGGCTAGCAGGCTCTCTTTTTACCTTTTGTTACAGGAACCAGCAATGTTTCAGATGGAGGTTGATCGGTGAGCCTAAGTTCCAAAATGAAGTTAAAAGGGAAGAGTGCTATAACTTGTGAAGGGTCTAAAATTTTGTTCTACTTACAAGCTAACAAGGAAGCCTGTCACAGTTTTATGGATGCTGGCAAAAAATATACAAATAAGTAAAGCAAAGATGTTGTATTACAGACAAAGAAATGTATTACTCTGCAGAAATAGACAATCTTTTAAAGATAGACCTCGTCTGAACTTAATGCTTCATGAAATAAGTACTGTTGTTCACATATGTCAAACAGACATTTCCTAGAGTTGCAAAATCAATATGACATTCTAATTAAATAATGCCTAAAAAAAAACTAAGCTCCATGAGCTTAATTTATTACAGTAATAACAATAGCTAGAGTATCATTATTTGCCCCTGTTCCCTGAGCTTCAATTCTTACAGGGCAGCAAAAAGAAGGCCAAGGATACCTGCACATGGAGTGGGGTGCTTTATAGGTAAGGAACCAACTAGCGTAGGGAACCCAAAACTTTTTAATGGACAGCAAGGCTGCCCAACATTTGCCCTGGAGAAGAACAGTGTCCTTATACTGTTCTTTCCTTGAAAAGACACAATTAGTGCTTGTTGCAAGACATGCAGAAGTGCAAAAGACCCTTGAACAATAGTTACCTAACACAGTCAAACAACAATAGATACGTAGCATGAGTGAGAATTAAATTCTCGTTGTTGTATGCCTCTGAGATTTGGGGCTTATTTATTACCATAGTATAATCTAGACTATTCTAAATAGTATATCCACATCTGTTGATTTTATGGGAATCTAGATATGAAATTTAGAAATTCCTTAAACTTCCAGAACTATAGGGAAAAACTGCACATATATAAAAGGTACATACAAACACATTCTTCTTTGGCTAGAAAGCTTGTGACACATTTATGAGATTTTAAAGAGTCTATAACCCAAACAATTCTAAAATAGGCCAAAAAATGTATTTTACAGCTCCCATGTATAGATATTGACTTTCCATTAATGTCTAAGCAGAAAGAGAGTATTTTTTTAAACACAAAAGGAAATATACATATATGTGCCAGGAAGACGGAAAGTCCAGATGGAAAATTGGTATTTTTCCTATTAATAAAAGCATTATTTTCTGATTATAATACTCGATATGATGTAAGAATATTTTCTTATATCCAAGAACCCCCCCCCCAAAGTTTAGATGTTATGTTTGGAATGTGAATGTTTCTTCAACCTCTTACATAATATTTGCTTGGACTGTATTTTTCTCTTTCTAAAATATTTGAGATCACGTACACTGCTTATAAAATAAAATGACTGAAACAGAGAAATATAAGCCAGGCATTCTTTATATTCATACAAGACAACCAATTTTATCTTAAATTTTCTTGAATTACAGTCAGATTTCTCACTAAAATGGCACTGAGTAGAAGGATTTCTCTTTTTTTTTATTATTATTATACTTTAAGTTCTAGAGTATATGTGCACAACCTGCAGCTTTTTTACACATGTATACATGTGCCATGTTGGTGTGCTGCACCCATTGACTTCTCTGGATTCCTCTTTAAATCTGGAATTATTTCAATCAAATTAAGAAGTCAAATAATAGCACCCATAAGATAAATATATGGGGTTGATAAATGCTTTTACTTACTGACCTTCAGTTTAGAATTGAGATGTGCGTGCCTGTGTGTGTGTGTGTGTGTGTGTGTGTCTGTGTGTGTGAGAGAGAGAGAGAGAGAGAGGAGAGAGATTAAGAGAATACATTTTAAACTCTTAAATCAAAAAGAGAAAATTTACTTATTAGTGTATTAGTGCTCCAGGCTCCAGTGGTAGCCAAGCCATCTAAATCAGGGATTGATTTAAGAGGGCCCACAATTAGGAGAGGGGCAGACAACAGAGTGAATCTCAGCGTTAAAGGGACAAGTCAAGTCAAAGTTTATTAGAAAATGCAGAGACTGAAATTCCATACAGACAGGCATTAAGTGAGGATGAAGGGCCAGAAGGAAGATTGACATCAGGGTAACCAGGCAAGCTTCGGCTCCCACTGTCTTCAGGTAGACGGTTTGGAGATAGGGCAGTCACTGCCTCTGTGAAGAGACCAGAGTTGTTTTCTAAAATAGCCCTTGACTCTAGTTCTTAATCCTCCTGGCAGGTGGGTTTTGCCCTCAGTTTGAAGCACCAAAACCATGGAAATTGGGGTAGATCAAGAGTCCTTAATGTGGAGTCTTAGAATTTGGAAAAAATATTTACTTTTATAAATTTCTAACTGAAACTGAGCATTTCATTCAAAATAAATGTAGGCAAAAACCATAAAAGTATTAGTAAACTGTACCGGTGTCTTTATTAGCAGGAGAAATCAGATATTTTTGTATCACATTATAGTTGTTGCATCTATTTTGAAATATCTTTTATATTCATGACTACTTAAAATGATGGTCATTAAACTTATGACCTCATATTAATTTACAGATAAGCATAAATATTATTCTATCAAAGGTGATTAATCATAGTAACTTTTATGATGGGTTTTCTTTGTAACTTTGCAACATTTCATTTTACTAATTTAACACTTACATTCTAAGAGGATGCTCATGGCTTCACTAGACCATCGTGATACAAAAAAATAAAAAGGTTAAGAATCTTTTATATAGATGTGCAAAGTTTCCGACTGTTCAAAAGTGTTTACAGTTTTAGTAATGGGATTGTTTTACCTTCTTAATGCATAAGAAAAAGCATCTAAATATTCGTTAATAGTTTAAAATTTACTGCATTCTGGTAAATGTTGAAAATTCTGAATTTATTTTTTGTCAAAGGAACATGTTATTTTTGTGTATGAACCAATATATCAGTAATCACAATTTCAAAATCAATGACAATGTGCACAGTGCCCATAATTATATCAATATCCTGGATGGGAAGAACTTTGGATCAGGAATTCGATATTCAGCAGGCCCCACACTACCTATAACAAATATTTTTAACTATATACTTAACTTATAGGTTGCTTTAAGTGCTATATCGTGTCATTTCATAAAGACCAGTAGCTTTACCAAGGCTACCTTTCCGTTGCAAAGACAGGCAATCTCTTTAAGACAGACCTCTTCAAAACTTAATGCTTCACGGAATAAGTACTGTTGTTCACATATGTCAAATAGACATTTCCTGGAGTCACAAGATTAATATGGTGTTCTAATTACGTAGTGCCTAAAAAATAATGCCTATAATGTCTCCATGGGAAAAACCTGGTTGAAGACTCTGCTAAACGTTATCTATTACCTGAAATTTAAGAATTCCATAACAATGAAAAACTGCATCTCAGATCAATAAGTCAGGTCTCTGTCACACCAGATTCTCCATGTTGTTAAATTAAAAATTGCTCCTCAGAAATGCCATGATACAGAATATTTGCATATTGACCTAGATGAGCAATCAAAATCATCAAAGAAAGTATGGAAAAAGAATTTTAAGAAAACATTTGCAACATTTTCTTTCTAAAATTGACAAAAATCCATTTTATCCAAATGAAAGGCCTCAAAATCTGTTAGCAAAGAAGGGTGGAGTGAAATGCAGTTAATGTATCTAAAATTATAAAATTGCTTTTAAAAGTGCCTTTCTCATTACATTGAAATGCAATTTTCAAGATAGAGACATTGTAACATGACTCCGTGTGCTGTGCTGTGTGTACAATAAGGAAAGCAAAATTAATCCCTTCCCCTGATGACCTCTAGAAATGAATACCCATTACAGTAATATTTGTACTTAGGTCTTGATGTTTTTGTGCTGAATTTGAATGCCATGAAGTGATTACATATAGTGGTTGATGGGAACATATGTGCAGATAATTACATAAATAATCTTCTTTACTTAGGTGCAGGGTAACTTTTTAGATTGGGTAAAACTAGTTGTAACCTAATAAAGCTCTTTAATACTTTTCCATACTGCTAAAGCATGAATTTTAGTATCCCAAAGATCAGTTAGGGATATTTCACTTTTCACTGGGATCCAAGGACAGAATTTGATAAGCCCTGCAACTTCATGACCATTGGCCAGATGCCTATCCTCAAGATACAAGCATCTACTTGGCTCATTAGCATCCTTAAAAATGTCAAGGATCTTACAGTGTTGCTCTGCTCTGAAAAGGAAGGTAACCTACAAAATTATGAAGACAGGCTTTACAAAAATAATGTTTAAAAACCAAGGTACGTGTCTCACATATAACAAAGAATTCTCCCTGGAACCGAAATACTAAACTATCTTTGTTGACCCACCTAAGTTATCCCTCCATTTTTCTTTTGCCATGACAACTTTCATTTCGACCTGTGAAATGAAAATTTCTTAAGATTTTTCACACAATATGTAGAAAAAAATACTACCTTGTTGCCTTCACTTTCTTCATTGTTCGTTCTTTTTATCTCACTGCGAATTAGCTTGTATGCCTTCATTGGCCAAGAATGCTTACTTTAAAAGTCACTAATTATTTCTTAGTAGGATACACTGTCTTGGGAGGATTCATTAGTAGGATACATTAGTCTACTTGGCAACTACTTGCACGTAAACCTCTCGCTTTCTTAAAATTAAATAGTTACTTAATGAATAAACAAATGAATGTTTATACTCTCCTGGTTTACCTTCTCTGTTTTTAAGTGCTTCTTCTCTGCCATCTGATGCATACACATAGTTTTATTTTCTGCCTTTCTAGATGAGTCTTAATTATCTTACTGTTTTCTCTACAGTACTCTTCACCAAATTCTAGATCTTGATGTTAAAATGCCTGTTAAAAATTCCCTATACAATTTCATCACCAATAGATTAAATTCAGTATGTCTCCTGGTCATCACATTTTCTATATTTCTGTTTATGTCATTTACATCTCAGTTATTGAAGCTCAACATCTCAGTTTTTGTCAGAACTTCTTACTTTCCAGTCGGACATAGAGTCTTGAAGTTTCTGCCTCTGTATTTTGTCTTGTGTTTATTTCACTGACAACACTATGGTTCACATCAACAGTACATTTTCTCTGAGCCTTCTAAGCATGGAATTACAGGCTTAGTTTTCCCCCTGATGCAAAATACAATGTATAGCATAGAGTAATTGTTCCATAGAAAGTGTATAAAACTAGTGAATTTTCCTACATAATCTCAGCCCTTTCCAAACCACCTCTAATGAATTTTTCCTACTGAAAAGAAGCTTTGACAATGTGCTACTCCAGCTAAAACAAAAACAGAACATTGCAATAGTTCTGCATTACTTAATCAAGAAAATCCCAAACTCTTTTGTCTAATACGCCACAACTTTTTCCAACACCAACCTTCTTTTCTGAACCCTAATCTCATTTGTTTTGCTCCTCATTCTGGAATTATGCTGTTAGCTTATTTAATATTTCAGTCCTCACTAAGACTAGAACTCTTACCTAAGTCTTGCCAATCTCCTTCCCAGAGATTAGAACTTTGATTCTGTCTCTAAGGCAGTGAGTTAGAGTTTGTACAATTCCTAAGAAAAAAATGCACCGCTAGAATGAACTCCCTAAAAAACAATGGGCATTCCTGTTATGTCCCTTTGCAAATTTCTTTCTTTTCATATGCATCACGACCAGAAGTTACCATGAATTTTGAACATCAAAGTGTATTTGTCCACCAAATTGAACTTTACTTTCAATAAGAGGAATGGGTTTCCCCCAAGAGGGTGAATCTGATACCAGATCTAACCTCTACTCTGCTTACTGTTATTGATTGACTATGTCTGCAAATATTTTTTCTGTGAAAATATTCTAGAATATGTTTCACTTTATTCTCATAACAAATATGGCAAGCTTCCATGTGTTGTTATCTATTTCTTATAAACCCATGGGACTACAACCTTATTAAGGAAAAGGAGTATGTTTTATATTTTATTGAATCATTCACTATAATTTGTACATTATCTCATATAAGGAGGGTACTCAAATATTTGTCAAATGAGTTTTATACTCCATTCATTATCCCTTTTTACCTCATGACACCACAATAGGGTTGAAACTGTCTTTTTGGCTCTTGACTTAAAGAGAAATTAGGGACAGCTATTCTGGTCATGATTGGTTCACAGCTGAAAATATGTCCTAAAATAACCTGATATTAAAAAATGAAGATTCCGAGTTCTTGAAGGTCACAGAGAAGACTGAGAATTATTGATAAACTTTAACATTTGGGTCAGTTTTAAGAATAAATTTGTCTTTTATCAGACATTGCTCAATAATATATTTTAAATTGGGGAGATTTTTACACATGTGCAAGCACAATCAACAAATTCTCTATTTCTCTTGAAAAACAAGAATCACGAAATTTTAGAAATAGAATAATATTTTGCAATAATAGCTCAAACTTTTCATTTTGGCCAAAGAGAAAACTAACACAGAGAAACCTGGACTCCCAAGACCAAAAACAGCCAGAATTTCAACAGCTATCAGGAGAACTGAGTGGGATTCCTAGTCAGGAGGGAAAGTAATTTGAGAGAAGGCCTTGAAATACATATTGTTAATTTCTCCCTGATTGCCATTCTTCAGTTTTTCTTACTAGCTGCACATGATCACTCATCTAAAGACTACATTTTGAAGGGTCCCTTAAAATAGGTATGACAATGAGATTAAATTGCTTGGGCTTCTTCTCTTCCTGTTTTCATACCTTCCCACCAGTTGGAATCCAGATGTGGTTTAAACTGAAGAGGTTAAGCAGAGTTTCCCAATCCCTGGGCTGTGAATCGGTGCCTGTCCGTGGCCTGTTAGAAACTAGACCATACAGCAAGAGGTGATCAGAGGGCAAGGGAACATCACCTCCTTTCATTAGATTCTCATACGAGCACCAACCCCACTGTGAATTGTGCATGTGAGGGATCTAGGCTGCACACTCCTTATGAGAATCTAACTAATGCCTGATGATCCAGGGTGGAACAGTTTCATCCCAAAACCATTTCCATCCCACCTCCACCACTCTGTCCATGGAAAAATTGTCTTCCATGAAACCAGTCCCTGGTGCCAAAAGGGTTGGGCACAACAGGGTTAAAACAACAAGATGGAAGGAAACAGGGAGCCTCTATGAGCTTATGGAGGATAGCTGCCTACTTGCCCTGAATTGCCTTCTTATGCCTGGATTATTGCATGAGGAATAATATTCTGAATGTTTGAAACATTGTATTTTTGGATGTCTTTTTATTGCAGCATAGTCTGTACCCTAATATGCCCTCAGACCAGCAATCTGGATACATAGAACGTAGAATTTTAGTGGTAAATGAGACCTTAAGGAATTCCTGATCCAGCCACTTATCTGCTTGCTGATAGATACACAATTAGGCAATTTCATTGAGAAGTTGCAACCTACAATTCAAGAGAAATATCTTGGCAACTGTTTATCTTATCATTAACTTACCAAGCTTTCCTCCACTAAAGCATCATGTTAAAAATATATGCCTATGAGAGCAGCAAACTAAAGAGTATGTCACTTAGAGAGAAATTTATGCTGTAGTGCTACGTACTGTTCCTCTGAAGCATAGATAACTTTTTTCTCCAAAATTAACTTATTACTTATGTTCTTATAACTATTTATTTATTCAAACATGGGATCACAAATAGTTAATGAGTAACTAATTGCTACATAACAGGAACTGTGCTTGGAAAATATTATTGTCCTCATGTTTGATTTAAAAAAACCAAAGTTATTAAAAATGATTAAATTAGCAAGTCTAGTCAACATTACTAAGGCAAAGCACATACTTGTATTGGGGTGTTAAACAGGAGGACCTAACATAATTTGGCGTTGAGAATGCTAAACTTTTTGTTTTGAACTTATTTTTATATATAATCTGTTATAATGGTAAAATTCTATTAATTTTGGCTGATCAATAAAATTTTGAGGGCATGAGGAGGAGTGTAAAGCGAGACATCATTTTTCATGTTGTGGTGAAAATAATCCTAGTGATAGAGAAAAATAACAGAAGAATTTCATGCACCCTCTTTATGTGTAGGACAGAATGGGGAGGAATCATCAAACCACAACCAAAAGTGAAAGAGAAGAACAAACAAAAGAAGTTTTTGGCTGTCTATCCAGAGAATAATACCTCTTTCCCACTGACCCTATTTAAGTTAAATAAGCATAACTATATAACCATATAATGCTTTGAGTGTGTGATTGTCATAACTTTGAGTTTTAGGGTTATAGAAACAATAAAATATTGTGTGTATGTGTGTGTGAATGAATCTTACATAGAATGTATCCATTACGATATAGAAAACTAATTTTATAGATTAAAAACTGATTTCAATAATTTGAAATAACTTAATAATGAGTTTCGTAGTACTAGATGTGAGAATTCAGTGAAGGCACTGAATTAGAATGTGACTAAAGGCATATATTGCCTACATGTTGGTTTGAACATTGCAACTCTACTTATTGCTAAGGCAATAGCAATAATAATAATAATAGAGCAGAGAGGAAGAAACAAGTCATTAGTCCTTCATGGTTGTCCCTTTAAATTCACGATATCTGTACTGTAGGATGGTCTGTAAAAATGAAAGAGAAGACAGATGGCAAGGCAGAACCCAGCATAAGTTTGGATGGTATCCGCCAGGAGGAAAATGCTTTATAATTGGTAAATACTATAATGAAATATGTTAATTCACATTACAAGGATTTAGAAGTCAAGGCCCATCTGTGTGAAACAAATATCACCAATAAATACGTTTTCCCACTTGTGTTATCAAAGGATCAAATAGTAACTTCAACCACAGTTCAGAGACAAGCCATATGTTAAAACGTCTCTCACATCTCAAGGGCAGTAGCGTGTTATGTAGTCGTATTTTCAGAAATAATAGGGAAGTTGCTTTCAAGCAATTGTTCATTATTTCCTATTTTCCTTTTCACAGTCTTTTAACTGATCTTATGTGTGTGGTTCTATCTGTTAGTTCACCAGAGTTTCAGAGGTACCATTGAATCTCTCTAGAATGTCACCGTTAGTTCATAGTTTCTGATTTATAAAGAGTGCAAATGGGATTGATGTATTCTGTCCCCACATCAGGCTCTGCCCTTCTTTATTTCCCTTTAAAACATTTCTGGAAGCCTATGAAATCTACAATTATTTCTCTTTGGGCACTTTGCAATACAGCTAAAAGTATATTTTGAAATACAGCATTGCTCATGCAAGCATTGTTATTGATTATGCAAAACAAATCTGCCTGTTATGGTGCACATATTGCAAAAAAAGATGCTATATTATGTGGACTGTGTTCTCTGTTGGTGAAAAACATGTACCTGCTCACAGCTCTGATTCCAAAGGCCCAATTTACTAAAAATTAGTGATCCATCAGATTAATGGGCATAAAGCAATCTGCACTGTTGGCGCCTTGAAATTTCTTGCATCAGTCACCAGATCATGATTTACTAATAGGGTTTCAGATCTTGCAAAATAGCACAATTCTAACCACATATTAATATTTAATCTGGCATTTTAAGTGCACCTAACAAAAGGCCCTAGAGCTGCTGACAGGACCCTAAATTGTGAATTTCTTAAAAGGGAATTGAGCAGGTCCATAGTGATTTCATTAAAAAAAAAAAAAGAAAAAGGAAAATAAATGTGTTTCTACATTTCTTATGTAGACTTCACAAGCCTGGGCTCTCACTTTTCTTAAAAGTATTTATCACGCATTTTTAGGTGCTTTATTAGAGAATCACAAGACTGGATCTAGCGGCTGGCTGCAAAATGTACAATTTGATGACAGCCAATGCATTTTGGTTAATAAATTTTATATTAGACAATTTGTTCCTAAAATAATTCATTGGCACTTCCAAAATGTTGCTAAATGAGAGATGATGCAGCCTATAAATCACTTGAATCACCTTATTGCTTGCTTTTAAGTAACTAAATCTGTTCTGTAGTAGTGAGTTGAAGCTTCTCAGTAGGCAAGCGTGTTTGCTTTACAATCTCAGGTT
This sequence comes from Hylobates moloch, assembly GCF_009828535.3. Classification (NCBI taxonomy): domain Eukaryota; kingdom Metazoa; phylum Chordata; class Mammalia; order Primates; family Hylobatidae; genus Hylobates; species Hylobates moloch. The sequence continues at coordinate 56,733,652 of NW_026652284.1, forward strand.
CATAGCTCTAGATTACCATCAATGCCAAATTCCAGAGATATCCAGATCCATTTCAAATCAGAAAATTCAAAAGAAGGGAGAGTGACCTTACCTGCTGATGTTATCAATTATGCAATTATTATATTTAACATATATGATGAGTATACCAAATAGGTGTTGCATTACTTCCATTTGTGAAAAAAGTATAATTTATGAAAGATATTTCTGTAATAACAAGATGCCACCTGTAATAACAGAATGTTTATTAGTGCACAAATGAGGGTTATAAATGATGTTGCTTATCTATGGAACAAAACACAAAAGACAACCTATTAGCCAAAGATAAATTGCTCAGCACAATCTCAATGAGATGCTGGGTTTGTCATGAAAAAAAAAAAAAAAAAGCTTTTTATCTGCACAGACCAATGCGTTTATAATCCATTTAAAATAATATACTTGCCACTAGGTGGCTATTTCTGATCAGATCATTTTACCATTTTAATTACATTTTTAATATCCTGGCTGCATAAACAAAGATAAATTACAAACCCTGCACAATCTGGCTGCTAGCTCAGGCATAGTCAGTAATAATATCAGCTTTTGTTTGTGCCTCCTCTAATTAGATTCTGAAATCTAGGCTTTGTCAATCAATAATTTTAATTTTAGAATCGCTTTTTGATCTTGCATTTCATGTTTGTTTGGGAAAATGATCAGTAGGACAAAGCTGATAATTTATGCAGAAACAATCGCTCAGCAGAGCTACATGCACATTCCTCCCCATCAACAGAAGCCTGCAGACTAAGCTTGACACAGGTCTAATTAGCATGCAGATACGTCGCTTCATTGGCAATTCAAATTGCTTTTTTATAATGTACCTCAAATTGTGCTACTCAAACATTGTATTTGATTTCCAAAGCCCCCTGGGCATCCCATAATGTCTCCCTTCATCCTGGGTATGAAGCATTTATTGAACAATCTGCTGAGACTGGCTGTCTTTTTGAAAACACCCAAACATCGTATTCCTGGGACCAGCTTTTCTTCTTGTCAGAGAGCAACTTGTTCTGCGGAATTCTTTGTGCCACATTTGTAGGTTTAGAGATGACATGCTACCTCATGAGTTGCTTCTCCCACGTGGTTGATCTATAGAGGGCTTCACTCCTGTGCCACTCATTTTTAAAGTGGGGGAGAATGTCTGGTAAGCACACATTAATATGCAACACATAACCACATCTCTGAATGCCAGTCCTCCATTCTTCATTAAACAAAAATGGCTGGATTGCAGGAATTGTTTTTCCTTTCTCCCACATACATATGCACACACACTCACATTTACTTTCTTGGGCACACCTACATGCACACAACCACATTCACGCGCATCTACACACCTATGCAAGACACCCACAGCATATCATTGTCAGGATGGAGTTATGTGTGAAAGTTGTCTGCTTCACACATGACAATTAAGGGGATTCCAGCATACACTGGGGCTTTTTAAAAATTCCTTTTTTTTAACCATGCAGCAACAAGTGGCAGAATCAATGGTGTACAGTTATTCAGCAATGTAATTCATTTCACTGGCTTTGGCTCCTAGCCAGATCCGCCATCTGTCTCTAGCTCTCCCTCTCCCCCTCTCTCTCCCTCTCCCTCTCTTTCGCTTGAATTTGTCCTACATTTCGTAATGTTACGTGCCTGCCATCCTTATCCTATGCCAGAGGTACAACACCAGTCTCACCCCCATTCCGGCGTGGAGCTCTCTGAGTTCGGTGGCACTTGGGATATTCCACTTCAGTGCCACGGGAAGAAAATGGTAAGCAAAAAGCAAAAGGAATAATGCAAAAAAAAAAAAAAAATTACAATGTTCTGGTATCCAGTTGCTCCTGCTTCAGCCTTTTATCCAAAGCCTTGAGATGGATCTGCCTCATCCAGGAAGTTTTCCTGCTTCGTTAGAGTATCTTCGTTTTCCTTATCAGACGCTGGCTGGCACTCCACGCCAGTGCACGGCTCCATGGAATGCCTGCTGTTGGACACTTGCAGAGCTCTGCCACCAAGCAACCTCCTGCATTGGAAATCGGGGGACTACTCCAGGATCTTATGCGTGCTTGCTGTTTGAAGCTGCAGAAAAGTGAATAATCAATTAAGTATTGATTTCTTGTAAGATTTGGTAAATTTCAAAGGCAAGACAAAGAGGATGGCTTAAGGAAACACTGCAGGGACTTGGCGTAAATTAGACAACTAACGGAAGCGCAGAATAAAATGACACCTCAACTGAAGATTTCCTTGGAAGAATTAGCACTAGCTATTGGAAGACAATGGTGGATTTAATCAAAACAGCAGGCATGCAAGAATTTTACCCGTGAACCAGAAAAAGGAGCTAATTATAACCACCTTTTTAATGGAGCTAATTTGACTGAATGGATGCAAATGCGCTTTATTTATGGATGAAGAAGCAAGCCTTACTGCATGATCTTGGGATCATCGGATCTGCTAAGCTTTGCAGCTCCTGTTACCTTCAGTACATTTTTTATTTCCGGAGAAGGTATTTATATGTAAACAACAGCTAACCATGCAAAAGATTCATCGGAACAATATACTGTGGTATATGAGATATAATCATAATTTTGCAGCCTCTCAGGATTTCCTCTAACTTGGAGGTTTCTCAACCTTTGTGTGCAATGGGTTATGGTAAACAATAAATGAATGATGCTAAAGTGTTGTGATTTTTCAATGTGTAGTTTATTAATTTTAGCTTTCTTAACATATTGATTCTGAATTATTTGCAATAAATCCATATGAAAGAAAGGGAATTGTTGGGTGGGGTTTTTTAATGCATTTGTAGTCTTCTTAGAGATCGGAATGTGTAGGTCCCACCAGCCCATGAGCTCTATAATTATAAAAGAATGGTAAAAAATTTGACAATCTGAAGAATTGGTTTTATAATGGGAACGATGTGTTATAATCAGTACAAGGAGACTTGTTTTCTCTCTGTGTAGAATGTTCTTCAGTGGTTAACTCCTCTGTTGCTGATGAGAAGTAAATACCAGGACTGGCAATAAGCAGAGATTGTAATGACAATGCTTTGTCCCTGTGCATCCTCCTATTTCAAGCTAAAGTGCATTTTAAGCATTTCCTTCTATTTCTATTATTTTCCTTTCTATTTTTGTTCTTTTCATCATTTTTTCTGTCTTGCAATCTACGTTCCCCGAGCAACCATAGGAACCAAGTTACATTAAGTTTCAACACAAAGACCTTGTAAGAATAATGAATCCTCATTTGCATCGACATTTGTATTCAGATTTGCCAGGCTATAAACTTGGCAGATCAAGCGGAATATTAAGTAGAGGCTTCCATGGTAAATTGTGGCTCTTGAAATTGCTAACTACCCCCTCCCCTTTTTTTTCTCTCTATCTGTGGTGGCAGGTGAAGTCTCATGACTACTGGCTTCTTAAGAAGCGTATTGGCTCCTTCATCTTTCATTATATGATGTCAGTCTCAAGCAGAAGAGGGGCAAAGCCAGTAGTAGGTGTTCTAGTTGAAGGTACAAAATGACATGTGACTGTAGCATTAATTCTAGAGTCCATATATCACAAGAGGTGTCTTTAAGTAGTTGAAGCTGTAAGAAAATTAATTCTCATGTGTGGGCTAAAGTTTGATCTTTCTGGTATGTTCAAAACGCATTAACCTCATGAAAGTTCACACTCATTTTTTACAGCCTCTAAAGGTTGGAGGAGGACCAAGGTAGCTCTTTACTCACAAAATAATTCAGTTACACCATTCTGAGTCATCCTCACTGATCTACTCATGCTCATTCTTGAAATATTTTAAATGCCTCATTCTATTAAGCCTCCATGGATTGACTGACTTAATCCTTAGTTTTGCTTGATTCTGAAATGGTAAAACAGGAATAGTTATACTTACTGCAAGCAAACTTATAAATTCAGCAATATGACCTATAAGGTCATTTCTACAACACAGCCAACAATGGGGTGAAAAATGTAGACTTTAATTTCCATGCTTGGTCCACCCTATGTGATGCCAAACAAGTGAGTAATTGGAAACATTTGTGCATAACTTAATTTTTCATGCATTACCCCAGTGTTTCAGATTTTTGTAAACAGAGCCTAAATCTATGACCTATTAACAAACTCTCACTTCTTGCCATCCCTTTTTCTCTCTAGAACATTTCACTAGTGGGGAGCAATAAAACATATTAGAACTAAAAAACTTACAATAGACATTTAATAGTGGTTTTCCTTTCTATTCTATTTTTTAAAATATAAATGGATTAAATGATAAAATGTAGACTGAATTTATCATAAAGACATTTTCTTATGGTATATTGCAAGGAACTATGAACTTTTAATAACTACTATAAGCAACTGACAGGTAAGCCTTACTCTAGGTTGAGGTAAAGTTTAATTGTATATGGAAAAAAATGGGAGAATGTTTCATGAAAGATGCTAGACCTTTTTCTGAAAAACATACCAGCAAGTATGTAGAATGAGGAGTCATATTTTATAAGCTTCCATAAACTTGTAAAAATATGTATAATGATCTTTCCATAGTGTATATTGGTATGATATTAATAAATCACAATGTAGCACATTTTAAAGTAGGGTTTTAGCTATTTTTCTTAGTAACTGAGTTTTAAATCTGAGAAGAAAAATGTAAATTATGACTTTTTGGGAAACTATGTGCTTGTATTCCACAATCTAACTTTTAAGGAAAATAAACTACTTGATAGTTTGGTACTAAGTACTTCTATATTGAAAAGCAAGAGTATTACTACTAACTGGCAATACTGTACTTTTGTATTTACTCTTTTATGTGACAAGATGGAAGCATGATAACTAACATAAAGTTGCCTTGATCTGGTAATAATAGAAATCTCTGATTACCGTCAGAGTTAGAAGCAATATTTAAATGGAACTCTTTTTCTAGGGTCCTAATGATAACATCTGATGACGGAGTATAACCATCAACTTTATAACACAATGCAAGCAAAGATTGGAGACTGATACATTAGTTTGAAACAATGTTGTTTATACATGTTAAACCAATACATGACTGCATCATTTTTAACATATATTTGCTGTTTCATATGAATCTGAAATTCAATTTATTAGTCTTCAAAATGATATTTTTTCTAATAGATGGTGTCAACCATTTTATTTAAAAAAGTAAGAATACATTTGGTTATATTCAGAGAATATATTTTGGTTGTAATTCAAATAAGATTTAGAAAGGAAAAGATCTATATTTATACATTTCTTCAGCACTGCCCATCAATTTGAAATTGTCTTCTTTAATAAATGCTAATGATTTGGTTGATTACGTTTGTGCATGTACTTACCATGCAGTTTTGGGAATCAACACACTGATGAATCTCTATCAAGAAGAGAAATTATAGCATTAGCTCATTTGCTTTCTAAACAGCAGGAGTGAAAATTCTATCCAAAATAATATTAATGATACTATTTTAACATCCGCACAGAAAAGCATGTACAATTTCTTATCAGTGTTTTGTAGATATGGTTCATATTTATTGGCTATTATCGCTTCCTTCTGTGTAGGAATACTACTGGGTACATATTTTAAACCAGAAAATCAAAACCAAAACCAAAAACAAACTAAAATGCCCACTTAAAACTGAAGTGTCTCATCCAAGTTTGAGAAGGGAGCAAGCCTATTTGTGCCCCTTGCATAGGAAAATAGTACGATGACATGAGTTCAGGGCAATTTCTCTGTGTTATCTTTCTGTTTATACTAGACGACTTTTTACTAACTGGTCAAAATGCACATTATTATTACGTTTTTCCCACCATAACTTATGTAGCCACTGTTATACTAACTAGTAAGGTTGTTAGCCAGAGGAACAAGGCCCAGAAAACAGGGCCGAGCATTCCAGGGCCAGTAAGTCCTTGTCCTGTACAGATTAGAGCCGTGGAGCCCCATGTGTGTTAAACTGAGAACTTCAGCCTTGCTGAATTTAACGTTAACATGTTTTGTTGGTCTTTTTAGTAGGGTAGCTAAGGGCTTTGCCACGTTTACAAAGCACTCAGAATTGTCAGACTTAGGCCACAAAATTTAGAACACACACGCATTCATGACTCGGCCTTTAAAGTCAGTTTAATATTTTCCTTTTACTAAGAAGGAAATAATCAACCGCACTGTTTTGATTACATTTTCTTCATTTTCTTCTACACAAATAATGAAGGGGAAATTTCTAGACCTATAAGAATATACATGTATATATATTTGAATAGATAAAATTATAAAAATAAACATATTTATTTAAGTAGCTATATATAAACTATATGAATATACAAATATATATAAACAGTATAGATACACAAAATAGTATAATAATTTATTCCCAACTATAGGAAGATATGTAGATAGATACAGATAGATATATATGTATATACATATAGATATTTGTATGATGTCAGTCTCAAACAGAAGAAAGGAAAGCCAGTAGTAGGTGCTCTAGTTGAAGATACAAAATGACATGTGACTGGAGCATTAATTCTGGAGGACATATATAGATATTTACATCTATAGGTGGATAGACAGATATAGGTATTTGCTTTCCTCTCAGATTTTAAATTATATATACATCATTGCTACTTAGAGAACTATTAACAGTTCATAACTACAAATTCTTTCAATTAAGAATAGAAAATGTGTGTGGACTTATATGGTATATGTATTTGCGTACATATGCAGGACCAAAAGTGTTTGATGGTAAAAATGGATGATTGACATATATAGACATCAAGAAATGAGGAAATCAAAGTAGAGGATAGAAAACATCCCCAAAACATAGGATCAAATAAAAATTATTCTTAGTTTTGGTATCACCTGACAGTCTCTATACTTAAATAAAAACATAGGTTTAATTTTTATATTTAAATACTTAGTCTGATCCTTTTCATAATTCATAGAAGAGGCCATTCCAGGAATAAATAGAAAGACTTACTAATATTTCAGTGATTTTGAGATCATTTGGAAGATTTTACTTTAATCATGAAAAAAACACATATTCTATGACAATTAAAATGACATAAGAGAATTAATGTGTATTTAAATCTCTGCCTTAAGAGTTCATTTTAAATACTAGTTACTTAAAAATAAATTGGAGCAAGATTTTATACAAGTAATATCTACTTTGTGTTATCAATTGTTACTGTAAAATAATTTTAAATAATCATTCAAAATCTTTTTTATAATAGTCTTATTTCTAAATATACTGAAAATTGTTAAGTATAATGATACTCATCTAGGTAGCTGTAAGAAAACAGTAAAAATTCTTATTTTTATTTCAACTATTATCTTCATCAAACTAGACTACATTCTTTCCCAGACACCTGAGGCATAAATCAAACATCTCTCTCCCTTTTCTCTCTGCAAGGACTCACCTACATCCAGTTCAATATTTTTTTTTCAATAAAATATTCACAGATTGACTACTCTCTCACCTATTGGACATTCTGACATTAGTAGGCAAGCCTCAATTTCAGGACCTAACTTGAAATGGACAGCTTCTCAGAAAAACACTTTTTTTCTAATTTTCTTATTTTGATTAATCTTCTAAGACAGTGCACTAGGTTGGTCAGCTATAATTTCAGGTGTGGGAAGGGCTTCCTGCCCTAAATTTTAAAATACCACCCAATCAGCTTCACAGTTTCCTCTGAAGGTGCTACTCACTCCTCCTTTGTTCATATAGGTAATCACATCTCAGCTGAGTCAGTTTCACATCTTCAATCAAAGGCCGTGTTCTTCATTCCTTAGTTCTCTTTCTAAATGAATTTACCTTCTTCCTCCTTCACTAAACTATTTATCATTTTGAATATTTTATATTGTCCCCAGTCTGTTCTTTTCATTGCTATTAATGCTGAAAAGTACCCTTTACTTTAGAAATCCAACCTCTTTCATGAAGCTATACTGATCAAGTAGTTATAAAATATATAAATTATATGAATATATAAATCTCATAGCCTGTATGATATGGGAAGATGCCAATGAAAGGAAATGTATCATGTACATGTAACTCATGATTGCTGTACATTTTGCTGTTTGAAAATGACAGAAATAGTTTTACTTTATAGCTACATATAAAACAATGCAACACAGATGCATGGAGCCTCTGTTTTGTGTTATGCACTTTTATAGAAGCTTTATGACTACAAAGGTGAGCTAGACAGAGAAAGTAGGCAAACTGTTAAAGTAGTAAGCAATACAAAAATCTGCTCAGGAAGATATACACAAACTTACAGCTAGACATTTTGTTCATTCTTATGTACATATGGAAGGTCTTTGGGAATTCAAAATACAATTCAAAATGCTACCTGAATAAATCATAACCTTTCTATTCTAATTCCATTTGGTAACCCTGTGGTGGTTCAACTATACTTAGCAATGACAGCTTAGAACAGACTACTCTACACTATTAAAAATCACTGAGATTATAACAGCTTTTGTTTATGCAGATAACAGTTAATCACATCTACCATATTACAAAATAAAACAGAAATTATATTTTAAAATTATTCCTCAATTAATTTAAAATAACTATAAACATATTAAATGTTAACATAAATAGTATATTATACTAAAACAATTATATTTTTCAAAATGAAAAAGCAAGGAAAATGTCATTGTATTACACTTTAGCAAATCTTTTTAACATGGCTTAATCCAAGATGCTGAATTTTAATATCTGTTGTTACATTTAGTCCTACAATATTTTATTTGGATGAGGTTATGAGGAAAATCCACATTTCCACAAATATATAATTGAAAAAAAGAAGGACATTTTAGTAGACTTTTCAGTTAATTGTAGATATTCTTCTTTGATACACCAAACATCAACAAGTAATCATTTCTTAAAAGTTAGTTGCAACAGGGAATGAGAAAACATATCAATGAATATTTCACTCTTAGGTTAAAATCTATCAACTATCTTGCATTTTTAATGGATCTTTGGCCCATGTATAATTTTGTAGCATCATGAATTGGTCTTCTATTAAATATTGGTTCACTGAGTTATGCAAATTTTGACACATTTCATTATCTAGTATCAAAAAGTAAGCACATGTATTAATACAACTTCTATGATCTTATCAGAAATATCATTAAGTATTGGCAATCTGTCATGCTCACGATGGCAGATAAAAATTCTCCAAAATTCTAATTCTCCTTGAACGTTAAAATCTTATCATTGACAACAAACATTGTGAGTTGTTTCACTTGTTGTAGATATTCAAGTAGATATTTGTATAAAAGGGGCTATTTCAGCTCAAACTGAATCACACAACTCCTTTACCTCAAAGTAGCCATCACAGTTAGTACTTCAGTATGTAGCACAAGTTCTTCATGGGCACTTCCCACTTTGTGATATAAAGTATTAAAAACATACACAACTAAGAGAAAACATTTAATTAAAGTAATTGCTTCTTCAAAGAGCAACACTTTTTTTTTTTTTTTTTTTTTAGTGGAAGTGTATCATCTTTGCTCAAAATGAAGAACACAATGATTTCTAGCAAAGTTTGGTGCTGTTGATTGATGCTAAGAAGCCAAGACTACTAAGGCTCCAGCACTGCGAGCAAATTTCAACCCAAGAAAAAAAGTAAATAACAAAAGTATTGATATAAAAGTGGTTTTGGACCTCCAGGACTCCTTAAAAATATGTCAGTGTTCCTCAGTGGTCTGGGCTTATGCTTTGAGAATCACTAGCCTAGAAAAAACTAAAATATCTATAAATATTTTCTAATCATTTACTAATAATCTGATATTCAGTATCACATAAAATTAACTAGAACTCACTACCACTTATAACAACACCTGTCATTTCTATATTGTTTTGCAATGCATTATGTATATAATTATATATATACACATATAATGTTCTCATAGTGTACATACTTGTTTATATGTATACGTATATATTTTGTTTAATCCTTTCAAAAACCCAATGCACTATCACCATTTTTTAAAAAGAGAAAATTACAGCTGCATTTAATGACCTTTTCAAGGTCACAAGAACTATAAATGGCAGAATCTAGATTTATATCCAGATTTTCTGAAGTTTAATGTTCTCGTTTTACCATAGCTGTTAAAAATAACTCTTTCACAGCCTCCTCTAATTTAAGGAATAGTGAACAAGTCCTGTACCATCAGCCTGTTAGCAAGTCTTTATTTAAGCACTATGAGAAAATTATATGTATATGTATAAATCTTATTTCAAATCCTTTCTGGCATGGAAGTCCCACATTATACCTATTTCATCACTGTTCAAAATTGCACTATAATCATGTGATATTCCTCATCATGCCTAGTTTTCTTAACTGCCATAATGATTGATAGCTGATTTGGTCATTATATTGGCTAAAATATCACCAACCAGTTCATGGTCCAGTTATTTCAACCTTCAAAATGATCATTTCAAATCAGCGTTGTGGTCTATTCAGCTGCATACAGGTCAGCTTTAACTGTATTGACTAAGAAAAACTTACCTAAATCTTAGGGGGTACAGGAATACAGGGAGCAGAAGTTTAAAAAATAATTTCTGAAATTTATGAAGTGCTCTTGTGTAAAACTTTTCAAGTAAAGGCAACAGAAGCCCTGAACACTAGTCTTGATGCTAACTATTTAGCTACGTTAAAAAAGTATTTACCATGGCCTGGGTGCGGTGGCTCACGCTTGTAATCCCAGCACTTTGGGAGGCCGAGGCAGGCAGATCACGAGGTCAGGAGATCGAGACCATCCTAGCTAACCCAGTGAAACCCGTCTCTACTAAAAATACAAAAAAATTGGCCGGGCGTGGTGGCGGGTGCCTGTAGTCCCAGCTACCTGGGAGGCTGAGGCAGGAGAATGGTGTGGACCCAGGAGGCGGAGCTTGCAGTGAGCTGAGATCACGCCACTGCACTCCCGCCTGGGCAACAGAGCGAGACTCCGTCTCAAAAAAAAAAAAAAAAAGTATTTATCATCACTATGCCTTGGTTTCCTTATCCATATGATGAAAGAGAATTACTACATGATCTGTTTCTCTTCTATTTTAATATTGTATAATTGTGCATAGAAAAAATGTACACCTCCCCTTGTGCATTCATAATTTTCTTAATTTAAAGTAAGTATTCTTTTCATGCCAGTCTGACTTTACACTCTATAGAGAAATTTTAAAAATCCAATTAATTACCCAAATTTACAAGGGAAAGTTTTATAGAAGCACTTTATCAGCCTCTTAAACCTCTTTAAAATATGATGTTTAATAAAATACACTCAGACACTCTCTGTTTTCTTTCACTAAATAAAAATGAAATTGTTTTTATAATTGTTTTATAATATTTATGTTATTATAAATTTGATAAAGGGACTTTGATTTCCTCTTTTAAAGATGAAGTATAATCCATCCTGAAATATTAATAAGAAATCTTCAGAGCAATGTTAGGGTGGCGAGGGGTAGATAAGCAAGTTTTTTGCTTGTTTGCAATTATTGAAATTATACAGACAGAATCCTTCCAGAGACAGAAATACAATCACAATTATCTGGCATGTAAAGAAATTGTTTTTATCTATGTAGCCAAAGGACAGCAAATTATAGGTATTGGGAGCCCTTTTTATAGAGAATCTTCTTTTGTATATCTGTAGTATTTGTTGTTTACAACATTTCCCCCTTCTATCTAATATTGGAATCAGAGACATCCTATTACCAATGAGAAAGTGTTTTAAAATCAGACTGTGCTCTGAAACCTGGGCTTTGCTGCTTGCAAACTACAGGAGTGTGATTCGGTGTTTTGCCCTTTCTAAATCTTGATGGAAGACAATAAACCAGTTCTCTCTAAGCTACTGAGAGACATGCAGGCAGTATCTTCATGGTCAGGTCATTGCTGTGCCTTCCACACAGCTTACTCTACCTCTGGATGGTGAGAAGATGGGATGGCACATCGTAGGCAATCAATGCACAGCGGTTTCCCCGTGCTGTTCATGCTATCCCTGAAGCTAAACTGTGAACTTGTAAAAAATGGAAATGGCATCTTGATTTGTGGAGTAATGTGGGGACATGGTTATAAAAATATTAACTGAAGATAGCAAACAAAAGTTTTATAGCCATTAATTCAATTGCATGCCCAAAACAAACACTGGGGAGAGGCCATTGTGTGATTCTCATTAGGTGACTGTTCAAATAAGTTAAGGTACATCAAAACAATAAAATACGATGTAGCAATTAAAATAATAATGTAGTGCTTTAATGCGTTTATATGGAATAATTTCCAAGATATGTTAAATAAAAAAGCAAGGTGCAGAAGAATGTAAATAATATGCTCCTATGTATGCAAAGATATGTACAGTAAGGCTGGGTGTGATGGCTCACGCCTGTAATCCCAACACTTTGGGAGGTTGAGGCATGCGAATAATCTCAGATCAGGAGTTCAAGACCAGCGTGGTCAACATGGCGAAACTTCTCTGCTAAAAATACAAAAAATTAGCCGGGTGCAGTGGCTCACGCCTATCATCTCAGCTACTTGGGAGGCTGAGGCAGGAGAATCACTTGAACTCGGGAGGCGGAGTTTGCAGTGAGCCGAGATCATGCCTCTGTATTCCAGCCTAGGCAACTGAGTGAGACTCCATCTCAAAAAAAAATACATATATGTGTATATGTATATGTGTCTGTGTGTGTGAAAGTACCCCCTATCTTCCAGGGGTACTTTCTAAGATACCCCAGTGGATGACTGAAACCTTGGATAACACTGACCCCTGTATATCCTATGTGTTTTTTCCTATACCTAACATACCTATGATAAAGTTTAATTTATAAATTAGGTACAGTAAAAGATTAACAACAATCATAAAATAGAAAAATTATAAATATATACTGTAAAAAATAGTCATGTGAATATGTTCTTTCTCAGTTTCTCTCAAAATGTTGTAATATTTTTGGACCTTGAATCGAAACCACAGAAAGCAAAACCATGAATAAAGGAGAATTACTGTACATGCATTTAATGGAATATGCAAATAATGATGCAAGGATCACAAACTAATAAAAACAGTTGTCTCTGTGGGAAAGAGTTTAATTTTCACCACATATGCTTTTGCATAGTTTGCTGCTTTTTAAACATGAGTACACTAATTTTAAGATAGAGAAGAGGAAATGTTTTGATGTAAAATAGAGAGGATTTATGTATTTATAAGGCAAATCCTTGATATACTCTCCACCCAAAAACAAAACAAAAATAATAATAAAAGATTCTCTCAGGTTTAAGGCATTAAAAGTTTATGCAACATGTAATCTGGCTACAATCTATCTTTTCAAATTTATATTCCCATATTTTCTTATTATCCCACTGTGTTACCAACAAATTAATTCTTCCTATGGTTTAGCAAACATGCCTTACCTGCTGAATACTCATTCAGTGCTGACTTTTCTACCTTTCTACCCATGTTAAAGGGGATCATGGATCTGAAATGTCAAGAGTCATCTTACTCTAACTGCTTCAGTTGAAAGGTAGTTTTCCTTCTGTGATCTCATTTGCAGAGTGCTTGTTTTACAATGTATTCCATTACTACAATGTGTGCACATGTCAGTGTCCCTAATGGATAAATAGAAGCACCATGAAAGTAGGAAGCAATCATTTCATCCAAATCTTTAATTGCTACATGTGTTCCAGCAGCCTGGCCTAGTATCTTCACAGAGGTTATAACCAACAGAGTCTGATAGATGTGTACGTGAATGGTAATGGATAGTTTAGTTCCTCTGAAGGTTAAATTCCAATCAACTTTGAATCTTTAAAGAAATTGCTACCTCAACTCAACATATAATAATACCTATTTATAGTTTAAAATAGTCATTATATTGATCTTCAACCATATTATTTCCAGGCTAAAGTAAAAATTAAATTCCATGTGCTTTACTTAATATTTCTATTTTATTTTCTAATTCCTTAATAATTTTTGCATTGCTTTTACTAGCCTCCAAGTTATTCAATTGTTCTTTAGGCTGTGGAGTGCAGAGGGGGCATTATATTCTAGTGAATTAGGTCAGTGATGAAAGATTTACTTCTTCATGTTCAACGCCTTTTGAGTCTTCCCAGTATAATGTTTTACAAAATAGCATATTAATTAACTTTTAGACCTATACATAGTCATTTCCTATATTTGGACAACTTGTTTCTCTTTTAAGTAGTCCTTATTAAGTGATTCTTGCAAATTAATTTAGTCCCTTCTTTTAGCAAGGACATTTTGATTGCTGTTTCTAACTACAAGGAGCTATTTCCCTGTTACACTGAAGCTATTGTAAAACACTCATGGTGCGCAATTAGTCTTACCTTTCAGTCAGTTACGTTTAAAACAATGATGCTCAAATCCTAGTCTGGTGCTGCTTCATGATGAAGTGTTCACTCTTCCATAAACAGTTAAATAATAGATGCTGGTAATTAGTTTTTTTTAATGAAACTTTATAAAGTTTTTTTCTCACTTTTATATCTTAAAGTATTTCTCTCATATACTGGGTAACAGATGGTAGTAATTATTTTTTAACTAACACTAAAGCATTGGACACTTTATGCCAGACCCTTCTTTGATTTTTAAAAATATTCTTCCATGGAATACCAATTTGGGAAATCACTAAGTTAACAGTATCCATAGAAGTTGTAATAAGAATAGCTAACACCTGAAAGTTAATTACTATGTGCAAAGGATTGCTCAAATAACTTTAGCTATATTAATTCAATGTAACGGTCGGGCGCGGTGGCTCACGCCTGTAATCCCAGCACTTTGGGAGGCCGAGGCGGGCGGATCACGAGGTCAGGAGATCGAGACCATCCTGGTTAACATGGTGAAACCCCATCTCTACTAAAAATACAAAAAATTAGCCAGGTGCAGTGGCGGGCGCCTGTAGTCCCAGCTACTCGGGGGGCTGAGGCAGGAGAATGGCGTGAACCCGGGAGGCGGAGCTTGCAGTGAGCCAAGATTGCGCCACTGCACTCCAGGCTGGGTGAAAGAGCGAGACCTCATCTGAAAAAAAAAAAAAAAAAATTCAATGTAACAACTCTCTGAGAAACTTGCCATTTAATATGGTTTATCTCTGTGTCCCCACCCAAGTCTCATGTTGATTGTAATCCCCAGTTTCAGGGGAGGGACCAGGTGGGAGGTGATTGCATCATGGGGGTGGATTCCCCCCATTGCTGTTTTCATCATAATGAGTCAGTTCTCACCAGATCTGGTTGTTTGAAAGGGTGTAGCATTTTCCCCTTCACTCTCTCTTTCTCCAGCCAGCCATGTGAAGATGTGCTTGCTTCCCCTCCACCTTCTGTCATGATTGTAAGTTTCCTAAGATGTCCCCAGAAGCAGAATCCTATAGAGCCCACAGAAAGATGAGCCCATTAAAACTCTTTTCTTTGTTACCCAATCTCAGGTATGTCTTTATAGCAGTGTGAGAACAGACTAATACACCATTATTATTCAAATGTTCATAATGAGAAAACTGAAATATAGAGAAGTTAAAAAACACATCCAAAGTCACACAACTGCCATATGAAGGAGCTGGAATTAACACAGGAAAGGTCCTTCAGACCTCGTGCCCCTAACTTCTGTGCTAACTGGCAACTCATGTTAGATATTAAGCCATTTTTATGCCCTGATACTAAAATTGAGCCGCTAAACTGCTTTAATTCTACCACATAGGCATTTGATAATGTTTTCCTACATCTTTTTCATGTTTTGAAATCTTTGAGGTAGGATAGAATCTAAAGTCACAATAGATTTCAACCAGTGTCCCTAATGAACACATTTCCCTCACATCATGTAGAATTCTCGCACTTCTGGAACTGCATGTTGATTTTTAAGATAATTCCTTTGCGAGTTCTCTCAATGTGCAAGAAACAGAATTGCAACTAGTCTGTGGAAAATCAGAAGTTTATCCTGGGGCCCTAAAATTTAGAGCACATAAGCTTTGAAAATAACAATTTTAAAAGGTTGCCATGTCATTAGCAGAGGTCACGAATTAAAATAGGAGCATTAGTGCCACATCAAAGATGACTGAGCAGCTCCACCTCCAATGTAAGCACAAAATATAAAGATATAATTAATAAAAAAAAATTAAGCAAGCTAAAAAGAAAAAATCAGTGCTAGGAAATAAAAATAAGAAACTCACAGCCAGAGTAGTAAGTAACCGAGCTCCTATCCTTGGGATCAAGGAAGATCCTATTAGATTTAGGCCCTAACACGTAGTGATTGTTATTTTAAAGGTCATGTAGGGATAAAAGAGAAAAAATACATCTTGAGTCTGGGGTGAGGCAGGGAGCATAAAGCTGGAACCCTTGTAGTCCAGATCCATTATCACTCTAGAAAACTAATAGCTCAGGGAAGTAGATGGGGACCTATCTCTGCCTGGGACTCTGTATGGAAGAAAAAAATAAAGTGAGTTGAAAATAAATTAAAATGCAAAGCCTATACCATACAAGTATGTGGAGTTTGAATTTCTGTTGCTCAAAATACGGTTATCTCAGACTGAGAAATTAAGATAAAACTGCCATCAAAATATGAAAGCTTTTATTCATTCAGGACTTTAACATTAACCATCCACGTCTTATTCCAAGGGACTTAGGGTGGGAAGGGTGAATGAATCAACTCTAATAGAAAATGAATTCATAATAAAAAGAATCACAAGCTATACAATAAAATAGACTTATAATAACTTGAGACAAATAATTTGAAAGATGATACTATACAAATATTAATGAAAGAAATAAAAATGAAATAGAAACCTTAATAAAATAACAGCTCACTGTGAAGAATAGAACTTCTAGAAAAAAAAAAATACTGAAATTTAAAATTCGATGAATGATTTGAACACCATATTAAATACAGCTAAAAAGTTAATTTGTGCTGGAAGGTTTATCTGTGAAATTTACCTAGAATGAGATAAGAAAAATTTGAGAAAATTTGAGGTTGTGAAGGACAGAATAAGCAAACCCAATATATATTTAATAGACGGCTGAAAAGAAGTAATTATAAAAGATGTGAGAGGAGGCCAAGTGCAGTGGCTCACACCTGTTATCTCAGCACTTTGGGAGGTCAAGGCGGGTGGATCACTTGAGGCCAGGTATTCAAGACCAGCCTGGACAACATGGCGAAAACCCATATCTACTAAAAATACAAAAAATTAGCCAGGTGTGGTGGCACACCCCTGTAATCCCAGCTACTTGAGAGGCTGAGGCACAAGAATCACTTGAACTTGGGAGGCAGAGGTTTCAGTGAGCTGATATTATACCACAGCACTCCAGCTGGATAAGAGAGTGACACTGTCTCAAAAAAAATAATAAAATAAAATAAAATAAAATAAAATAACATAACATAAAATAATAAAAGGAGAGGAAATATTCAAAGACACAAAACTTTAGATTTCCACACAGAATCATACCAATCTATGTGTTATATTAGCAAAAACAAATCTACATTCAGATATATCTAGCGAAACTGAACAAAACAAAGATACTCATCATCAATAGCAGAAGCAATAACGGAAAAACAATTTTAGTGTGTAATGCCAGATACTCAGGAAGCTGAGATGGGAGGATACTTTCAGCCCAGGGTTTTGAGACCAGCTTGGGGAACACAGCAAGACCCTGTCTCAAAAAAAGGAAGGACAATAAAAAGTAAAAAGACATAATAATTCTAAATTCTCAAGAGCAAATGTCTATCAAATAATAACTTTATACCCAGATAGACTACCATTCAAAGTTAAAAACATTTTCATACAAAGGGAACAGTTTTCTACCCATACTATCACTAAAATTACTAACATATGTACATCATTAATTTAAAGAGAAAAAAACAGAAGGGATGGGATGTATAATGCTATACTGAGCAAAAACCAAAGCTAAATCTAAATAAATACAGATTAAAAAGTAAAAACAGTAAAAGTAAAAATCATGTATTTTTAAAATTTAAAGAGTTGAAACTATACAGCGAGATGAAAGATGGAATAAGAGTAGAGATATTAAATTTACTGTCCTTTTGTTGTGTTCTCTGATTTGTTTTTCACTGCTGCATCCTCAGTACCAAGGACACAGTAGATGCTCAATAAGTATCTTTGAATAGATCACTGAACCAAAATTCCATAGTTAAAGGTGACTATAGACATGATCTTCAATTGCATTCCTCAGACTCTGAGCACAGCATGCGGTTTGCTCAGGGATCATCGAGGGTGTGCCCATGCATGTGGTCTTTGTAGGCAGCTGAATTCCTAAAAGTGTGATGGCCTTTGAGGTTCACCATTCTGATCTGCCTTGAAGGGAACATGCTGCACCTGCAGACTCAACTGACGACCTCCAGCTGCTGCCCCTTCTGATCACCTGTAGCTTTAACGCTGAGGCTGTGCTCCATAGCCTACTCCCAGTCATAACTGAGCACAGCGAGCGGAGGTCCCACAGCATGGCAGGTCTGCCCAAGGCAGAACTCCTCAAAGGGGAAACTTTGCCGTGGGGCATCCCCACAGCCTGGCCAAGCTTTTCTGAACCTCACTATAGACCCAGGCTCTTTCTACCTAATCCTCCTTCTTTCCCTCTCCTATCAAAGGTATTAGACATGCATTGAGGTCTAAGAGCTCTCTCTGCCTTCTCTTTCCTCTTCCCACTCCCTTTTAGTCTTCACAGTGACTTCTACCGATGAATCTCTTTTATAACGAAGTTTGTCTTGATATCTGTGTGCATCTTGGAGGACCCACACTGACATATAAGGCAGAAGGTTTTCTTCTCTGGAGACAGAGGGGACCAGGATGAACAGGATGGTCCCTTCATCTGAAGGAAGAGCAGTCATGAATTAACTGGGTATACTCAGGGTGTAGACTTCCTGGAGTGGGAAACCTGCGGCATACCTCTTACACGTTTTGTACCTCGACTTTAGCAGAGCTGAGACATCCTGATAAACAACCAAGTTTCAGGGCTATGATTTTCTTACGTATTCAGTCTGTGTTCTAACTTGGGAAGGTGGTTCAGACCTAAGAACTTTAAAGTCAATTATCATTCTACTTTATGGCAGTAAGCTATATTACCTGAAAACTCTCATGGACTGACATCCTTCACACTTTTTAAGATTGTTGGAGACAGGTCAAGTTTTCTGGTCTTTTCTAAACCTCACCATCCTTTTGTTGAAATCATCATATTTGTGAGTTATCCATAAATCACAGTAACATCTAAATTTCATGAGCCTTGCGCAGTGATACATTCATTCAGTGCTGTGGTTACATTAGGACCACACACTACCTCTGATACTTTCAATTCAAATTTCCCATTTCTGAACACAACCTCTGATACCTCCAGCTTGCATCATAACATCATTATGTCACTGAACCTGTTTTTATCTTTTTATTACTTCTTGCCAGGCACTCTTCTATATTCATTCTATGTATCCATTCCCTACTATCCTCACTTCCCACTATATCCAGCCTATATGCTATGATGGATCTTTTTTATATTTTTGATTCTTTATTTCCTTGAAACATATTGTAAACAACCAACTGAGTAATGAAGTAACACAATGTCAGTAGATAGAGCTAAAAATATAGGATTGGTTGGGGGGCGGTTTCTTATTACATGAGACCCAGCATAATAAGCATTCAGTGGGTTGTAATAGTCACAAGCATAGGTCTCGTCCTTTATAAAAATAAATGATTATTTGTTGTTGTTCACTACCCAAAGCAATATTATTTTGTTGCATGTATATTTATATGTTGCATTGACACTTATCTTTATTGAAAGGCTATTATAAATTGGACTGCATCAAAATTTAGAGTCTAGTGAAAAGTCACGTGGAAAAAAGTCTTCAAGTTGTTTCTAAGTTGTAATTTGCTTAAATATTTTTAGCAGGTCTTTCAATTCTTGATTTTCTATCTGCCCTGTTATAATATGCCAGCTTTAGTTTTAAATTTTAACTCAGTATAGATTGAATTAGTTAAAATAAACCGCTGAAAAGCTCAGCTTTTTTTTTTTTTTTTGAATCATTCTTTCTTTCACACATTTTGTTAAAGTCCCAAAAGTTGTTTTGACATTTTTATAGTTTTATTTCTCTCTGGTGCATTACCGGAGCCACAAGGATTGAAAAACCGTGAGTAAAGATCTCTCTTGTACTATTTCTTATATGACAAAGATAAAAACATTATCCAAGATAATTCAATTTTAATTTATATACATTTCTAAACTAGTTCAGAAAACATGAGAAAACCATAGAAAATGTGTGGTTACTAAAACTACTCATCTTAACTTCTTTAAGGTTATTTCATCACATATAGATGCACATCATTGCTGGAGTTATTAATAAAAATCAGTTTCCTAAAGTCAAGATAACTTAACAATGGAATGATTTTAGGTACATAAAATATCCAGAATTCATGAGCTATGGAAACCAGACCTTTCTGCTCTGCCTTTTCTGACTAATTCACAACAAATAGAGTATCTATTGCTCTGGCTCCTTATGTCCCCTGCTCAGTCTCAAATAGCTAGCCTGGGAATTAGAAGACTATGTATTTTATATCAATGTCAGAAAATTCTATTTCTTTGGTCTACAAATTATAAAGTTAGTCCAATAACTTCTATAAAGGTTATTTGGTAACACTAATAGATACATGAAAACTTTTTTATTTTCTTCATAAAGAATCCATACATGGCAGAAAAAACTAGTAACAGTTTTAGAAATAAGAAGAAAATAACAATTTTAATATTTATTTTGGTAACTTAGTGATTTTTTTTTGCAAATCTTCCTTTAGTAGAGGAAATATATCCTTATTAAGTAAAATAAAGCTGGGGCTCATAGTCAAAGGCAAAACACCTTACATGAAGAAGGTTACATACACTTAAAAGATCACTTAAAAGAAACACTTAAAAGACCAAGTCTTGTTCCAAGTTGTTTAGCCAAGAAACATGTGGAACCCAGAGTCTAATTTATAAATTAATTCATATTATCCTTTGACTCTCATGCCTAAAATCACCCATTTTTAAAGAGGAAAAAGTATTCATTCTGTTCCATTTTCTTCACTATTTGATAGATAACTAAAATAATGTATTAAAAATAGATATTAAGTAAAATCTGTCATAGAAATGTAGTTATTACATACACAAAAAAATAAAAGAAAAATAAATAAGTTCTGTTATCCCAAATAACTGCCTGAGTGGGACGATGGGCTGTGAATGTTTTGAGGCCAAAAGAACACACAAACATTCTTTTTCCACTTCTACTGCATTTTTATATTTCAAATGCACAGAGTGAATCCCTGCTCAGAGAATCACCAGTCCAGAGTACACAAAACCCAGATGTACTTACCACATAGACCTACTCCTGACTCTCGACATGTTATTGTAATCACAAAATAAATAAACTAAAAGTCTCTCTATTGCAAAAGCCTGACAGAGTCATGTCCGAAGAGCCTAAAAAATGGTCACTGGATTTAAGAAAAGTGGTAGATCATATGGTGTTTGGCTAATCTAAGTAACAATTTGTGTGTGTGTGTGTGTGTGTGTGTGTGTGTGCGTGCATGTGAGAAATGCTCAGAAGCAGCAATTATAAAAGCAAAAGTTTTAAAATGCAATTATGGGCACATGCATTTCTAGAGTAATTATGTCTTCTATTTATATGAAAATCTAAACTTATATGAGCCAGGTTAACAATATGTTTAGTAAATTTTCAAAAATTTTGTAGAGAAAAATACGTGGGAAAATTCTTGTACTTTCTATTTTGTAAGTTTAGCATGGTATATTTAAACTTTTGCTTCACCATTTTGTCACCTAAAAAAAGAGACAATTATGCATTAATTTTATCTAGTACAAATTAGTTTATAAATATGTGTGGGAGCATATACATATACATATGTATAAATAGCCACATCACACTTGCTATGAATTACCTTTTCCCTGTTTCATAAAAATTATTCTCTCATACTTTATAAAATCCAGCTGGAAAGTCAGTCTGAGATTTCAGTGACCAGGTAATCTCAACCGAGTATCACCCGGAGACAGTGAGTAACTTTGTGCCAAAAATAGCACTTGATCTCCTGCATCTGCGTCCATCAACTTTGTCCCTGGCTATTATTAACCCATTTATGCCAGAGGTTGCCATTTTTTGAACTTTTACATGAGTGAAAAAATCAGACTTTGGTGATAACCTTGAGCAGCAGGATATAAAAACTCTCACATGCTTAGCGCTCCAATTATGGAACCCTAGGCATAAGTGGGTCAATTCTTCCTAAACTTTACCTTATCACTTATTTTCTTTCCACTAAATGTGAACCTAAGTTGGTAAATGAGTAAGTTGCCATGTTTAGTGGTAGATACAGACTTTGGGTTGTTAACTAGGTGTATGGGGAGCTGGTTTTAATCAAGGAAGGGGACTGGTATTTCATAAATATGACTGGTATTAATTTAAGCTAAAGGCTGGTAAATAAGACTAGTAGGTGCTATGTAAATATTTGCTATATGCCATGTACTGTCATAAGTGTCCTGCCTGTATCAACTAATTTAATACCTCAACTATGAGGTAGATAATATTACCGCCATCTGAAGATGAGGAAATAGAAGAACAGAGAGAGTAGGTAAGTAAGTTGAGCAAGGACACGCAGCAAATAAATAGTGGATCTTGAAATTAAACACAAGCAGACCAACTCTAGAATCCATGCTCTTAACTACACTACACTGTCTCTCAAAATGAAACATCCATGGAAGTTTTCAGCATAAAAGCTGTCAGAGAAAGTTCTCGGTGGATTTACGGCTCAAAAATATTATAGCAAATTAAATTTTTGACACCCCTCACCATCCAATCTCCAATTCCTAGGCACCACCTCGGTCTTCTTGACATTCGGGATGCCTCTGGACCCAAATAGGGACCAATTCAGATACAAACAGGCTGTACCCTCCTTTACCGAAGAAGCACCTGTAGCCCTAAGTGAATCCACGTGTTTCCTGTGATTATGGAATTCAATTCCAGGTTTTGTCTCCTATTTATTTTTCTATAATCCAACTCAATTTTAAAAGGTAAAATGGGACTGTAATAGAGGCAAATACTCAAATGCACAACTAGCTTGTTTTCACTGTATTTAAAGACTTAAGACGTTGCAAATTATCATTAGCTTTTCCTTTTAAAGTTCTGGAGGAAAACAATACAAACTTTGGGGAAAATACATGAAATTTACATTGAGCAAAGTTCTCTACTCCTATGATTTACCTAGCTATTTTATTTAAAAATATTTTAGGACAATTGTAATATTTTGAAATTTACATGTTTATTATGTGTAATAGGTTAAAAGTAGTGTTTTCAGTAATTAATCAATTAGTTTTGGTTTTTATTTGGAAAGCCATTTTGCCTAGTTCTATGTTATACATTTTTGAGTATCACAAATAAAGTCAAACTATCTCTTCCTATATATTATCTGAATCAATACCATATTGACATGTCATGACAAACATGAGACATCGTGAGACACTGTTTCTACAAAAAAAAAAAAAAAGATTTTTAAATTAGCTGGGCGTGGTGAGTGCACCTTGTGCTTCCACCTACATGAGTGGCTGAGGTGGGAGGATTGCTGGAGATAGAGGCTGCACAGTGAGCCATGTTCATGCCACTGCACTCCATCCTGGGTGACAGAGTGAGATGCTGTCTCAAAACAAACAAAATAGGCCTAACCCAGCCTTTAAGATCTTTACCATATAATGGAGAAATAGGATAAAGTGAATATTTTGGAGTTCGAACAATAGTAGAAATCAGCCATAATTCACTTATTAAGTTTGCTATGGAGAAAGTGCAAAAGCTCGTAACTAATGACCAGATGATGGAGAAGGAAAAATTCTGGCTCAGGTTGCTTATTTCAGACATCTGGGAGGAACAATCCCCACCTTAGAGCTCTTCCTGGGATTTAATATGGCCCCTGTGGCAAATGCATTACAATTCACCTTCTCCCTCCACACCCTGCTTCCTAATTCCTCACAGGAATTGTTCCCCAGATCACTTTCCAAAAAACATCCTGCATGCATTTCTCAGTCTGTTTCCCAGGGAATCTGAACTATGACAAAGGTATTCCCATATAAAATAATAAACAAATAATGAAATAAAATATTTGGTTTTCCTGTTTGTTTCTTCACATACATTCCATGAAGTATTTGAAGCAGTTAGGAAATGTTGGATAAACAACTATGTCAATGACATTTATTTTAAGATTTGGAAACTGTTAGAGAGACTCAGATCAGAAATCTTTAATCACTGTCCCCTCCCTGCCCCAATGTGTGCATGCACACACATACACACAACCCTCTGTATGGCAGCCAGAAGTCAACCCAGTTAAAAAATCTAAAAGACAAAATTAGGTCAAAGATATAATTTTCTTTCTGACTTGGGCTTCAACTTTCATTGCAACTATTAGCTTTGAACAGTTGATGATTTAAGAGGAAATTGAGCTGCAAAAAATATTTGAATGTGTGGAAATCATTATCCAAATACATTCCAATCCATTTCATAAAATGACAAGCTTAAAATTATAGCTGTACATGGGAATGCTATGAATTATTATGTGATACGATTATATTGTTGTTACTAACTTTGATATTGTCATTCTCTGTTTCACTTCTTAATTACTTTACAACCGAGTTCATTTACGTGACTAAAGCTTGTGGGTAGGTGGGCAAGATTCTTTCTCTAAAATTAATTGTGACTATCAATTTCAAAAAGTATGATTATTCTTTAAAAATCTGTAGGTCCAAATCCCTGGATTTTTAAGCAACTTTTAAAAAAATTTTTATTTTATTTTAAGTTCCGGGATAGATGTGCAGGACGTACAGGTTTGTTACATAGGTAAACGTGCCATGGTGGTTTGCTGCACTTAACCCATCCCCTACATATTAAGCTCCACATGCATTAGCTATTTACCCTGATGCTTTCCCTTCCACAAGAACCCCTCTCCCAACTGGCCCCAGCATGTGCTGTTCCCCTCTCCACATCCACGTGTTCTCATTATTCAGCTCCCACTTATAAGTGAGAACACGCAGTGCTTGGTTTTCTGTTCCTGTGTTAGTTTGCTGAGGATAATGGTTTCCAGTTCCATCCATGTCCCTGCAAAGGACATGATCTCATTTTTTATGGCTGCATAGTATTCCATGGTGTACATATACCACATTTTCTTTATGCAGTCTATCATAGATGAACATTTAGGTTGATTCCATGTCTTTCCTATTGTGAATAATCTTGCAATGAACGTATGTGTGAATGTATCTTTATAACAGAATGATTTCTATTCCTTTGAGTAAATACCCAGTAATGGGATTGCTGGATCAAATGGTAATTGTGGTTCTAGGTCTTTGAGGAATTGCCACACTGTCTTCCACAATGGTTGAACTAATTTACATTCCCACCAAGTGTGTAAAAGCATTCCTATTTCTCCACAGCCTAGTCAGCATCCATTGTTTCTTGACTTTTTAATAATCATCATTCTGACTAGTATGAGATGGTATTTCATTGTGGTTTTGATTTGCATTTCTCCAATGATCAGTGATGTTGAGCTCTTTTTCATGTTTGTTGGTCACATGTATGTCTTCTTTGAGAAGGGTCTGTTCATAGCATTCACCCACTTTTTAATGGGGCTGTTTGTTTTTTTCTTGTACATTTGTTTAAGTTCCTTGTAGATTCTGGATATTAGACCTTCGTCAGATGGATAGATTGCAAAAATTTTCTCCCATTCTATAGGTTGCCTGTTCACTCTGATGATAGTTTCTTTTGCTGTGCAGAAGATCTTTAGTTTAATTAGATCTCATTTGTCAATTTTGGCTTTTGTTGCAATTGCTTTTGGTGTTTTAGTCATGAAGTCTTTGCCCATGCCTATGTCCTGAATGATATTGCCTAGATTTTACATTTAAGTATTTTAGGTTTTAGGTTTTACATTTAAGTGTTTAATCCATCTTGAGTTAATTTTTGTATAAGGTGTAGGGAAGGGGTCCATTTTCAATTTTCTGGATATGGCTAGCCAGTTTTCCCTGCACAATTTATTAAATAGGGAATCCTTTCCCCACTGCTTGTTTTTGCCAGGTTTATCAAAGATCATGTGCTTGTAGGTGTGTGGTCTTATTTCTAAGATCTCTATTCTGTTCCATTGGTTTATGTGTCTGTTTTTGTACCAATACCATGCTATTTTGGTTACTCTAGCCTTGTGATAAAGTTTGAAGTCAGGTAGCATGATGCCTCCAGCTTTGTTCTTTTTGTTTAGAATCGTCTTGGCTTTCCAAGCTCCTTTTTGGTTCCATATGAATTTTAACATAGTTTTTTTCTAACTCTATGAAGAATGTCAATGATAGTTTAATGGGAATAGCTTTGAATCTATAAATTATTGTGGGCAGTATGGCCATTTTCACAATGTTGATTCTTCCTATCCATAAGCATGAAATGTTTTTCCATTTGTTTGTTATCTCTCTTATTTCCATGAGCAGTGGTTCATAGTTCTCCGTGAAGAGGTCCTTCACTTCCCCTGTTACCTGTATTCCTAGGTATTTTATTCTCTTTGTAGCAATTGTGAATGGAAATTCATTCATGATTTGGCTCTCTGCTTGTCTATTTTAATATATAGGAATGCTGTGATTTTTGCATATGGATTTTGTATTCTGAGACTTTGCTGAGGTTGTTTATCGGCTTAAGAAGTTTTTGGGCTGAGATAATGGGGTTTTCTAGATATAGGATCTTGTCATCTGCAAACAGAGACAGTTTGACTTCCTCAGTTCCTATTTGAATACACTTTATTTCTTTCTCTTCCCTGATTGTCCTGGCCAGAACTTCCAATAGTATGTTGAATAGGAGTGGTGAAAGAGGGCATCCTTGTCTTGTGCCAATCTTCAGGGGGAATTAAGCAAAATTTTTTCTAGCCTCCTCTTTTTACTTTTTCATGAAATTTCTAGGAAATGTTCGTATAAAAAGTAAGATAATGTATTTAATTACACTCCAGCTAAAAATAAAGGGGAAGCTTTAAGAGATGTTAAGATCACCTTTACTATGGAAATCTAAATCTACTGTTGAAAATTGCTCACCATGCCATCAGTTGGATTGTTGCCAAGTTGGTTCAGTTGAATAATTTAGAGAACTTTAAACAATGTCTCATACTTCACTGTTTTAATAGTAAAAATAAGATCAAATATACTATACTGTAAATGATTTCTCAAAATTTAGCAATTTTGTTGCTTGGGAGTAAAAAACAAAAACAAGGAAAATAATAACAACAATAACAATAATAATAAGCAAAACCCTGATCTTAATTGAATTTTACCAGACCAGCACTAAGTGACAAAATATCAACAATATCAAAACATACATTACTGATGTTGTATGTATTTGCCCATAAACATTTACTAAGTATCTGCTGTCTGCCAGATATTTTAATAGGCAATGAGAGACAAAAAGTCTAATAAGACGATTTCTAGCTTCTGATAAATGATACCATAGAAATTTACAGTATAACATGTGTCACCACATAGCAATGTTGGTGGGGGGCGAGTACACGGGGTTCACAGATGAGAGACTAACACAGCTTAGGAGAGCTGAAAAGCAGATTTGAGTAGGATGAGTAAGACTTTGTCAGATGAAGTGAGAGGGTAGGAATTTCAGCCTATAACGAAGTGTTCAAAAAGGCAGACTTTCGAAAGTGTGTCAGAGAATACAGGGCAAGGAAGAGGCATGGATAGATATTTTGGAGTAAACTTATACAAGGCTTGATGTGCCTTACTAAGAGACTTAGAGATTATGCTGCAGACAACAAGGTGACTCATAAAAGCTTAAATGAGCTAGGGGTGTTTAGTGACTCCTGAGTCTAGGTGAGAAAGTCAAAAGATGAAAAATAGACAACATTTTATAGGGTCTGCATAGTAAGGAGACAGAAAGAAATTTTTAAAAGGAAGGAAGAAGGAAAGAAGAGAAAGAAGGAAAGAAGGATGATCCTAGGACTATGCAGTCATTAATAAAATTGTGAAATAGAGAAAGATACTTCTGTATATAATATAAATCCATCACATGTATCATGTGTAAAATAAAATATAGATCACAAACAGTAATAAATGCCTGACATGTACATAGTTTTTTTTTTGGTTTTGCTTTGTTTCTTTTTTGCCCCCACTCCACTGGGATATATAGCTCTTTACAGTTCACAATACGTGTTTATGTTTATAACCTTATTTAATAATTAAAGTCATCACAAAGAAAGGCAGTATCTCCATGTAGGTCTAAAAGTTAGACAGCTCATGTGGAGCAACCTAAAAACTAAAAACGCTGGATTCTCAACCCAGCTCTTAGCCCCCAATGCCAGTGTCCTTGCAATTAAAGCAACAATTTATGCACAGAGTGAATGTATTCCAGCAAATTTGGCATGTGCATAAGTTCAGATTTAGTTTATACATTCAAATATCAAGCAACCTGAGCACCAAAACTTAGGTAAAGGAAGGAGCAAAACCAGACATGAGTACTTCAGTAAACATAGCAAACAATTCAGAGGTCTGCATGTTGTTAGTTAGGATTCACCTTCTTTGTGGGAATAAAATTGATTCTTCTATCTTTTTACTTCTCCCTAATCCGCACTTGTCTACACCACGCTTCTTTAGTCCAAACTGATAAAACTTTTGTCCACAAGCACTGCCTCAAAAACAGGACATGCTAAACACACACAAACACACATATACACAAGAGAAAGAGAGCTAAAAGAGTCTCATAGGTTAACTTGACCACCATTTGTTTGATATAATTTAAAAAATGAAGTCCAGAGAGCCTAATGGCTTGACAAATGTGGCTCCTTAATTGGTGAGAGCTGAGTCTGAACCCCAGGCTCACTAACCTTCCATCCATAGAGGTTTCCACAGCCTCCAGCCAAGAATCATAGGACATATTCTGCCAAGAAGAAAACTGAAAGAGAGACTCCCAGCAATGCCCACCTGGGACTCGAAAGGGGGAGGAAGCCAGCCTACTGCAATGTTTCCCAGACTTAGATTTCGTGGAGCAACAACATTTCAAATAAATACATAAGTTCCATCATTGGGCTGCCAATATTTTAATTTTGCCAAGAAAAGACATTTTAAACAAACAAAGGCAAAAGAAATATAAATGACTTTCACCACAATTTCACCCAAAAACAGACACTGCCATATCAAAGTTTAGGATATTCTTACTATGGAATGAAGTCTGCTCTATGAAAAATTCACCTTATTGTGGCCTTTTTTTTCTATCTAGCTGAGGATTAATGCATGCTTTCTCCTGCATCAGCACTGGGCTGAAGGCCAAGATTTAGAAACTGCCGTAATATGGGAATAAGCCCTAAACTAAGTATTAGAGGACCAGGCTTTAGTCACTCGCTATCACTCAAAGACTGTGCGACATGGGCTCAACTCTGAATCTCACACTAGCTAATTTAGATTTCCAATCAGCTCTAGAATTCTAGCATTCTAGGAAGAGTTAAATATCTAAATCAGACCAACCCTACAGATGCCACCTGAGAACCCAGGGATTTCAGAAAGCCTGTTTCCCAGGTCTTGTCCTTTCAAGCCTCAGGGGAAAATTTGGGCAAGTGGGAAATAATAGCTGCTCAACCTGGCATGACACACTTCACGTAAGTCCAGTAGTAGCTTTAAAATCACAGTACAGGAGATAAAAAGTCAGGCTGATCAGAACTGTTGATATTTAAATTCTCAATTGCCCCGTGCCTTTTTGTCCTATGGTAACTATGATTTCTGACAACATATTGCTCCTGTCTTTGTAGGAAAAAACGGCCACAGAAGAAGGAAAGAGGAGAGAATGAGGAGCAGACACTAAGGTGTAGTGAAAGGAGGAAAATGAAGGCTAAGTCTAATGATGTGAATCCTATTTGCAAGTAAGCCATGTCAGACACTGCTCTTTACAAAGAGTCTCCAATCTCAGAGTCTCTGCTGGTACATTCAACCCCTTATGTGTCCATAACTAAAAAATATAAGTAGCGGGGGATGGAATAGAACTTTGCAATGCATCAACAGAGGAATGCTATTTCATCCTTCTTGTCCAGGGTCCTGCAGAGGGAAGACTGAAAACCTGCACATTCAGTTAAATCTTAATGAGGCCTTTAAAAGTTACTTTGGATCAAATACAGAGTGAAAGTGCAGAGATGAAACCACAGGAAACCTAGAAACAACAAGGTGGAAGCAGATTTAACCAAGAATTTCCTTCCCTCAGTCTCTTTTAGTCACATCCATAATATAATTACAGCTTAGCATTTGCATTTAATTATATAGTGTTGAGAAACACTCTGAATTTTATAGCAAAGCTGAACCAAAAAGCTTTATTGCCAATAGGATTTGTAGTTCCAATGTGGGGAAGGAATTGCAGAACAGGCAAATACAAATCTTGGCTAAATAGAACAGAATGAAGATGTTTATGGTCATGCCAAGCATGGACATATTTGCACAAATATGGTACAAATAAACAAATGTTACAAATTTGCTTAGGCAAATAGAAAACTCTCAGTAAGTGTTAGGTGTTATCATCATCGTATTTGCAAAAAATGATTCAAGAATTTGTTGGGGTTTTTTTTAACTTCCATGCCAATAAAATAAAATCTACAGAAGAGTTAGTGTAAGGCCTTCAAGCTACCTTTTTAAGGAAAACCCACAGCATTCAGTTGAGCCATATACACCTTCTTTGGTGTTATTCCACTTCCTTTTTTTCCATCCTAAACTCCAGAGGTGTTAAAAAGAGGGTAAGGTCTTTCCTTGGGGTGGATTTTGTGGTACCAACCACAGGAATTTCGCATGACTTTAGTGCCTAAGTAATTGCTATCATGAAAATTCCTGATTTTTCAAAAATAAATGATGCATAAAATGCACATAAAAGTTCAGTTAATAAGTCCCAACGCGTTCAAGAACATATCATAGCGCAGCCAATGGAACTAGTTTTTTATTCAGTGGAGACCTCTTAAATGCATTGCCTCAGTGCACAGTAAATCTATTCTTTTAGCAGGTTTATTCCTTTATCTGGTAGTCAATTAAATGGCCTTTCATGAAATGTAGCAATGACATACATTTGTGGAGGGAGGTATATTCTTATAACTTGTCTGATTATCTTCAGGCTTTAGCATGTATTATTTATGAGTATTATTTCTTGAGCATGTTTATGCCTTCATCAAGTAATCATGAATACATTTTAAGTATAAATATGAGTCGATAGCAACTGGAAACCACCATGGTTTTAACCAGGTTCATTCTTGCACAAATATCTCATTCAATTTTGAAGAAATTGTATTTTGAGAATAAAATTTATTTTGTCATTTTCCCTCCTCACTTTCCAAATTGTAATACCTCTACTACAAAGAAAAGCAATCATCGTTGTTGCATGCATTCAACTAAATATTTCTAGCTATAGAAATGCCATCAGCTTATTTCAGACATCTAAGATGAACCGAGAGAAAGCTTTTAAAATGCAACAGCATCTATGATAATTCCTCAACATAAGAGGAACTTTGCAGAATAAATGTCAGAAAAATGTATTGACACACTTTTGTGGGTGATAGAATGTAATCAGATTTTTAATGTTTGGCTGTTAGATTTTTGTTGTTGCTTGTTTTTGTTAAAATTTTCATCTGACCAATGAATCACTTTTTCTGTTGTAAAAATGGTTAAAAACTGAAAGTTATTATTATTTTATTTTCAAAGATGGAATCTTTAAATTTTTAAAACTTTATTTTATGCATGAAACAATTGAAATATTAGATGAATCAAGAATTATAATTTTGTCTCTAATCTTATTATTAAACCAACATTTTAGGCAACCATCCTGTGTTTAATTGAATATTTTTTGAATCATCATTATTTTGGAAATAATTAAAATAACAACATGGTTGGCTGGTATTATTTCCTATACTCTATAACCTTTAAAGGTATGAATTAGCTGGTCTTGAATTAAGGAATATTATGATCCAGTAATGGTATGACATTCTTTTTTATGACTATAGCTCGGGTTATAATGTGACAAGGAAAAAAATGTAATGTTTCCAAAATGACAGTTTCTTAGATTTGTGTTGCCTGAGGTAGTTCAGCTGCACAATAAACTATAATTTGATCGATGGAAAATTGAAGTGGTCCATCTAATCTGCCAGTCTAGCCTACCTCGGCTTAGTTTTGCATGTATGATGATGTATCACACTTTTAGAGATAATGTTGTTTGTGTTAGACAGGAGATTTTTTCTCCCACATAAAAAAGAAGGACTTTATTGCACAAAAATGATCAAAATATTATGCCATAGATTAACATGGAATCAAATTCGTTGGAGTATAAGTTTGTAAGTTCAAATGTAGAAGACTAAATGATATAGATAATGCCTCAGAATACAGTTATTGGTTGATAAATTAGCCATGTACTGACGGTAGAATTATTAAGTCTGGGGAAAGGTGATATCTGCACCTAGAAAAGCAAACAGACTATAGCTATTCCACCTTTTTCTTTAAATAACTGCTGCCTTAATCAAGAGAAATTTTATGTACCAATTATATTAAGACTCTTAAGCTCTAGAGTAAAAAATGTATTTTTTTGTATTATAATTTAAGTTCTGGTTTACATGTACAGAATGTGCAGTTTTGTTACATAGGTATACACATGCCATGGTGGTTTGCTGCACACATCAACCCATCATCTACATTAGATATTCCTCCTGTTATCTCTCCCCTATTCCCCCACCCCCCACAGGCCCCAGTGTGTGATGTTCCCCTCCCTGTCTCCATGTGTTCTTACTGTTCAACTCCCACTTATGAGTGAGAACATGTGCTGTTTGGTATTCTGATCTTGTGACAATTTGCTGAGAATGATGGTTTCCAGCTTCATCCATGTCCCTGTAAAGGACATGAACTCATCCTTTTTTATGGCTGCATAGTATTTCATGGTATATATGTGCCACATTTTCTTAATCCAGTCTATCATTGATGGACATTTGGGTTGGTCCAAGTCTTTGCTATTGTGAAGCGCCGCAATAAGCATACGTGTGTGTGTGTCTTTATAGTAGAATGATTTATAATCTTTTGGGTATATGCCCAGTAATGGGATTGCTAGGTCAAATGGTATTTCTAGTTCTAGATCCTTGAGGAATCGCCACACTGTCTTCCACAATGGTTGAACTAATTTACACTCCCAACAGTGTAAAAGCATTCCTAATTTTCCACAACCCCTCCAGCATCTTTTGTTGCCTTACTTTTTAATGATCAGCATTCTAACTGGTGTGAGATGGTATCTCATTGCAGTTTTGATTTGCATTTCTCTAATGACAAGTGATGATGAGCATTTTTTCATAAGTCTGTTGGCTGCATAAATGTCTTCTTTTGAGAAGTGTCTGTTCATATCCTTTGCCCATTTTTTGATGGGGTGTTTGATTTTTTCCTGTAAATTTGTTGAAGTTCTTTGTAGATTCTGGATAGTAGCCCTTTGTCAGATGGATAGATTGCAAAAATTTTCTCTTATTCTGTAGGTTGCCTGTTCACTCTGATGATAGTTTCTTTTGCTGTGCAGAAGCTCTTTAGTTTAATTAGACCCCATTTGTCAATTTTGGCTTTTATTGCCATTGCTTTTGGTATTTTAGGCATGAAGTCTTTGCCCATGCCTATGTCCTGAATGGTATTGCCCAGGTTTTCTTCTAGGATTTTTATGGTCCTAGACCTTACGTGTAAGTCTTTGATCCATCTTGAGTTGATTTTTGTATCAGGTATAAGGAAGGGGTCCAGTTTCAGTTTTCTGCATATGGCTAGCCAGTTTTCCCAACACCATTTATTAAATAGGGAATCTTTTCCCTATTGCTTGTGAGTGTCAGGTTTGTCAAAGATCAGATGGTTGTAGATCTGTAGTGTTATTTCTTAGGGCTCCGTTCTCTTCCATTGGTCTATATATCTGTTTTGGTACCAGTACCATGCTGTTTTGATTACTGTAGCCTGGTAGTAAAGTTTGAAGTCAGGTAGCATGATGCCTCCAGCTTTGTTCTTCTTACCCAGGATTGTCTTGGCTATATGGGCTCTTTTTTGGTTCCATATGAAGTTTAAAATAGTTTTTTCCAATTCTGTGAAGAAAGTCAGTGGTAGCTTGATGGGGATAGCATTGAATCTATAAATTACTTTGGGCATTATGGCCATTTTCATGATATTGATTCTTCCTATCCGTGAGCATGGAATGTTTTTCTATTTGTTTGTGTCCTCTCTTACCTCCTTGAGCAGTGGTTTGTAGTTTTCCTTGAAGAGGCCCTTCACATCTCTTGTAAGTTGTATTTCTAGGTATTTTATTCTCTTAGTAGCAATTGTGAATGTGAGATCACTCATGATTTGGCTCTCTGTTTGTCTGTTATTGGTATATAGGAATGCTTGTCATTTTTGCACATTGATTTTGTATCCTGAGACTTTGCTGAAGTTGTTTGTCAGTTTAAGGAGATTTTGGGCCGCAATGATGGGGTTTTCTAAACATGCAATAATGTAATCTGCAAACAGAGACAATTTGACTTCCTCTCTTCCTATTTGAATACCCTTTATTGCTTTCTCTCGCCTGATTGCTCTTGCCAGAGCTTCCAATACTATGTTGAATAGGAGTGGTAAGAAAGGGTATCCTTGTCTTGTGCCTGTTTTCAAAGGGAATGCTTCCAGTTTTTGCCCATTCAGTATGATATTGGCTGTGAGTTTGTCATAAATAGCTCTTATTATGTTGAGATATGTTCCTTTGATATCTGGTTTATTTAGAGTTTTTATAATGAAAGGCTGTTGAATTTTGTTGAAGGCCTTCTCTGCATCTGTTGAGATAATCATGTGGTTTTTTTCATTGGTTCTCTTTATGTGATGGATTACGTTTATTGATTTGTGTATGTTGAACCAGCCTTGCATCCCAGGGATGAAACTGACTTGATTGTAGTGGATAACCTTTTTGATGTGCTGCTGGATTCGGTTTGCCAGTATTTTATTGAGGATTTTCACATTGATGTTCATCAGGGATATTGGCCTAAAATTCTCTTTTTTTATTGTGTCTCTGCCAGACTTTGCTATCAGGATGATGCTGGCCTCATAAAATGAGTTAGGGAGGATTCCCTCTTTTTATATTGATCAGAATAGTTTCAGAGGGAACAGTACCAGCCTCTCTTTGTACCTCTGGTAGAATTTGGCTGTGAATCTGTCTGGTCCTCGACTTTTTTTGGTTGTTAGGCTATTAATTATTGCCTCAATTTCAGAACCTGTTATTGGCCTATTCAGAAATTCAACTTCTTCCTGGTTTAGTCTTAGGAGGATGTATGTGTCCAGGAATTTATCCACTTCCTCTAGATTTTCTAGTTTATTTGCATGGAATTGTTTATAGCATTCTCTATGGTAGTTTGTATTTCTGTGGGATCAGTGGTGATAGCTCCTTTATCTTTTTTTATTGTGTCTATTTGTTTCTTCTCTCTTTTCTTCTTTATTAGTCTTGCTATACAAGACTAATACAAAATAAAGTGTTTATTTTGTTGATCTTTTCAAAAACCAGCTCCTGGCTTCATTGATTTTTTGAAGGGCTTTTTTGTGTCTCTATCTCCTTCAGTTCTGCTCTGATCTTAGTTATTTCTTATCTTCTGCTAGCTTTTGAATTTGTTTGCTCTTGTTTCTCTAGTTCTTTTAATTGTGATGTTAAGGTGTCAATTTTAGATCTCTCCTGCTTTGTCTTGTGGGCCTTTAGTGCTATAAATTTCCCTCTACACACTGCTTTAAATGTGTCCCAGAGATTCTGGTATGTTGTGTCTTTGTTCATTGGTTTCAAAGAACTTCTTTATTTCTGCCTTCATTTCGTTATGTACCCAGTAGTCATTTAGGAGCAGGTTGTTCAGTTTCCATGTAGTTGTGTGGTTTTGAGTGAGATTCTTAATCCTGAGTTCTAATTTGATTGCACTGTGGTCTGAGAGACAGTTTGTTGTGATTTCTGTTCTTTTACATTTGCTGAGTAGTGTTTTACTTCCAATTACGTGGTCAATTTTAGAATAAGTGTGATGTGGTGCTGAGAAGAATGTATATTCTGTTGATTTGGGGTGGAGAGTTCTGTAGATGTCTGTTAAGTCTGCTTGTTGCAGAGCTGAGTTCAGGTCCTGGATATCCTTGTTAACCTTCTGTCTTTTTGATCTGTCTAATATTGACAGTGGGGTGTTAAAGTCTCCCATTATTATTGTGTGGGAGTCTAAGTCTCTTTGTACGTCTCTAAGGACTTGCTTTATGAATCTGGGTGCTCCTGTATTGGATGCATATATATTTAGGATAGTTAGCTCTTCTTGTTGAATTGATCCCTTTACCATTATGTAATGGCCTTCTTTGCCTCTTTTGATCTTTGTTGGTTTAAAGTCTGTTTTGTTAGAGACTAGGATTGCAACCCCTGCTTTTTTTTTTTTTTTTTTTTTTTTTTTTTTTTTTTTTTTTTTTTTTTTTTTTTTTTTTTTTTTTTGCTTTTCATTTGTTTGGTAGATCTTTCTCCATCTCTTTGTTTTGAGCCTATGTGTGTCTTTGCATGTGAGATGGGTCTCCTGAATATAGCACACTGATGGGTCTTGAATCTTTATCCAATTTGCCAGTCTGTGTCTTTAATTGGGGCATTTAGCCCATTTACATTTAAGGTTAATATTGTTACGTGTAAATTTGATCCTGTCATTATGATGTTAGCTGATCATTTTGCCCGTTAATTGATGCAGTTTCTTCATAGCATTGATGGTCTTTACCATTTGGCATGTTTTTCCAGTGGCTGGTACTGGTTGTTCCTTTCTATGTTTAGCACTTCCTTCAGGAGCTCCTGTAAGGCAGGCCTGATGGTGATGAAATCTCTCAGCATTTGCCTGTCTCTAAAGGATTTTATTTCTCCTTCACTTATAAAGCTTACTTAGGCTGCATATGAAATTCTGGGTCGAAAATTCTTTTCTTTAAGAATGTTGAATATTGGCCCCCACTCTCTTCTGATGTGTAGGGTTTCTGCAGAGAAATTCACTGTTAGTCTGATGGGCTTCCCTTTGTAGGTAACCCAACCTTTCTCTCTGGCTGCCCTTAACATTTTTTCCTTCATTTCAACCTTGGTGAATCTGACACTTATGTGTCTTGGGGTTGCTCTTCTTGAGGAGTATCTTTGTGGTGTTCTCTGTATTTCCTGAATTTGAATGTTGGCCTGCCTTGCTAAGTTGGGAAAGTTCTCCTGGATAATATCCTGAAGAGTGTTTTCTAACTTGGTTCCATTTTCCCCGTCATTTTCAGGTACACCAATCAAATGTAGATTTGGTCTTTTCACACAGTCCCATATTCCTTGGAGGTTTTGTTCATTTCTTTTCACTCTTTTTTTATGTAACCTTGTCTTCTGGCTTTATTTCATTAATTTTATCTTCAATCACCGGTATCCTTTCTTCCACTTGATAGAATCGGCCACTGAAGCTTGTCTATGCTTCATGAAGTTCTCGTACTGTGGTTTTCAACTCCATCAGGTCATTTAAGCTCTTCTGTACACTGCTTCTTCTAGTTATCCATTCGTCTAACCTTTTTTCAAGGTTTTTAGCTTCCATGCGGTGGGTTAGAACATGCTGTTTTAGCTCAGAGAAGTTTGTTATTACCAACCTGCTGAAACCTACTTCCGTCAACTCATCAAACTCATTCTCCATCTAGTTTTGCTCCCTTGCTGGTAAGGAGTTGTGTTCCTTTGGAGAAGAGGCGTTCTGGTTTTTGGAATTTTCGGCCTTTCTGCTCTGGTTTCTCCCCATCTTTGTGGTTTTATCTACCTTTCATCTTTGCTGTTGGTGACCTACAGATGGGGTTTTGTTGTGGA
This sequence comes from Hylobates moloch, assembly GCF_009828535.3. Classification (NCBI taxonomy): domain Eukaryota; kingdom Metazoa; phylum Chordata; class Mammalia; order Primates; family Hylobatidae; genus Hylobates; species Hylobates moloch. Next base: position 56,771,428 of record NW_026652284.1, read on the forward strand.
TATCTTTTTTTGTTGATGTTGATGCTATTCCTTTCTGTTTGTTAGTTTTCCTTCTAACAGACAGACCTCTCAGCTGCAGGTCTGGTGGAATTTGCTGGAGGTCCTCTCCAGACTCTGTTTGCCTGAGTGTCACCACTGGAGGCTACAGAACAGCAAATATTGCTGCCTGATCCTTCCTCTGGGAGCTTTGTCCCAAAGGGGCACCCGCCTGTATGAGATGACTGTCAGCCCCGACTGGGAGGTGTCTCCCAGTCAGGCTACACGGGGGTCAGGGACCCACTTGAGGGCACAGTCTGTCCATTATTGAAGCTCGAACGTCATGCTGGGAGAACCACTACTCTCTTCACAGCTAACAGGCAAGGATGTTTAAGTCTGGAGAAGCTGTCTGCTGCCTTTTATTCAGATATGCCCTGCCCCCAGAGGTGGAATCTAGAGAGGCAGTAGGCCTTGCTGAGCTGCTGTGAGCTCTGCCCAATTCGAGCTTCCCTGACGCTTTGCTTACACTGTAAGCATAGAACTGCCTACTCAAGTCTCAGCAATGGTGGTTGCCCCTGCCCCTGTCAAGCTCCAGCATCCCAGGTCAATCTCAGACTGCTGTGCTAGCAGCGAGCAAGGCTCTGTGGGTATAGAACCCACCGGGCCAGGTACAGGAGGGGATCTCCTCATCTGCCGGTAGTGAAAACCGCGGGAAAAATGCAGTATTTGGGCAGGAGTGTACCATTCCTCCAGGTACAGTCACTCATGCTTCCCTTGGCTAGGAAAGGGAAATTCTCCGACCCCTTGCACTTCCCAGGTGAGGTGACACCCCGCCCTGCTTTGGCTTGCCCTCCGTGGGCTGCACCCACTGTTCAACCAGTCCCAATGAGATGAACCATGTACTTCAATTGGAAATGCAGAAATCACCCATCTTCTGCATCGATATAGCTGGGAGCTATAGACTGGAGCTGTTCCTATTCGGTCATCTTAGAAGCGCCTCCTAAAAAACGTATTTGAAAAATAATAAAAGGGCAGTAAACATCACTAAACACCTTAACTACATGCAAATTCAAATAACAAATTGGTAAACAAAGAACATAAGGCTATGTATAATTAACTGCTGAATATTGATGATTTTTCATATTTAACCATGGCAAATTGAAATTAACATTCGTTGGTTAATTTCTGAGCATAATTTTGAACAAGATAGTTTTAATTCACTTCTACTACTAAGAGACAGTCAAAACAACTTTGTGAATTTTATATACAATTTAAATAATAATATAAGAAAGTGTATCCAATTATTTCTGTCTTTAAATTGCTATAAAAATTGAATTTATAGAGAGGTTTTATAGTTACTTAAAATTTAATATTCCAGATAGTAATATATCTTTAATCAGACAAGTGATATATTTTAAAATAAAAATTACTGTATTGGAAATTTTGTATGACAATTTCTTGTCTATTCAAGAATGAGCAATGGTTATTAGAAAGGAAACTACCAAAAAATTTGGGAATTCAAGATCATTTCTGGACTATACAATTTATCCAAAATAACCATGGAAACATTTTTTCACTTATCAATTAAAAAATATTTTAAATATTTATTAACATTTAAAAAGTCACCGTCACCAGTTTATTGTGAAATGAATGCTCATTTAACATGGGTGGAAGGGCAGGCTATTATGACCTTTCTGGAAAGCAATTTGAAAATGTAAACATCATTACTTGAGTACTTACAATGTTTCAGGAATTGTGCTGTCCATGTGTTTGCTCGAGCATAAACTTTATATCAAGAGCCATAAAAATATTCATAACCTCTGACTCATTAATTCCAATCTTTTTTTATTATTATATTTTAAGTTTTAGGGTACTTGTGCACAACATGCAGGTTAGTTACATATGTATACATGTGCCACGTTGGTGTGCTGCACCCATCAACTCGTCATTTAACGTTAGGCATATTTCCTAATGCTATCCCTCCCCCGTCCCCCCACCCCACAACAGTCCCCAGTGTGTGATATTCCCCTTCCTGTGTCCATGTGTTCTCATTGTTCAATTCCTACCTATGAGCGAGAACATGAGATTCCCTTTCCTAGTCAAAGAAAGGGGTGGCAGATGGCACCTGGAAAATTCCAATCTTTAAAATAGATCTCAAGAAAATTAATGTAACATGAGAGAGATATATATGTATATTGATTGCAACACTACTAACAAAGGAAAAATTGAGGATAACTATCGTTTTCAATAATTATTTAATTATGCTATATTCTTTTGATCACATATTATGATTATTCAGTCATTGAAAATTATTTTATGTAAAATATTTTATAACATGCAAATTGTTTATAGTATGTTAGGTTAGAAAAAACAAGAAACAAAATTGTACTCATTACATATATTAATAGCAAAGTATGCAAAGTTAGCATAGCAAAATATTCTGAGGAAACAGTTGGTGGAAACATAGTTTTACTCTTCTTTTACTTTTCTATATTCCCATATTTTTTTGATCAGCATACATTACTTTCATGATTGAATACTTTCATAATTGGAAAAAGTCACGAGCCCTACTTCTTTGATTCTATCCATACTTGCTTACCTTGGCATGCAAGGTCCCTTAGAAGTGAGAGAAACAGCATGAACTACAAGGTCAAATAAGCCTGGCTTGCAATGCCAGCTCCACTGATTTCTAGCTATCTGGCCCTGAACAGGTTATATAAACTCTCTGGGATTCAATTGCCTCATATATAAAATAAATTCATCACTAACCCCATATAAAAGATTCAAAGATTAGAGACTGATCAACATTAACTTTAAAGAGGAAGAAGGTCCTAGGAAGGGGTTCAACAAGAAGATAATGTTTAATGAGTCCTGGAGGAAGAAATGGCTGTATATATCTGACTTTTGCAGGATGAGTTGGCTGCATATATATATATATATATATATATATATATACACACACACACACACACACACACACGTATATGTATATATATACACATATATACATGTATATGTACACAGATATATGTATATACATGTATATATATAAGTATATATGTGTGTACATATATATGTGTGTGTGTGTGTGTGTGTGTGTGTATATATATATATATATATCTCCAAGCAGAAGGTACAGAATGAAAAGGGATAAGAGGAAAGAGACAGAATGATGTAGTCTGGAACTTGCTCTTCCTAGCCTCTTAGTATTGCAGAGCAGTAGTTGCAAAAGAGGTACCCACTTGGCTGAATGTAAGTCTTGATGTTATAATATTAATGAGATATTCTAATTTAGAGATGTCCTTAAATTTGTGGATTTTCCCCAAGTTTAGTGATCACTGCCTTTAGACATCAATTTTCAATTATTTTAGTTCCTAAATTAATTTGCTTGTCTTATTCTGGAAAACTGTTTAGTTTTCCCTCTCATGGGATTAATAAAACATAATTGAATTATGGAAATTGAGAGACAAGAGACATCATATTATCACCAAGACTACCATCACCTTCAATGGGCAAGAGAAAGGAGACTCATATTTAGAATTTGCCACAATGTTTGATGTCTCCATAACCATATGCAACATGGAGGATTGTTTGTTTGCTCCTATAACTACCCAACTAATACACCTCTCCTTGGAATTTAAACTAATAACCTAAGTAATATGCCATTTTAGAAAATTTAGCATTTATTGTTTTTCATCAGTTTTTGCTTCTGCCATCAAAAAATCATTCTGGAATTCATGAGAGCTTGCTGATCTCCTTTTCTAGTTATTTACTCGTGTATAGATTCATGTTTTGCATGATATTTTGCTCAATTTGTTATGGTTACTTATAATCTTTTATATTTATTTATACTTTATTTGCATTATTCCAAAAATTCATCCTAAAAGCTTCATTTATTTTATATCTATTACTTAGATTTGGAAATTGAGGTCCCTACTAAGCAGGTCTCACTTGATTTAGCAGTAAAATTTAAAAATAATATTTTTATGGTATAAGAATAATATACCATGCATACAGTTAAAACAATATTGAAATGTTTACACATATTGAGATCCATATATTTTATTCACATGATGACTGCTGTTTCTATGGTAGACTTCCGTAGTTTAAGTCAAGGGTCTGTAGATTATAGCTTGCCAAATCAACCCACTGCTTCTTTTTGTAAATAAAGTTTTATCGGGACATAGTCATGCTCCTTTTTTTTTTTTTTTGCTTTATCTATGCCTGCTTTCTTGTTACAATCTCAGAGTTGAGTAGTTGCAACAGAAACGAAGTGGCCCACAAAGCCAAAAATATTTATGGTCTGCCCCTTTCAGAAAAAATGTGTCAACTTATAGCCTAAGTAGTCAATACTGTTTTACTACATGTTAATTGGTATGGTATGAAAGTTATTTTTGGAGGCATTAATTTCAACTTCGGTAATATATTTCATTATCAAAATACTAAGTGTATTTGCCTGTTCTCGCATTGCTATAAATACCCGAGTCTGGGTAATTTATAAAGAAAAGAGCTTGAATTCGCTCATGTTTCTGCAGGCTGTACAGGAAGCGTGATGCTGGCATCTGCTTGTCTTCTGGGGAGGCCTCAGGAAACTTACAACTATGGCAGAGAGCAAAGAGGGAGTAGATGCTTCACATGGCCTAAGCAGGAGCAAGAGAGAGCAAAAAGGGAGATGCTACACACTTTTAATCAAACAGATCTCATGAGAACGCACTCATTCTCATGAGGACAGTACCAAGGAGGATGGTGCTAAACCATTCATGAGAAATCCACCCCCATGATCCACTCACCTCCCACCAGGACCCACCTCCAACACTGGTGATTACAATTTGATGTAAGATTTGGTGAGAATACAGATCCAAACCATATCACTAAATAATCATGAAGACGATTACCTCTTATAGAGTCAGAGTCATTGCGATTGGGAATTGAAAGTACCCTATGTACTCAATTAAAAAGAAATGTTTGGGCAAACCAATAGTTAAAAAATTTCTATAGCAGAACACCACTTACGAAAAACCCAGCTCATCTAAAAACCTAATGTTTTATATATATAGATGTGTGTGTGTGTATGTATAAACACGTATATACATATATAATATAAAACATACCTATTTAGAGAAAGGCTAAGACAGAGAGAGATAAAGAGACAGAGAGAGCTCTTATGAAAATATGGGGAAGAAGGTCCATAACTCTACCTCCCCAGCTTCCTCCCATCCCCTGGGACAAGTTTTGATATACAGCAGTAAAACTCAGGGCTCTTGAGACTATAACATGTCACTCACTATTACAGAGTTTCCATACAAGAGTTTACCATCAATTTAGTCTTAGCAATACTTGTCATGCTTCAACCAGACACAGTTTATTTAAACTGATTGTCATTCTGTACAATACCACTACCTTTACTTCCTTCACCAGTCAATCTGTCCCTACCTATATATCTCCAGTCTGCCAAAATAATCATTTAGTAATAAGACATGTTTTCAATCTCCCTTTTTCAATAACTTCTAACTACTTCTACCAGAATTCACCCAAAACCGTGTGCCCAAACCTTCATGTTTCTGCTATGCCTCTTTGCTACTACAGAAATAAACAGCATAAAAATCTGTTACTTACAACTATGAAAATTAGTGACCAATAATTTATTGACCAAAGCATTAAACACTAAAGTTTCAAAAAATTTTAAGATTTTTGCAGATTGTTATCTGTGACAAATTCTTAGACATAGTTAACAAATCTGCATTCTTTTATCCTATAGTCATATTTTTAAAATAAAAAGCTTATCGACAATTTTCCAGAAAACTATGGGCTGGCGTACTGGTTTTAAAATTGTTTTTTATAATTTCCTTCAGTGACTACACCCTGAGGACACCAAACTGGATGTTGTGAATAGATAAAGCCGTGGTGGAGGAGAAAGCAGAGTTGTAAGGCATATCTCTCTGGAATATTAATTTTATTTATAGACTTTTTAAAAGAAAAACAACAAAAAGCACCCATTTGCATGTAGAATATTAGGGAGTAGAATTAGAAATTCATATTAATTTATAGGAAAACACAAGATGGATAAGCCTTATTGACTGTGCCTTCAGACTTCTCACTTGCCCACCAATTGTTCCCCAACTCCACTAAGAATTCATAGTTTGCCTTTGTATGCACTTTAATGGAAAGGTTTGCAAAGGACACCTATATTAAAAACATTTTGGCCTGGTGCGGTGGGCTCACACCTGTAATACCAGCACTTTGGGAGGCCAAGGCGGGCGGATCACCTAAGGTCAGGAGTTCAAGACCAGCCTGGCCAACATGGTGAAAACCCGCCTCTAATACAAATACAAATATTAGCTGGGCCTGGTGGCAGGTGCCTATAATCCCAGCTACTTGGGAGGGTGAGACAGGGAGAATCGCTTGAACCCCCAGGAGGCAGAGGTTGCAGTGAGCTGAGATCACGCCATTGAACTCCAGCCTGGCAACAGAGTGACACTCTGTCTCAAAAAAAAAAAAAAAAAAAATTGTGCATACTGGCATAATATATTCTGCATTTCAGGCTACGTGGGGTGATCCTGGTCAAGTCACTTAGCTTTTTCACCTCTTCAGCAACCTTGCTTTTTAAAGAAGAAAATATAATAGTATGATTTTCACAAAATAATTAAGACACTAAGCTGTCATGAAAAACTACTGTCTGGGCAGCCCACCTGTCCCTCACAAGGAAATAAAAATTGGAAAGAAGATTTACAGAAAGCATTTTTGGAGCCCAATAAGCTGAGAATTTTGAAACAGACCAAATTAAAGGAAAAACAGGTTGTAAATAACATCCAGCCAATTCCTCCATCAGGCTTCCATTGTGTGCTCCTACCTTCTATCAGAAGCCACTGCAAACTATATACATTTGTGAACATTTAAATTCTAAAAAGTATATGCTTGCTCACCGGTATCACATAAAAATAATTTATGCATACATTTGCATACTTAAAAATGCATGTAACTAACATCTACCTGTCACATGAGGATATTAGTGGATGGTGTCAGTTTGCTTTTGACACAGATACATAGATAAAGAATCACACTCGTGGTTTTAATCTTTTTAGTACGGGGACTAACCGAACATCTGGAAGTTTTACAGCGCAGGGATTGAAAGTTGCTGAGTTAAGAAGAAGGCCTCCTGTTTTTCAGCACAAAATAAGGCTGACACGATAACATTTAGATAAGCAATTTTTTGTTAATTTTAGAAAACTTATGCTCCAAAGCAATTCAGGATTTCTGTGTTTGTTGATATTACCTTTTAATGTGACAACCATGACACCATTTTCCAAAACAGATGGATTAATGTCATTTAAAAAAAATTACTTCACCTAGACAGGTGTTTCCTGTGTATGTTTGACGTGAAATTAAACATAGCTCCAGATGTTCTGTTTGTAGCAAAGCCAGTTAATTTTATTAGAACATTTAATCACAGATCAACAGTGTACTAGAAGGGCAGGGAATGTGAAGCAGAGATTTAACAGAACTTCCTAATGAATTGTGAATTAGTTTATGGAGGGAGATCCAGAAGAATACAATGCTGCTTATGTGAATCCCATCATGTAGTGATTTGAGTTTGTTATTTTTCTGGAACTCTGATACTATCATATTTAAGAGCTTCACTAGAATTGTGAAGCAGTGTGTGTGTGTGTGTGTGTGTATGTATGTTTGAAATTGACAATGCAATAATTACATAGTTACTTAGTGTGAGTAGAATCTTTTTTTCTTAAAAGTCCAACGTTGTACTGTTTTGTCAACACTACTTCTTAGGCATGAGTGAGGCTGGAATTCTCTCATGGGCCTCAAAGTGCATTAGGGTGTCGCTGGTATTCACAGCAAATGCTCTGCCTACCACTCACATAATCAAGAGACAGCAGCTCAGAGTTCTGTAATGCCAGGTTTAAACATCATTATATGCCTAGTTATTTTTCCTCCAAGATTAGCTATAGATTTCCCATTAATTATAACATCAGGTTGATTCATCATTAATAAAATAAATCTCAGTGAACTGTCACTGATTTCTTGACTAAAATGAAAACAAATGAAGAAAAACCAGATCCTGTCTTTGTTACACTCTTATCAAATTTGTCTTCGTATCAGCCTGGTCATTTCAGAGGCAGAGCAAAATATTCATAATTTTCTACTTTGAAATATTAGTGTGCCCGTATGCACTAATAAAAACTTAAAGCCTTGCTATGATTGATGTTTTTTGTTGGCCCATCACCTCATTGTATAGAAGTTTGTTTTAATGAGTTTCTCTAATGAATATTTTATATTGCTACTTGGATGAATGGCATATGGTAAATGCAAGGTAAATTACAGCTCTTTAAATAAATATTTTTCATAAATTATTTATTTTGTGATGCCTGTATTGGTAAGATGTCATGTCAGATAAAGATTGGAAAGTATTTACTGTAATACTTATTTGTAACTTGAAGAAGTAAAATTTTTTAATTATTAACAAGCCTCCAATATATCCATGAAACTTATAGCAAAATTAGAATAAACTCTATCACATTACAAATTTGTGTAGACAGCTTTCCATTCTACAATGCAAAAATAAGATGATCTCTTATGTTTGTAAAAATTTTTATATAATACTATGAAAATAAAGGAGAAAAACTATTTTTATAAGGATAAAAAGGGAACTTGGTAATAACCACATTTGAATGAAATTTAATGTTGAGAATTATCCAATCTCTGAATTATATTTTTAAAAGAATAATAAAATTATTTCAGTGAGTAACCACACAACATTTTTTATAGTATTCCTTATTTTCTTTGGGGATATAGTTGAGTGAATGGATTTTTCATCTAATAAATATTAATAGCTACTATTTATTGACTGCCTTTCAAACATTATCTCACTAAATACTCAGGATAACCATAAAATTGTGGTTGTATTATTTCTATTTCTACATATAAGAAAATTAAGACTCACATGGGTAGGAGGTAATAAAGATTTGAACCCAGCATAGATTGGCTGCAATGTGTATGGCCTTCCAGCTAAATCAACAGGGTCCAAAAATATTTTATCTCCTACGAACAATTAGATATGGGAAAAGCAAATATTCCCTAGTCTTACAGTGTCTTATTATTAATAATAGTAACAGCTAATACTTAGCAATTACACTGTGGCCGACACTAAGTGCTTTGCCTATATCAATTTACTGACTCCTCACAATAATGCTAAGAGATAGATATTATCATTACACTCACTATACAGATAACGAAAATGAGGCACAAATCATTTAGGAAACTTGCCTAAAGTCACAGAGCTTTTAAGTAGCAGAATTAGCATTCAAACTCAGACATTGTGCCAAAGTCTGTGTTCTTAATAATAAAGCCTATCATGTTATACTGAAGCATGTACATGTGTTTATCTCTCCCCTGAAATTACAAGTTCAGGGGAGAGATTATGCAAGGAGAGAAATACGAATTCAGAGGAGACAATTATAAATGTGTCTCATGTGTTACCCCTATACATATAAAATTGTTTGGGAAAGAGTAGACACTCAATAAATATTTGTTGGACTCACCAGTATCTATTGTTTACATATATTTTCAAAATTGATTTTCTCAATATTTTAACTCCAAAATGAGAAAAAGTAAGCCAATGCTAACAGTTGTGTGCTGAAATTAATCATGTATGGGTCCATCCTTGCTATCCCCAGATTAAGTTTGGGGTAAAAAAGAAAATATAATTTATACCACTTGCAGTTTGGCTATACTCATTCTCTAATTTATTTATGCGTATGTGTTTGTGCTGTCATTGCTTTGTGAGCATTTGAGGTTCTATGCTGAATACCTTAGACACATTGGGATAGAGGATATGTGGACCTGGTGCTAACAATTATATTAAGTGAGACAAGAAGTCATTTTGGTCCTTAGAATGCTATGCATAACACTAGCTTAACATAAACATCTTAAAGTAATAAAATATAAAACCACTTCCTTAAAATGGTCAGTAAGGTGAAACATCATTAAAAATTAAATTAGTATGATCCATATGAAATTACTAATATTAAATCATTTTTAACCTACAGAAAATGGCAATTTTATCTGGTTCAACCGAATAGGTAACTGAGTGCCCACTTTTACACCATACTTCGATTACCAGTTTCAGATTAGAACACAGTATTCATGTTATGTTAAACTATGCAAGGTGCAATCTAATCTCTTTTTAGTGATCAAAAGGGACATGAAGATTTTATAGTAGTTTTAGAGATATCATTACCAAAAATATACTTTTTAAAAACTATTGTAAGCATACAGTTCAACATTTCCAATTACTCTACTATTGACCTGATTTTAGAAAATAGAAATTTATGCTACATTTTTTTACCTTTAAAAATTGTTATGGGCACATAACAATCCTCCAAGAAGATGGAGGATGTAAATCAAAGCACTTTGACAATCACTGTCTTCAGACTTTCTAAATTATAGTGGTAACTCAACTGTTGAGAGGAGGGGGCAATAAAGAAATTACCTGGGAACTCTTCTCAAATTATAGGCATACTGTCATTGTACATATGTATGGGGTACATGTGATATTTTGATATAAGCATATAATGTGTAATTATCAAATCAGGGTAACTGAGACATCTATTACCTCAAATATTTATCATTTATTTTTATTGGAAACATTCCAAATCCACTCCTCTAGTTATTTTGAAATATACAAGCTGCATGTTTTTTAGTATTAATTCATAAACTACTTCCTGCAAGAGCTGAAGTTTTACCTTTTATTGTCTGCAAGTTAATTCATAGACCCAAATGTAAGCACCAGCAATCAAAAACATGTAGTTGGCAACATATTTTGGAACATATTGATTCTGAAATATCTAGAGAAACACAAAGAATTCATCCATATGTTGCCATTTTTTTTTCAATTCTAACAGATGGCATACTTGAGAATAAATAAAAACAAATGCCTAAAATGAGAAGAGTTCTTATATCTTAATTGCAGTTAACAATATGAATGTAAAATATTATTTATTTAGATTTAAGTTGAGATGCACAGAAAATACAACGGATTGTCACTGATTATGAAAAGTGGGGAAAAGAAGCAAAGTGAAGGTTGCAGCATTTTAAGATTCACAATTTACCCTCCTGTTCAATGCAAAACATGTCAATAGTTTTGTGATGGACTCAGACTAGCCACTCTGGTAAGTCATATTTGAAAAGCTTCATTGAGATGCCACTTTCACTTCTCTGAAAACAACTTTGTAAAATACTTTTGCCTTCTATGCTATTTGTTACCAGAGATTTTTTATTTCTCTTGCCAAATTTTTATTTAATATTATTTTATTGTCCCAATGATCACATATTAAGATAAAATATGCATAAATATAATGATTAGCAAAGCAATTGATATTTGCGTATTATGTGGGCCCTACTTGAGGGGTAGGACATTTTTCAAATGACTTGAAAATGTTTTAAAATAACTATTTCTAATAACTATGTTGAAAGTGTTGGTACCATTATACATAAACAGATGAAGATGAACTCCAAAAGTAGCAGCTGGAAAACCAAATACACACTATATGCGTGTGAAAGCAGGCAGAAAGGCTATCACACAGGGCAGAAATAAGGAGTAACTACTGCCAAGATCTCTCACCCTTTCAACCTGTTCTTTCTTTCCAGAACCACAATCGGCCCTTCCCTTCTTGCCACATTGGAAACCGAAAGAGAAAACGTTGGCAGACTACAGTGAACGTGGGTGGCATCTGTGCTCAGTGAAGAGGGAGGGATGTGATATCTGTGGTCAGCACTGCCTCTATCTGAGGCATCATTGGATTCTGAGTCCATAGAGTTGGCTGCAGCAATTTACTGCTTTGATGCAGGAGTGCAGGGGTTTGGGGCTTGCAGGAAATAACCATAAGAATGAACATACATATTCTATGTGATATCACAGACATTATTATATTATATATACCTATATATTATATATACTATCACAGACATATATTACACATATAGAGAATATATATTTTTATGAGTGAATAATATCTATTATACACAATAGAAATAAACATATTAATGCTAAGTGACCAAAGATCCAAATTTTGGAAATTAAAACATATGATTTATTCCATAGACTAGATGGATTGGGGATGTCAAAATAAGTGCTTAAGTAAAAGTGCTTAATATCAAATAAAACTGACTTTCTGTAAGTCATCCATATTTACCAAGGAACAGATTATTTGTCCAAATTCCTGGAGTAATACCATGGAATTAATATATAAGTACCTTCTCAGAAATTTTACAACTTATTTTTTCCAACATCACTATATAACAAAAGAAGCTTTATTTTGTAAGTAGAAAATTCTAGCTTGAGACATTTTATATCTTTCAAAAGCAGCCATGGACAAACGAGTCGTAAATCTTCGGAAGGGGAGAAGATGGAGGATGTAAATCAAAGCACTTTGACAATCACTGTCTTCAGACTTTCTAAATTATAGTGGTAACTCAACTGTTGAGAGGAGGGGGCAATAAAGAAATTACCTGGGAACTCTTCTCAAATTATAGGCATACTGTCATTGTCCACACCCTCCCACATCATTCCCCCAGGAAAATATTGTTAATAAAATATGTCACACATCACCCAGGTGTTTGCTGGGGGCTGGGGGTGTAGGGAACAGGGTAGTAGGTATTGAGAAACCCCAGCAAATCACACTGCAATTCCAAAGACTGTGATTTGCAGGTAAAGGCCATCTTAAAACTTAAACTCTAGGGCAGGGCTTCCTAACCTTGCACTACTGACATTTTAAATGGAATAATTTAGGGAGCTGTCCTGTGTGTTGTAAGCTATTTAGCAACATCCCAGCCTTCCACCCTCTAGAGGCCAGTAGCCCCCTGCCCTCCGCACACAGTCAAGACAATAAAAAATGTCTCCAGACATTGCCAATTGTTCTGCTTGGGGGTGTGGGGTGAGGAAGGGATTGCCCTCTGTTGGGAATCACTGAGCCAAAAGTATGTGTGGTATAAACAGGGAGAGACGTGTTGATTTAAATCAAGCAGGAGACATCTTCATAAGATATATATTCATCACAATTGGTGAACAAGATAATAATTGGGGTGTCATATTCAGGAATAAAAGGTTTAAAAAAACAGAGCAGTGTATTTTGTCAGTATTGGAAAAAAGCAAGCAAACATAGCTGTGTTATGGTCTACTGTAACTTTGAGAAAAAGTGCTATTTTTAGGACACAAAGTTTTCTCTCTTGGGAAGGAGAGGAGTGCCAACATTTCCCTGAAGAACATGCACTTTGTCAATTAAAAAGTTAAAATTTGCGAAGTCTTTTTTCCCAGCAAAATAGACTTTATGAAGATATATGCCATCTTTGTGTGGAAATGGATCCCCTTATTGAAAACAGACTTGTCATCACAAGGTACTGGGTCACCGTAAGTTTTTAATGGACCTAGCTCTGCAAGGATTGTCAGCCACACTGTGCTCCTTTGCATAATTTCCCTATATTTACCATAAAAAATAGTTTAAAGTATTAATAATTCATTAAAAATTACTTCTAGAAAATATAAATATGAAACAATGCACAATTTTACTAGAAATTAATAAAATAAAACATAAACACCATTAAGATCTGATTTTCACCAGCTGTTAGATTAGAAAATACCACATTTTATTGAATCTAAGGTACTTTCAATTAAAAGACATAATCATGATTTTATGTCATGGAGAAAGTAAACATGCTGCCAATTAAACTATTACATGTCATTGGTTATAAGACATATTCAAATTTTGGAGCTGCTAAAAATGGGGGAAAAAAAGTGCATCTGAGAATCAGTGAAATCTACACTTGTAAAATTGAAACAGTCCAATGTTGTCAAAAGTGTGGGAAATAGACTTTCTCCTACAATTTTGGTGGCATTGTAAATTGGTACAGGTTTTTGAAAAGAAATTTGGTCTACCTTATTACCTAGGATTCACATATCCAGGAATCTATCCTACAAAAATGAATATAAACCTATGTAACAAAACTGCATGTTCTGCATATGTAACTCAGAACTTAAAGTAAAATTTAAAAAAAAGATATAAGAGATAAAGAAAATGAAGCATTACATAAAATGGCAGGTTTTCTTTCTTTTTCTTTTTTTTTTTTTTTTGACTCAGTCTTGCTCTGTCGCCCAGGTTGGAGTGCAGTGGCGCGATCTTGGCTCACTGCAACCTCCGCCTCTTGGGTTCCAGCAATCCTTCTGTCTCAGCCTCCCAAATAGCTGGGACTACAGGCGCACGCCACCATGCCTGGCTAATTTTTGTATTTTTGGTAGAGACGGCATTTCACCATATTGGACAGGCTGGTTTTGAACTCCTGACTTCAAGTGATCCACCTGTCTCGGCCTCCCAAAGTGCTGGGATTACAGGCATGAGCCACCGTGCCCAGCCCATAAAATGGCTTTTTAAAAATTAGAAACAACGTCAACGTCCACCAATAGGTAAGAGCATATAAACATTTTAACATACACTAAATTCTAATTTTAAGCAGTCATTAAAAAACAAGGTGGATAGCCTGGGCATGGTGGCTCACGGCTATAATCCCAACACATTGGGAGGCAGAGGCAGGCAGATCACTTGAGGCCAGGAGTTTGAGACCATCCTGGCCAACATAGCAAAACCCCATCTCTACTAAAAATACAAAAAATTAACTGGGTGTGATAGTGCATGCCTATAATCCCAGCTACTCAGGAAATTGAGGCATGAAAAGCACTGGAACCTGGGAGGTGGAGGTTGCAGTGAGCCAAGATTATGCCACTGCACTTCAGCTTGAGCGACAGAGTGAGACTGTCTAAAAAAATAAATAAAAAAATAAAAATAAGGTGGATGCGAACATATAAGTTTGAGAAAACGTTATCAATGTTAAACATAAGCAAGGGCTAGAAAAGGGATATTACAAAATTCCAATTTTTTTGTAAAGACAATTTTTAAAACCATCTAATTTTTTAATAGTTGTTACTTTTAGAAGATTGAAGGAAAGAAGTTTACTTTTTACTCATATGCTTCTCTATTTTTAAAATATGTTAATTTTATGACAATAATGATAAAGAAAGTCAAGTGCAAGAGGAGGGGCAGAAGAGTGAGTATAGTATGCTACCATTTAATTAAGTAGGTGATCATCTATACACATATATGCTGTATAATTGTGGAGCATCTCTTGAAGAAACTCAGAATGTAGTAATAATGCTGGCCACTGTGTTGGAAAAATTGGAAGACTAGAAAACAGCAGTAAAAATGAGGTTTTCTGGTACATATTTTAATATACTTTTTTTTTTTTTTTTTTTTCTGAGACGGAGTCTCGCTCTGTCACCCAGGCTGGAGTGCAGTGGCGCGATCTCGGCTCACTGCAAGCTCCACCTCCCAGGTTCACACCATTCTCCTGCCTCAGCCTCTCTGAGTAGCTGGGACTACAGGCGCCCGCCACCACGCCCGGCTAATTTTTTGTATTTTTAGTAGAGACGGGGTTTCACCGTGGTCTGGGTCTCCTGACCTCGTGATCCGCCCGCCTCGGCCTCCTTAATATACTTTTTAACGTTTTTACTGTTTACATCCATTACCTACTTAAAAACAAAACAAATAAATATTTTAAATATTTTTCATTTTATTTTAAAATGTGTTTATCACCTGGCATTTATATGTCTAGTTATATAACTTCAGATATTTTAATGCTTGCTCTTTCGTCTGGAGTTTATATGGTTGGAGAAGAACACAGAAGTTATAAACAAGTTTAGCAAAAGCAATGTTGCAATGTCTAGACTCCAGCACCTGGGTTGCAATCCATTAACATTTTTCATCAGTGTGACCTAGGGCAAGTCACTTTCTATTTGCCAGATGCTGCTTTAAACATTTCACATACACTAACTTTTCTTAGTCCTTATTACAATGGTCAGTCTTGTTATTATCATGATTTTAAAGCTGAGGAAACAGAGGCACTACCAGAAATCAAAGTCTCCCACACCATATCGTAAGAAAAGCTGGAGATGTGAGATGAAGAAAGCAAGTGCTATTTCCATCTGGAATGGTTCCTAGTCCATGGAGACTCTGGCTTATCTTATCCTCTATGAAGTAAGTTCTGAGCCTCGGTGTGTGGTAGGGATTGAGTAAGTGTGTTGAATGAGTGCCTGCCAAGGGCCCAGTTTTACCCAGAACTCGAAGGAAAGGACAAGATTTAAGAGAATGGCTAATATCTGAACAACTAGACTTGATTTAGGTCTATGGTTGTTTCAAGAAGTATCTCAGCTCCTGTTTTACTAACTGAGGATAGATGACCTCATTGATGTATATGGGCCAAAGTCCTGGGGCTGTGGAACTGGTAGAGGTGGGAGAATCCATTTATCTTCTAAAAAAGTTTGTTTCTATCCAAGCTCCTGATTGTGTTGTTTTAAGCATTTTAGTTGCATCTTTAGTAAGTAAAGACCACTTGCATTCATTTGGCAGCTTCATTAGTCTTCCAATAATTCTTCGAGATAAAATTTGTTATTCCAGTGTAGATGCCCATAAACCTAAAATACTGAGAGATTAACTAACTTCCCCAAGGCCACATAGCTAGTAAGACTCAGCACCAAGATTCGAACCTTCATCCACCTGGCTACAAAGCCAGTGAATCTGTGCAGAATCATGTGACCCAGGAATGCTAATCCAACGCCTAAGGTGCCTCACGTGGTTTCCGGATTATAGCTAGAGTGGGTTATATCTAGGTCATCTAGGACATGTATTAATGCGGATTCCAAGCTTCATTTCAAAATTGCTGAATGAATCTTCCTGGGACTGAGGCCCATAATCATTATTTACACCAAGCTGCGCTCCACAGGCATAAACTACTAAAATGACTACAACTCCCAGAAAAATATTATTATTTTCTCATGGTTTATATTTATTAATGATACATATACATAACATTTTATATGCACACATAAAATTATGAGTATATATGTTATACTTACTTAACTATATTACATAATTATAATTACAAGTATAGAAAAAATGTCTAATTGCGCTTTTTAAACAAGAATTATAGAATTCATGCATTATATCAGGTAGATAGGTTCATTTTGCAGCATATCAAAAACTTATTAGACAGTACATTAGGAAAAAGTAGAAATAACATTTTAAGTGGAAATGTTTGTATTTTATTCTGCACTGCTTTGTATATTCCTATGATGGACCAGGAAAATGCAGAGGTGATTTACCATGTAGCCCCAGCTTGGTCATTTGAGTATCTTTATTTCCACCAATCAGTTAAAATATTATGCAAACAATACTTTGAAAAATAATCCGTAAACACTGAAATACATATCATGCCTTAACAAATACCAAATTTCCTCTTTAGAATGCCGCTTGATAGACCTTGCAGAGACCTGCATACTTCCCTCTGAAAGCTTTACATTGGTTCAGCAACAGCCCCTCAAATCTATAGCTGAGCTTTGTGCGTGTCAAATTCAAAGTATCACTGAAAATTAGATAATTGCATTGAGTGGCCATAAATTGTCCATTTACAAAAAAACCTGTTTTTTTTTAAAGAGTATTTTGAGTCCAACAGCTCCCTTTAATGCCTCTGGACAGTATTTTCAGAACTCATTTGTTTGAGGGGTTTTTAATCTGAGGACATTGAAAAGTTACACCCGCTGTGCTGTCGTCAATCACGCCAGGAGGAAAAATAGTGGCATGATTTGTTATCTGTTATTCCCCTTGCTGTGGTGACTGTTTCCCAGT
Source organism: Hylobates moloch (assembly GCF_009828535.3). Classification (NCBI taxonomy): domain Eukaryota; kingdom Metazoa; phylum Chordata; class Mammalia; order Primates; family Hylobatidae; genus Hylobates; species Hylobates moloch. The sequence continues at coordinate 56,789,145 of NW_026652284.1, forward strand.
GCCAGCTCTGTCCTTAAGGCCATCACTTATAGGGACCACTGTCTGTCAAAACCACAGCCAACTTTGAGGGCTGCCTTTGTTGGAGCAGACAAATGAGTATGACCTTTAACAATAAAATAGGCACCTACTGAGAAAGATGAAACAGCAGCTGAAATTAAGAACACCATATAGCCATTTCAAACACTTGAGAAAAGTTAGAAGTAGAACTAAAACTTAATTATAAGAGTAAATGTGGGTAGACGTTGTCAATAATGAAACAGACATGGTCAGAATTATCGATTTGACGTCTGGACTAAAACTTCATCCAGGAATCATCCTACCTTTCATTAATTATAAATGGTATTGATGGGGTTTATTTAAAAGGGGGTGGGGGATTAAATTATGGTAGCTAAAGATTTACCAAGTGGTGATTTTTTCCAGTGGATGCAAGAGATGTGCAATTTGTTTATGAATATTCTAGAAGGGTATAGAAAAAATGAGAATACACAAAATCTTTGATTTACACTAATAGCTACTTCAAACGATTTGAAGCAAAGTGCTTCTGCCTGGATTGGTATTGGCTGTGAACTGGCCATTGATATTTTGTAGTATTTCAGAGCTTAGTGTAAGCATTCCAGGCATTGCATTGTAAAGACCACAGCACAGTTTGTGGTTTGAAAGGCTCTTGTAACCCAACCTGGCAAGTGGTCAGTGGAGACTACACTTCACAGAGAACACAAATCAATTTTACTGAGCACTTTTCAAGTAATATAATATTCTGCCTGTGACAATAATGAAATTAGTCTATGGATTTTTTTATATATTGAAATGTCATTTAAATATTGGATGAAATACAGTACTTTATAAATATGCATATTGTGCGGGTTTTATAATAATAATTTTACTGATTTTTAGAGAGAAATCATTGAGAATAATTTCAGAAAATCCCTCTTATTCAAAATTAGTTGTATTTGTTAATTCAGCAACACAGTGTATATGTTTGAAGTAGTTAAAGAGTTCATGGATTTCCCACCTATGATTCTATCAGCTCCTCTGTAGTATACATTTAGGTTACTCACCTGTATTTCCAGTTCTTCTCTTCCTTCAGTTTGTGGTGGGGGTGGAAGAGAGTGGTCACTGAACTTCCCCATCCCCTTGATATTCTTTGGCCAATGAAACATGAGTGGAAGTGATGTATTATTTCCAGGTGAATGCATTCATTTATCCATGGGAGACTCCAAGCTGTCTCTTCCCTTACTATGGAGATAAAGGAGAAAACCTATGTTGAGATTTTGGGTAACTTGGATCACTAAGAATGGAAGACAGATGCCTGCAGGGTCCTCAGGGCTTCTGTGAGGGAGAAATAAACAAAGTATATTCAAATACATTGGGATTTGGGAGTTGCTTGTTACTACAGCATAAATAATCTTACTTATCCTGACTAACATATTCTAAGTGTTTTTTAAAATTTCTAAATTACCAAAATGCAATGATATCGTGACTTCTCCTATATGATCTATTTTCATATGTACATATATGCGTGTGATTATTTTAACATGAGATATTAGATCCTGTGTGTAACTTTTCTACATTCCTGACAAATATGTTCCTGGCATCATTTATGTGTGTACTTTGTGAGTTTAACTTGAGTTGGTTCTCCCCATAACTCTTCTAGCCCAAAATACAATCACAATACTTTTCAAAAAAGAAAGGATCTAAGGTCTGGGTTCTAATCCTAGAATTGGCTGCACCTGTAATAAGTCCAGGGCTCACAATATAACCTTGAGTACAGAGGTGTACATCATCAAAAGTCCATAGAATTTTTTTATAATCAAAAGCCTACACCAATGTAAAGGCCCAAGTTTTTAATAGGTTTGGAGTTTCAATTGTAACCCCACTCTGAAGTGGTTATCCTTTCAGCGTAGGGTTAAAAAGCTTTGACAAAGCACTGCAGGGAACATTGGATTGCCCTCACCTACATTGTACCTAGCTTGGGATGGATAAATACAGTCTTATTCTCTAATGTTCCCGACTGTCTCTAGGAACACTAAATTTTAAGAGAGAAAAACATGAATCCTGTATTTCAAGAGAGGTGGAACTAAGCCATTGTTAACTCCCCTTAAAAAGGATATTCAGTGGCTAGTTCAGATTGCCCCTGAGACACCTAAAGCTGCATTAAGTACTTGTGAAAGTGAAAATCCACTGGGAACCCAATTCCAGTGTTTAAACCTCAGCATGAATAGTAGAGTTCCTAGCAGGGTGCACTTTTACATGTCTTTATAAGCAGATTCAAAACTTACTGTATGCAGTCAGGCTACACTATTTCTATTAACCTAACGCTGACCATAGTCTTCAGTAAAATGAGCAATCCAAATCTCAAACATTATGTAATCTTTATAAAATTAGAGGGAAAAGGCTGATGAGTATCTGAAAATCCGGAATGTATACATTATATACCATTTAGTTAATATTTGAACCATAAAATATTAAAGAGTTAAGCACATAAAATATCTAGGTTCCTATCTTCCTACCAAATATGGCATAATATAAATTCTCCAAATTTATTTTAAAATATATTGACATTGGATTTTGAGTAGATCATTTATATTTTTAATAAATACTTTCCTCAGATACGTACTTTATGAATGTACAACTTGATAGAACTGTATACAATGTATAAATAACCATTTGGTAGCATAAAATGGTTCAGAATTTACTTAGTATGTAATATATAAAATATGAGACTACATAATTTTAAGTTAATAGTATAGATGCACATATATTTATTTTAAAACACCTGTCTAAAGGTAACCAAACTTTGAAGATTTGAATTATTTCCCCTGAAAAGTAAAAAGACTTAAGCATCCTCCCTTAATGCCATACTTGTTCTTCATATTTTAAGCTTATATTTGAACAATCTAACAACTATTTTACTAGCAACTACTGAGAAATTTGCATTTCATTCAATATTGCTTAGCAAATTGTGTTCTGCTTTAAAGTCAGTTTTAAACACAGTATCTTGATTGCTATTTGACAGTAGAAGGTCAATCATGAGATATTTTAGATCCTATTAAAATATTTCAGGTCAAGCAGAGGCGATAGAAAAATAATCACTACAGGATCTTTATTGTGTATGATGGGACCACAAATAAACTTTGCATCCCTACTCCCAAGTTGTTCAGGCTTGACTGAAACCTAACGGGTGAGCTTATGTATTGATTTTCACAGGTAAGCAAAGAGGTAAAATAACCCCAGCTCTTTAAACGTACCAATGTGGTGGATGACTTGGCACCTTATACCTTCTGAAAATAAAATTAGCTAAATGTTAGACATATGGTAGGGTCGTTAATGGGAGAACAGCACAACTAGATGTGCTCACCCTTTGGGCCCCTGTTTCTTAACTATTCAAGACTCTACACATTGACTGTTACACTTCAACACTTCCCACTTGCTGAAGGGACATTTGCTTTTAACCAGGGTCTTGAACACCTTCCTTTATTTTCTAATAGTCACACCACTTTCAAAGTTTGGTAAATGATTACTAAATTTGTTGTTTCCAAAAAAATTCTTTTTTGGAATAAAGGATCTATAAAAACTCTATGAATGGAAATAATTTATAGCTTGTGTGTGAAAGATAAATGCTATGAATCTGCATCTCACATATAGCCATTAAGGAGACTAGGTTTGGATTTGATTTTTTTAATGTACTATCAAAAAATAACAAAAGCTGCCCATTTATATAAGAATGAATGATTGAGATCATTGTCCCACAAGGACCATATTCAGGAAATGCTTCCTCTCTCCCTAAAGTGTTCCTACATTTTTGTGTGGGGTGTGTGTGTGTGTGTGTGTGTGAGGTCTTTATATCTGTCTCCATTTTATAGTACCTTTTTAAAAACATACTTAAGCCACACACTTCAAAGATGGCCAAAGATTAGATAGAAAAATATTATTTGAAACAATATTAAATGAAAAAGATGAGATTATCAAATAAAAGCTCATATCACAAATTACTTTGAAGATTTAAAGATATTTCAAAGTTTAAAATAGGCATTTATATCTCTAAATCACAGTTTATCCTCTTTAATATGCATATATGTGTGTTTGCACGTGTGTGTGCATGTATAGATTATTGATAGATATATGTTTAATGTTAGGATATAAGACAAAAGAGGATTTCAATAATAGTATTTTTACTTTTCTTTTAAATTTATGAAAACTTCTTTAGGAAGTTGTTTACCTTTGTAATCATAGACTTCACATTTTCATTTCACTTCCCTATCATCTATCTCTCCAATATGATTCCCTCCTCTTCTTATCTTACCCTACTCTCAAATAAATGCTCCAATATACTGCTACATTAACAAGGTGATTATTACAAAGTTATGTACGAACTGCATTAAAAGGCATGAATGAGTCCATGTAGAGTATGAGATATCAGATACACCTGAAAAATGTTAAGTATAAAGGAATTTTCAATGAAATATAAAGTGACCATAAGGAAGCTCTATAGGTAGACAAAAATAATATAAAAACCCAACTCTTTCTATTTCAAGGATTTGCTTTATCATTTTTGCTTCTGTCTTACCTCTTTCACAACCGTAAGCCAGCCCTTATTTCTGTCCTAGGTGACCTGAGTTGTGCTTATAACCAGGGCACTGTTCTGCAAGGAACATGCTCTGAGGCTTCCTTGCATAATCTTTAGGATGAATTCCACATAGTAGTCACAGTGACAAAACCCATGTTCTTCCATGTTGGAGAGAAGCATCTGATTAGATGTTGGGACTTCAGGCAGAGACTGCTGTCTTCCTAATACTGTAATTTTGGACAAGAAGTTAACTCTTGGTACTTAGAAAACAAATGATTTTAAAAATAACTTCAAGCTCTAAAACTCTGATCCTGCTCAACAACCAATGCTTAAAGAATCATAGAATCTCAGAATTCAAAGGAACCTTCAACGATACTTTTAGCACATTTAACACATCACTGAAATACAGAAGAGAGACCCAGAAGACCTAATAGGACCATTGCCATCACTACAAAGTTCAGATAACGGCAAACTCAATCTTTTTCACCACCAGATTAAATGAGTCAGACAATCAGGCTCATGATAAAACATTATTTTTAAAAGTTAGATACATTGTTTTGTTTGCTCTGAAAATATTGATCAGAATAACAATCACAATTGACTTTTTAATGGAGAAAGAAATATAGAAAATTTTGACACATCCGTTAACTACTAGTTGCAGGAAGTGTGTTAGATAAAGAAGTATTGAAAGTCCTTTATCTACTTATTACAGATTCAGCCTAGAAGCTACAACTAGCAGCAAGTAATTTCATTCCCCTTCCCTTTGGTCATCTTTGGCAAGTTCTAACTCTTAAATTTAACCCTATTCTCTAAAGAAAAGCTATTACAGGATTGGCTTAAAATATAGGCAAAATGACAATAAAAGACCATGAACTACAGCTTAATAATGAAAACACAGCCTCAAAGAACATGCTCCTTGTTTTAAAACACCAACCATTTTGGTTTGAAACTTGGAAAAGGAACAGAACCTTTTCAGCCCCTGCATTTACTTTAGAATAGTATCATTATTAAGCATGTTTAACGTCCCACGGAGAATTTGTTAATTATTTAGATCCAGGTTAAGTATGGAAAAAGGAGCTTGTTGCTATTGTCCTGAAAACCATTCAAACAAGCTACAAATTTGCATGAGGTTGAAGCACTCTTTACTTATAGAATTAATTTATTTTAGTACACATAATGAAACTTGCTCTTTTCCAAAAATAATTTGAATCAGTACTTACAGAGAAGCAATTTGTAATCATTTTGGGGAGAGGAGTGGGTTATAGACTCCATTGAGAAACTGACGAAATGCACTTTCACCCGGAGATACTATCTAGAATTTCAAGAAGTTTGCCATTTTCTGAACCTCATTCATTAACTACATATAAGTGACAAAATTATTTTTGAAATCTGCCTCCAGTATTGCATGATTTACATGTATTTATGGAATTAAGTCAATGAATGAGTCATCGTAAGATGTTTACACAAAGTTTGACAGGTAGGGTTCAATTAAGAATAATTTATATTATCATTAATACATTATTTTGCTTTATTTTTGGAGGGAGTAGAAAATTATTCTCTTTAAGATTTTTTTGGCATTGCACTAAATCTATACAGCAGTTTGGGTAAAATTGTTATTTTTAAAATATTGAACTTTCTGATCAGTGTATACACAATCACTCTCCACTGATTTAGATTTTCCTTAATTTCCTTTTGCAATGTTTTGTAGTTTAAGGAAAAAATTATTAATTTTTTTCATTAATTTTTTTAACTTTTATTTCAGGTTCAAGGGAACATGTGCAGGTTTGTTATATAGGTAAATTGCATGTCACAGGGGTTTGGTATACAGATTAATAAGCATAGTACCCAATAAATTGTTTTTCAATCCTCTTCTTCCTCCCTTCCTTTACCCTCGAGTAGGTGCCCATGTCTGTTGCTCATATTTTTGTGTCCATATGTACTCAATGTTTAGCTCCTACTTATAAATGAGAACATGTGGTATTTGGTTTTCCATTCCTGCGTTAGTTTGCTTAGGTTAATGGCCTCCAGCTCCATCACTGTTGCTGCAAACGACATGATCTCATTCTTTTATATGGCTGTGTAGTATTCCATGGTGTATATGTACTAAATTTTAAAAATCCAGTCTACCATTTATAGGCATTTAGGTTGATTCCATGTCATTCCTATTGTGAATAATACTGTGATGAACATACATGTGCATGTGTCTTTACAGTAGACTGTTCCTTTAAGTATATATCCGATAATAGGATTACTGGGTTGAATAATTTTTGCTTTGAGTTCTTTGAGATATTGCCAAACTACTTTCCATAATAACTAAACTAATTTATATTTCCACCAGCAGTGTATAAACATTTCTCTTTCTCCACAAACTTGACAAAATCTTTTATTTTTTGACTTTTTAATAATAGCAATTTGACTAGTGTGAGATGGTGTTTCATTGTGGTTTGATTTGCATTTCTCCAAGGAATAGTGATGCTGAGGATTTTTTCATATGCTTGGTGGCCACATATATGTCTTATTTTGAAGTGTCTCTTCATGTATTTGCCCACTTTTTAGTGGGGTTGCTTTTTGCTTGGACATTCGTTTATGTTCTTTATAGATTCTAGATGTTAGACCTTTGTTGGATTCATAGTTTGCAAGTATTTTCTCCCATTCTGTAGGTTGTCTGTTTATTATGTTGGCAGTTTCTTTTGCCATGCAGAAGCTCTTTAGTTTAATTAGGTCCCAATTGTCATTTTTTGTTTTTGTTGTGTTTGCTTTTGAAAACTTAGTCATAAATTATTTGCCCAGGCCAATGACTAGAAGAGTATTTCTTAGGTTTTCCTCCAGGATTTTTATAGCTTGAAGTCTTAAATTTAAGTCTTTAATCCATCTTAAGTTAATTTTTATATATGATGAGAGTCCTTTCCCTATTGCTTTCAACAAATTCAACTTTGTTGAAGATCAGATGGTTCTAAGTATGCGGTATTATTTGTGGGCTCTTTATCCTGTTCAATTGGTCTATATGTGTGTTTTTATATGAGTACCATGCTGTTTTGGTAGCCTTGTAGTATAGTTTGAAGTTGGATAATTTCATGCCTTCAGCTTTGTTCTTATTTCTTAGGATTGCCTTAGCTATTTGGTCTCTTTTTCATTCCCTACGAATCTTAAAATTTTTTTTTTTTTTACTAATTCTGTGAAGAATATCATTGGTAGTTTGATAAGAATAGCATTGCATCTATAAATTGCTTTGGGTAACATGGCCGTTTTAAAATATTGATTCTTCTTATCCATGAGCATGGAATGTTTTTCCATGTGTTTGTGTCATCTTTGATTTCTTTCAGCAGTGTTTTGCAATTCTTGCAGAGATCTTTCACTTCCCTGGCAAGTTGTATTTCTAGGTACTTAATCGTTTCATGTCTATTGTGCATGGGATTATGTTCTTGATTTGGTGCTCAGCTTGCATGTTGTTGGTGCGTAGAAATGCTACTCATTTTCATACATTGATTTTGCTTCCTGAAACTTGCTGAAGGTGGTTATTAAATCAAGCATCTTTTGGGCTGAGACTATTGAGATTTTAGATAGAATCAGGGAGTCAAACTATCCCTGTTTACGAATAATGTGATTCAGGGATAGTTTGACTCTCTGATTCTATCTGAAAAAGCCCACAGATTTTATGTAAAAAGCCCTGCAAGCTCTTCCTGTTGGCAGATGATATGATTTATAAATAAAATATTTTAAAATAAATATTTCTAAAATATTTATAAATAAAATCATATCATCTGCAAACAAGGATAGTTTGAAACACTCTCTTCCAATTTGGATGCTTTTTATTCCTTTCTCTTTCCTGATTGCTCCGGTCAGGAATGCCAGTACTATGTTCAATAGGAGTGGGAGAGGGCATCCTTGTCTTCTTCCAGTTGCCAAGGGGAATGCTTTCAGCTTTTGCCCTTTCAGTATTATGCTGGCTGTAGGTTTTTCATAGATAGCTCTTATTATTGTGAAGTATGCTCCTTCAGTGCCTAGTTTATTGAGTTTTTAACATGAAGGGATGTTGAACTTTTTCAAAAGCCTTTTCTGCTTCTATTGAGATGATCACATGCTTTTCATTTTTAGCTCTGTTTATGTGATGAATCATATTGAGTAATTTGTGTATGTTGAACCAACCTTGCATCCTAGGGATAACTTCTACTTGATTATGGTGGATAAGTTTTTTGATATGCTGCTGGATTCAGTTTGCCAGTATTTTGTTGGGGATTTTTGCTTCAATGTTCATCAAAGTTATTCATCTGATGCTTTCTCTTTTTGTTGTGTCTCTGCCAGATTTTGATTTCCCCTCAATTTCATTATTTACTCAGCAGTTATTCAGGAGTAGGTTGTTTAATTAATGTGGAATTGTATAAGTTGTGGAATTTTCTTAATATTGACTTCTATTTTTATTGTACTGTGGTCCTAGAATGTGTTTGGTATGTTTTCAGTTTTGTTTTGTTTTTTTTAATTTGCTGAGGATCTTTTTGTGGCTGATTGTGTGGTCGATTTTAGAGCATGTGTTATGTGCAGATAAGAAGAATATATATTTTGTTTTGGGGTGGAGAGTTCTGTAGATGTCTATTAGGTCCATTTGGTCCAGTGTCAAGTTCAGGTCTTGAATATCTCTGTTAGTTTTCTGCCTCCGTGATCTGTCTAACATGGTCAGTGGGGTGTTGAAGTATGCTACCATTATTGTGTGGTTACGTAAGTCTCTTTGTAAGTCTCTAAGAGCTTTCTTTATGAATTTGAGTGCTTCTCTGTTGGGTGCATATATATTTAGGATAGTTAGGTCTTCTTATTGAATTGAACTCTTGACCATTATGTAATTCCCTTCTTTGTCTTTTTTGATCTTTGTCACTTAAAAGTCTGTTTTGTCTGAAATTAGAATACCAACTCCTGCTTTTTTTCTGTTTTCCATTCGTTTGACAGATTTTTCTCCACTCCTTTACTTTGAGCCTATGGGGTCACTGCATGTGAGACAGGTCTTTTGAAGACCACACATACTACTAGGTCTTGCTTCTTTATCCAATTTGCCATTTATTTAATTGAGGCACTTAGCCCATTTCCATTCAAGGATAGTATTGATATGTTTGGATTTGATCCTATGAATCATGTTGTTAGTTTGTTATTATACAGATGTGTTTGTGTGATTGGCATGTAGTGTCACCGATTTATATACGTAAATGTGTTTTTGTAGTGGCTGGTAATAGTCTCTCCTTTCCATATTTAGCACTCCCTTCATGACCTCTTGTAAGGCAGGTCTGGTGGTAAAGAATTCCCTTAGCATTTGCTTATCTACAAAGGTTCTTATTTCTCCGTCACTTATGAAGCTTAGTTTGGCTGAGTATAAAATTCTTGGTTGGAATTTCCTTTCTGTAGTAATGCTGATTATTTATAGACCTCCAGTCTATTATGGCATGTAGTGTTTCTGCTTAGAGGTTCACTGTTAGCCTGATGAGGGTTCCCTTTGTAGGTTACCTGCCCCTTCTCTCTTGCTGCCTTCAACATTTTCTTTCATTTTGACCTTGGAAACCTGATAACTATCTGTCTTGGAGGTTATCTTCTTGTGTAGTATTTTGCTGGGATTCTTTAAATTTCCTGAATTTGAGTGTTGGCCTCTCTAGTGAGGTTTGGGAAGTTTTCATGAATGATGTTGTGAAATGTTTTCCAAGTTGGTTGCTTTCTCTCTCTTATAGGGACCCCAGTGAGTCATAGATTGGGTCTCTCTATATAATTCCACATTTCTCAGTTTTTTTTCATACTTCCTTATTACTTTTTATGTATTTTGATCTGACTGAGTTATTTTAGTGAACTTATTTTCAAGTTCTGAGATTGTTTCCTCAATTTGGACGAGTCTCCTGTTAATACTTGCAATTGTAGTCTGAAATTCTTGAAGTGAGTTTTTCAGCTCTATCAGATAAGTTTGTTTTTTTCTTAAAATGGCCATTTTGTCTTTCATCTCCTGTATTATTTTATATATTTCTTAGAATTGTTCAATTGGGTTTCAACTTTCTCCTGAATCTTTTTTTTTTTTTTTTTTTTTTGGTGATGGAGTCTCGCTCTGCTGCCCAGGCTGGAGTGCAGTGGTGTGATCTCAGCTCACTGTATGCTCCACCTCCCGGGTTCATGCCATTCTCCTGCCTCAGCCTCCCAAGTAGCTGGGACTACAGGCACCCACCACCATACTCAGCTAATTTTTTGTATTTTTTTTAGTAGAGATGGGGTTTCACCATGTCAGCCAGGATGGTCTCGATCTCCTGACCTCGTGATCCACCTGCCTTGGCCTCCCAAAGTGCTGGGATTACAGGCGTGAGCCACTGCACCCGGCCAACTTTCTCCTGAATCTTGATAATGGTTTCAGTCTACATTCTGAATTTTATTTCTGTCATTTCGGCCATTTCAGCCTGGTTAAGAATCATTGGTGGGGAACTAGTGTGGTAATTTAGAGGTAAGAGGACACTCTGCTTTTTGAGCCTCCTGACTTGTTGTGCTGGTTCCTTCTCATCTTCGTGGGCTGATTTTCTTCAATTTTTGAAGTTGCTGTCCTTTGGATGGGATTTTTTTGCTTTTATTTTCATATCCTTGGTGGGTTGATTGTGGTATAAGGTAGGTTTAGTTAACTGGCTTCATTTCAGTAATATTTTAGAGGGCCAAGGCTCAGCTCAGCACTCTGGGCTACATGTTCTCACTCTGTGGGGCTGGCGGGCCCTTTGCCTTGTTCTCTGTTCCTGTGAGGTTAGGATCCTGCTGCACGGGAGAGGTCGAGGTGTTCCCATACTGCTGGCCACAACACTTCAATGGGTGGTACCAGCCAAAGCACTTCTTTGGGTGGTAGCAGCAGGATCCAGGCTCATTCACAAATGCCAGCAGGAGCAGTAGCATGTAGGGTTGCGTGCTCATGAGATCGGGCAGGGCATGGGCACAGGGCTACAAGCCTCTGTGCAGGCTTTGGCTGTGGGAGCAGTGGTAGCATGATGTGGGGTGGAACCATTAGCATCTGTGTGCACATTTGCACTGGCAGCAGTCTTGGTGTGGGGGCAGGGCACTGGTAAGTGCAGGGCTGACAGCCTCTGTGCACGGGTTTGCTATGGCAGCAATGAAAATGCAGGGCCGCTGGCCTTTGTGCATGCATTTGCACCAGCAACAATGGTGATGCAGGGCAGGGGAGTGGACCTACTAGTCTCCATGTGCATGTTTGCATCAGCAATGTTGGCATGGTGAGGGAGAGAGCAGGGTGTGCTTATACCATCAGCAGTGGCACAGTGGGTGCACACACACACACACACACACAGGAACCTGTTGGGGACGAGAGGTGAGGTCCACTTGTGCACACATACACCAGCAAAGCAATGGGGTCCATGGATGAGTGTGTGCCAGCAAAGAGGCATGAGAGAGGCTGCTGTGGGAGGAAGGTGTGAGTGGCCTGGTGCATATTGGTGGAGCTCTCCAATGGTCAGGTGCATCCTGCCAGTGCAGCAGCTCTCATGCAGGTTCCCAGGAGTCACCCCAATTGAGCATCCAAGGCTGCACTGCAAGTAGGCACAGGCAAGCTAGGACCCTGGGAGAGACCAACAGATAAAGAGGTGCTCAGGTTGGACTGGTCCCATCTCACTGGCAAGAATGCCCTGCTATCTTCAGGTCCAATGATCACCCTAAGGTTAAAAATCTCCTAGGGGAGCATGGTAAGCCTTGAGGGATGGGTATCCCTGGCCATGCTCCACTGCAGATGTTCTCACATCAAACCCTCTGGGCTCTGCACAGGTTGGAGTCTGGCCCCTACCACCTCTCTAAGCAGCTCTCCCTGCCAGCTCAAGTGTCCAGAGGGATTGTGGGGTCTCCTGCTGTCAGGATTCCAGGGGTTCATGGTAAGAACAGGTTTCTCTTTGCCTGCTCAAGTCACCCCTTCCCCAAGAGTCTTTAGGGGCCAGGAATGAGTGCACAGTAGCCCCGTGCATGGTTCCCAGTTTTCTCCCCCTTCAGCCCGGTGCCTATATCCTCCCTCTGTCCACTCTCAATAACTCCCGTTTGAAGACCTACTCGGAGTGCACCAGTCTTCCTGATGTCCCGGTCCCTCAATGGCAGATGTTCCTCCTGGCTGGGTCTAGTCCACCATCTTGCCTCTGTTCCCATATTTTCTTTAAAGACATAAGAAAATTCTTCCCAATCAAATACAAAAAGTCTATTCTAAGTTGAATATGAAAGAATATATATACTACCAGTGGTAAAAGATATTGTCGACTTTTAAACAAAAACTCATAAATCAAAATACAGTTGGCCCTTAAAGAACACAGGTTTGAGGCTGGGCGCAGTGGCTCACGCTTGTAATCCCAGCACTTTGGGAGGCCGAGGCGGGCGGATCACGAGGTCAGGAGATCGAGACCACGGTGAAACCCCATCTCTACTGAAAATACAAAAAATTATCCGGGCGTGGTGGCGGGCGCCTGTAGTCCCAGCTACTCGGAGAGGCTGAGGCAGGAGAATGGCGTGAACCTGGGAGGCGGAGCTTGCAGTGAGCCGAGATCGCGCCACTGCACTCCAGGCTGGGCGACACAGTGAGACTCCGTCTCAAAAAAAAAAAAAAAAAAAAAAGAACACAGGTTTGGACTATATGGGTTTACTTATATATAGTTTTCCTCCAGCTCTGCCACCTCTGAGACAGCAAGAACCCCTCCTTTTCCTCCTTCTCCAAAGCTTAATCAACATGAAGATTGTGAGGATGAAGACCTTAGGATGATCCACTTTCACTTAATGAAATATAAGTAAATATATTTTCACTTTTTTCAATTTTCTTAATATCATTTTATCTAGCTTCATTGTAAGAATAGAGCATATAATTCATATAACATACAAAATATATGTTAATCAACTGTTTATTTTATCAGTAAGAATTTCAGTGAACAATTGCCTGTTAGTAGTCAAGTTCAAGGGTTAATTGTAACCACAATAATAACAAAAGCATTTGTTCAGTTTTTAAGATATTCCAGATTTCATCTTCATAAGAACCTTATGAGGAACATAATACTGTACAAATAACTCCATTATACATGTGAGTGAACTAAAGTTTAAAGAAGTTAATGTAGGGGAGTAAAAAATGGCTTCCTTCAACTCTTCTAGGTTTCTTGGGTAGAATATGAATTAAATTGATGTAAGACATAAGATTAACAGGAGGAAAATATATTTAGTGATGTACACATGCATGGGAGTTCCACAAAATGAGACTTGAAGAAGGATCAGGTGACTAAAGCTTCTATAGCATCCTGGGCTACAGAAAGGAATAGGGACTTGGGGCTTCTGGGAGGTGGTGGCACAAGTCATGGGAGGCTGAGGGGAGAAGTCCTGGTGAATAAATGTCTTGTTATGCATATAAAAGTCTCTCAGATAATGGAAGCTATCAGGATCAGTGCTAGGTGAATAAGGGTGGGGCATAGTGTAGGAAAGTGAATCCCAGAAGGAAAAAAAAGGTTCTAAAGCAGCCCAGTGCCCCCTAAATGCCCACCCTTTTGTTCTTAGTCCTCAGTGCAACCTCTTCCAGTAACACCTAAAGCATGCATGCCCTGGAGCTTGCCTTCAAGTTGTCCTTGTGCAGGTGAAGATGGCTGGTTCCCTGCTCTAACTGAACTAGGCTACAGTTTCATAACCTGTCTGTACCTCTCCGTTGGTATTAATTAATTTATTCAGAATTCTATTTATGAATTGATGCATGCATTTATTGAGCATCTTCTTAGTAGTAAGGGTCAAAGGCAAAGTCTGTGGGCTCATTATGTAAGTAGATGGACAGTCATGTAAACCACATAATATAGTGGGACAGTACAAGAACAAGATATCTAACAAGAAGCAACAGTAAGGAAAAATCAATGAACTGGGAGGTGCTGGGGTGGAGAGTCTGGGGAAATTTTTACTAAGGTGTTAGAAACCTTTGAGTTGAGTGTTCAAGATAAACCTAATGTTAACCCAATCTCTGCAGTGCTGCTTGACCCCTATATGCCTCCCAAACTCCACAACGTTCAGCTAGCCTGTGGCATACTAAAATGTGAGTGTTTGCTTAAAAAGCAAAACTAAGAAATGAATGAATTGGGTTTATGTTTATTTTTGTGGGGACAGTTCCAGCTTTTTACAAAAATGAAGTAAGTGCAGCAGGAACGAGTATTTGGGGTAGATCATGGAGATAATGGAAAATATTTTACCCTTCACCCTCTCCCTCCAAAATGTCTGTAGCAGATGCCATTTAGCAGCAACCTGATAATTAATATTAACCAGAGTAGTTACTTTTTCTTAACACGGACACCTGACTCAGTGTTCTGCTGCCATTTAGCAGCAGACTGATAATATTAACCAGAGTAGCTACTTTTTCTTAACACAGACACCTGACTCAGTGTTCTGCATATATTAATAATTCTTCAGAATAGGTACTAGTCACCCCATTTTAGATGTAGTTAAGGACATTTTAATTCAGGGACTTGTCTAGGTCACAGTATGTCCCTGAGCAAGGATTGACTGGGCCTAACTTCTGTTTCTTGTGCACATGGAGAGGAATCTCCATATTCCTAGCTGTAGCAGCTGCCAAAAATGAAATGTGCACTTCCCCTCCACAAGTACACAAGAAAAACAGAGCCAATGCCATTGACTTTTGATAAATGTATACTGTCTCAGACCAAATATTGCAAAATGCCCTCATTTAAATTAAAAACATAAACTAACATCATGTTTTAGCAAGATATTTAAATCTGCTCCCTCTCCCTCCCTGCAATAAAATGAGGACTGTCATTTATTGTCATTGACAAAATCCTTATCTTTCATTAGCAAATAAATAATAAACTGAACTCGTTAGACACGACTTCACGTCATAGACATGGTATCTTTGTCTACAAAATTTCTACATAAAAAGTAGTGAAGTGGGACTCCTTTCCTAAAGGCAACCTAACAACTATTGGTTCATCCACAGTTCCATCAAAGGAGGGATCTTCCTACTGACCAGAAGACCTGTACAGCCTGAGAATGATTCCTTTCAGCTCTGAGAGAAGAAGCTGCAGATGAAGAGCAAGTAGGATGGTGAAGTGCTTAATCAGTGGCCAGGCAATCAATAAACACAACAGGTCAAATCAGTTGAATTGAATTAAATTGACCTTATATCTTTGGAGAAAAGCCTAAAGACAGACAGAAAGAGAGCAGGCTGGCCAGGCACAGTGGCTCACGTCTGTAATCCCAGTACTTTGGGAGGCCGAGGCTGGTGGATCATCTGAGGTCAGGAGTTTGAGACCCGCCTGGCCAACATGGTGAAACCCTGTCTATACTAAATATACAAAAATGAGCCAGGCGTAGTGGTGGGTGTCTGTAATCCCAGCTACTTGGGAGGCTGAGGCAGGAGAATTGCTTGAACTCAGGAGATGGAGGCTTCAGTGAGCAGCCTGGGGAGCAGAGTGAGACTCCATTTCAGAAAGAAAAAGAATAGAGAGAGAGAGAGAACAGGCTAGGGTTGCATGGGCTTGTAATAGCAAAGGAAATCCAGGAGTTAAGAAATTTAAATGATAGCTTATAAAAGACCAGTTAGAGATGTATGCATCTTCAATGTGAGGAGGCTTAAACAGAAAGAAAAAACAGTATTGTCTGTACATGTATAGTGTTTGCAAATACAGATAATTTTCTGTGCCCTTTTCCTTCTCACTGTGTTTCCCTGTCTGTTGGTTATTTTTCTCAGCCAGTAAACTTAAAAGTTTTCTTTTGCTATCAAGCTCCCATTCAATTTTATTCTCCTCCTTTCTCAAACTTTCTTACTTCTTGTTCTCTGCTCAATGTATACTTTCTCATTGCTCTGCTGAACTTACACTATTGACTCCTTAATTGCTTAATTCTCTAATTGTAGAAATAAGAATCTTGATCTACAAACTCAGATGTACAAGAAATATATCACAATTTAATTTAGTACATTGATTCTTTAAATCAACCTAATTCTAGTTATAAGCCATATCTTACTCAACTCTTAAGATAATCAATCTCCATCTTGCAAGATCCTCCAGGACCTTGCATTGAAGAGACCTTTAAAGTCTTCTGTGACACTGGTTAGAGACAAGCAATTTCATGTTCAAGCTGACATGGAGCTTTTTAGTGCAGATTCTCTGATGCTTTGAAATCATTTATTCCTGGGACCAAGACATCGTTTTTGAGAATGAGAATCCTGTACCTAGGGTGCAGCATCTCTGAGTTCATTCATCCTAAAGTGTAGGATTTCCACAGGACACCAAACAAGGCAGGGATCAGGGTGTGTCTACTGAGGGACTCACCCACTTTCCAATTTTATGAATCTGGTGGACATGTTCTCATTGTCTGTCTCCTTGTCCTCAAAAGACTTCCTCACTTTTGCTCTTATCTATGGTATCTACCATGATCTAGGCTTTCAAAACAAAACTGTGAGAAACTTCACTTCAAGTGGCTCCCCTTCTTCCCTTAAAACTTGCTAAGACTAGGAACAATACATAGCATTGGCACGTAGAAAAAGAAAGAAAGAATTGTATAAGAATAAAACATTGGCTAATCCCACCATAAGTCAGGCTACCACACAACCTATTGAGCACTTTCTTTTTTGTCCAGGTAAACTTGACCTAATTTTTCTGGTCACCCAAAGTCCACAGTTTACATTAGAGTCACTCTTGGTGTGGTACACTCTATGTGTTTGGATAAATTCTTAAAGACATACATTCATCATTGTAGTATAATACAGAGTAGTTTCACTGTCTAAAAATCCTCTATTCCCCACCTATTTCTTCCTCTTTTCCTTCTAACCCCTAGAAACCACTGGTACTTTTTATGATCTTCCTAGTTTTGCCTTTTACAGAATGTCACGTAACTGAAATTATACAGTAGATAGCTCTTAAAAAGTGGCTTCTTTTACCTAGAAACATGAATTTAAATTTCCTCCATGTCGTTTCATGGCTTCATAGCTCATTTCTTTTTAGTGCTTAATAATATTCTGTTGTCTGAAATCAACTGTTTACGGTTGATTTATCCATTCACCTATTAAAAAACATTTTGGTTGCTTTCAAGTTTTGAAAATTTTGACTAAAGCTTCTATATACAACTCTGTGCAGGATTTTGTGTGGACATAAGTTTTCAACTCATTTGGGTAAATACCAGGGAGTGCCACTGCTGGATTGCATGAAAATAACATATTTAGTTTTGTCAGAAATTGTCAAACTGTCTTCCAAAGTGGCTATATCATTTCACATTCCCACTAGAAATGAATGAGATTTCCTGTTGCTCCACATCTTCACCAATATATATCATTGTCGGTGTTTTGAGTTTTAAGTATTCTAATAGCTGTGTAGTGATATCTCATTATTGTTTTAGTTTGCATTTCCTGATGGCATATGATGTGGAGCATCTTCTTACATGTTTATATAACTTTCATATATATATATATAGAGAGAGAGAGAGAGAGAGAGTTGTCTGTTAAAGTCTTTGACCCTGGACCTGATTTTGATGTTGAATATGATAGAGCATTCTTTTTTTTTTTTTTTTTTTAAAGACTTTGGCCTTTTGGCTTCAATACAAGGGCATTCTCCTGGTATCCCCTAGCTATTCTGACATTTTCTTCTCTGTCTCATTTATATTAAATACTTCCCCCTGACTCCTTGACTTTTGGTTTTCTCAAGGTTCCCTTCACAGCTTTCCCTGGGAGCACTCACCCACAATTATGGTTTCAA
This sequence comes from Hylobates moloch, assembly GCF_009828535.3. NCBI lineage: Eukaryota > Metazoa > Chordata > Mammalia > Primates > Hylobatidae > Hylobates > Hylobates moloch. The sequence goes on from NW_026652284.1 coordinate 56,807,418, forward strand.
CTACCGTTATATCAATCCCTATATTATCTAACTCAGTAAGTTTTATGCAAATGCTCAAGTTGGAAACATAAGAAATATTTTTGACATCTTTGTCTTCTTCACCCTCACTCCCAAACCTATTTATCAGAATATCTTGCTAACTTTCCAGCTCAATCGGATGCAAATGACTCTTTATCTCACTTTCATAACGTACATTTCCATTGAGAACATTCAACTCTATCACATAAGCATCAAATATAAATCATAGGCAAAATGTTTAATATGTTTTGAGTACAAATATGAAGCTAGCAAGCTAAATCTGGTAAGGCATGGGCAGAATTCATTCAATATGTTAAGGGTAAGTTAAGTATACAACATATAAAGCATAACATAAGTAGTTAGCAAGTCAAGTACATATGTATTAAACATAGAGAGGAATGGCAGGACCATAAGATACTGAATATTCCTCAAGTACTTGAGACTAAGCCTGCAAGAGGCACTAAAATATTCAAAATGTGCTAAATATACATAACACCTAATAGTCATGAGATCTTAATTCAGTCACCTATTGATTAAACCCATTCTGATGCATGTGACCTTCAACCAAGAAACACATATGAAATTCCTGAATGTTCATCAAACTAATTGGCAAACTGCAAATAACTGCACATACTTATCTTTCAGTGTCTTTGATAGAGGTAGTGTCTGCTATTGATTCAGGGCACCTTCTGTCCGTGGTTCACCATCAGCAAGGGAGACTGATGTGGCAGAATGAGAGAGAAAGAGGAAGAGAGGGAGAGAGTTAAAGAGAGAGAGAGAGAAGATATAAAAATATTGAATACCCCAAAAATTCAATTGTGTGGTTCTTTACTCAACTTGCTCCCTATTCTAAATGTGTTATTTTATTGTATCACTTTCCCCATAGTTCTTGTGTGGTTTAAAATGGACTTAATGAAGTGGTGATTCAGTTTCCACTGTGAGTCTTTCTATTCCATAACCTCTGGGACAGGTTACCTGTTGGTGTGCTTGGAGGTGATCATTGCATCAATTTTTTTTTTACTTAACACCATCTTGTATCAATGTCCTAGAGCCTCTCTCATCACTCTTCACTTTAGCCTTCCAGCTCACCTCCGTTACCTCCAATACTATCTGCCCCCATTCATCAGTCAAATGATAGCCAGACTGATCTTCTTAAGATACACTTTGACCATGTTCATTCCAAACACTACTGAACACTCAGCATGTGTCAAGTATGATGCAAGTCCTAGGGATATGGCAGATATAGCTGTCTTCTCTATCACAGGTTTAGCTTTAGTGGCATTGGGGTAAGTTAGGGTAGAAAGTGAGGCTGGATTTACCAGGCAACAAATACTCACCTAAGTAATTGAAAATTTCAATTTTAGTATGAGTTATTAAAGAAAGGTAAAGGTTTTAAAACAGGAGTAACAAATAAAGTTTGAGAAGAAAATTGGGGAAAATCTCCCTGAGGAAGTGAGCTGAGGGGCAAAAGAGTAGGAATTAGCAGGAGGTAAAGAGAGGACAGCCTTCTAGCTGAAGGAATAGCAAATGAGGGAGGCTGAGAGCCCAAAGGAACATAGCACACTTTAGAGATTGGCAAGAAAGCCACTGGTGCCTTTAATTCATTTTACTAAGAAGCTGAATGGCCTGAGATGAGGTTATAAATCTGGATAGAGAGAAATCATTCACCCATTTTAAAGATGTTTACCTTTATTCTTAGAGCAATGAGAAACCACAGAGCAGTTTTCAGCACAGGAATGACATACACTTATTAGTGTTTTAAAGGTTAGATTGAGTTTTGCTTGAACCAGAGCAAATGGAGAGAAGTTCAGTTGTGGATAAGCCATTGTCAAGCCTGAGCAAATGGTGGCCTTGCTTAGGCTGTGGACAATGAAGAAGAAAGTGAATGTTTGCACTTGAGATTTAGCTTATATATTTAAAATTTTACAGAAATCACCAGTGAATAAATATTATGATGAACCTATTTCCAGCAAGAAGGAAAAAATGTTTAAAACAAAAACATTATATTAATTGTGACTTATTATAGTATGATACAAAGCAAAATAGTTCTCCTTATCATCTCCCCACATGAAGACATTTTCATTTTATGTAAATTTTCATTGGTTCATCCACTTTAATCTGTTGAAGAGGATTCCAAATTGTCTACAGGATTCCACCGTCTCCCTTCTTTAGTCCTTTCCCATTAAAACTAATGACTATTTAAAATCCACAGATCTGGTCCTGCATAAAAATCATACATGACTCTCCATTGCTTAAAGAATGCCTTAAATAATTTTAAAAGCTTATTTTCAGGCCGGGCGTGGTGGCTCACGCCTGTAATCCCAGCACTTTGGGAGGCCAAAGTGGGCAGATCACAAGCTCAAGAGATCGAGACCAGCCTGGCCAACATGCTGAAACCCTGTCTGCACTAAAAATAAAAAATAAAAAATTGCTGTGCATGGTGGAGCACATCTGTAGTCCCAGCTACTTGGGAGGCTGAGGCAGAAGAATTGCTTGAACCTAGGAGGCAGATGTTGCAGTGAGCCGAGATCACGCCACTGCAGTCCAGCCTGGCGACAGAATGAGACTCCATCTCAAATAAATAAATAAATAAAAGCTTATTTTCAACCTGCAGATGGAAAATATAAAAAGACATGAGAATCTCTGCATAGAAATGTTTTCCTCTAAGCAACTAAATTCCTTTTATTTCCTTCCCCTATAATCTCCATTTCAAATCTGAAAACCCCACATACCCCAATTGTGAATCTTTGATTTATAAAACTGAGAAACTTCCACAATCTAGCTCTAAGTTACATTAAAATAGTGTCATCTTCTGCTTCTCTTCACCATGCCATCCTACTCGCTTTTTCCAAAAAAAAGCACTATTAAATTTCATCCTTTATTCCCCCAGAATGGTGTCATTCATTTTTTCTCTAAGTATAAAAAATCCTACTCATCAGTAAGTAAGTACATAGCAATTGCTAAATTTTTTGACACCTTCCTCATTTTTCTCGGCAAAATTTTTTTCCACACTGTAGTACGTTCTTTTCTCTCTTGTGATGGCCTGTGAAAGTTTGCCTTGTGTTAAGCTTATTTTTGCCTCTCTGAGAAAAATGTGAACTTTCTGAGGAGGAAGGATGTTTGTGGTCTTCTCTAGAGCCTAGTCCATTGCCTGATATATAGTGTGTGTGTTTGGTTATTTTTATAAACTCTTTTTTTATCTTAATGTTTTTATTTTATCTCTGTGAGGAGAAAATTTGCAATGGGTCTCTAGCATTTGTGTACTTCTTGTGAGTAGAAGCATGGACTGTCTGCTCTGGAATATCTTTGCAGGGATAGTTGGATAACAAACAGGTGGAAAGGAGAGCTAGTGTCTCTCTCAGAAACAAAGGATCACTCTGTTCACTGTCTGATACAATAATAATGATGTCTCCCTCTGGGGCCAAGATTAGGTAGGCTTACTGCCTCTTATAAAGGATTTGGCTTCCCCAAACTCAGACTGCTGTCCTGGAACACAACCCACTGTGTTCACAGGTATCACCTGACCCTGCTTGCTTTGACTTTTGGGAACTGGCGTTCAAGGAACTGGAACAAAGGCTGAGACTCTGGATGCTGCTATTGCTGTCAGGAATAAAATCCTTTGTCTCTGATCCTAGAGTCTCAAGTGTTCTGCCAGCTTCTATGAATCTATAGCAGATTAACTTGTTAGTGGATAAGTAGGATAAAATCTCAGACCCTTCATGGTTCTTAACAATGACCAGGACAACAACTATCATGCCAGATTCTGTCTGCTTTTGATTTTTATTGGAAACCAACCAAACATTAAGAGCTTTCCTCCAAAAGAGGCAACATTGAAGACAAAAAAGAGAGAATTTTCCTATGTTCTCATGCCTGGAAATCATTAATCTTTAATCTGTGGGAAAGGCTATAAATCAATGGGAACTGACACTTCAAGTTATAAATGAAACTGCCTTAATATTTCATAGATACTGAACCTAAATGTCTTCCAAAATGTACAGGTCTGCCCCAGTGTGTAGAAAGTTTAATTCTAGATTTTTGAACATACATTACTAAAACTATTACTTAGCACTACATTGATGACAAAATAAATACCTCTTAGGCTGATAACACATGTTACTTGGGTCATATTCCCATTTTATAAAAAGATAAATGTATGTTGCCAAACCAATTTTTTATTTTTGAAATGATATACTCTGTCAATATTCAGCTGACTGCTAATCTACAGAAAGTGTAAATTTTTTAAAAGTAGAAAAGTAATGTCTTGGTCTGCTTGGGCTGCTATAACAAAATACCATAGACTGGGTGGTTTAAACAACTGACATTCATTTCTCACAGTTCTGGAGATTTGGAAGTCCAAAATCCAGATGCCACCTGACTCAGTTTAATGTGAGGGCTTCCGTCTTCTCTGGCAGACCCCAGTTTTCTTGTTGTTCTTCTCACATGCTAGAAAGAGATAAAGAGTGCAAGCTCTTTGATCTTTTCTGATAAGGGCACTAATCCCATTATGAGGACCTTTTACCATCATGATCTCACCTAAAGTTAATTACCTGCCAAAGGCCCCATCTCAAAATAGAACCACATTGAGGGTTAGGGTTTCAACATATGAATTGTGGGGAGGCACAATTCAGTCCAAAGCAAGCAATATACTGTTTATATTAGTAATACTATGCTCCTACAAAGAAAGTATTAGCATCTCTTCTTCTAAACCTAATCTATATTTGCAGATAAATCTAAAATGTTGATAACACTAAGTTATAAAAAGTTTTTTTCTCTTCTTTATTCTATAATTTTTGTTATTTAAAAAAATATGAAAAATATTTTGTTTTAGGCTTACATGTATTTATTATTTTTAAATACCAACAAAAGCATGGTTATAACTTTTACTTAGATATGTTTTATAAGAAACTATTCCAATGATAGTTAAAAAATATTAGACAAAGTGAACATAGAATATGTTTGTATGCCCACAATGGTCCTAATTGATTAATATTTGTGAACTAAAAGAAAAAAATAAATACCACCATCACTTTACACATTTGTAATTGAGATATTATATGCACACTATTTAGGCAGCTAGTCCTATCTCCTTTGTCTAATATTTCTCATAAAATAATATCATTTAAATTTTCAAATTTATCACAAGTAGAGAAAATAGGAAAACATGAGAACCCCTCACCCAATTTCAATAGTTACGACCACTTGGCTCTTTAGGAAAAAAAAACCTTTGTAATCCAGAATGAAAAATTTTAAGAGCAAAATAGTAACATTCCTTCTTAAATAATTTATTAAAGGGAAATTTTGGTATACTGGCAGTTAGAAAAGGTGTGGGCCTGGAGAACTCATGGACACAGGAAGGGGAACATCACACTCCGGGGACTGTTGTGGGGTGGGGGGAGGGGGGAGGGACAGCATTAGGAGATATACCTAATGCTAAATGATGAGTTAATGGGTGCAGCAAAGCAACATGGCACATGGATACATATGCAACAAACCTGCACATTGTGCACATGTACCCTAAAACCTGAAGTATAATAAAAAAAAAAATTTCAACTTTATAATTTTCTTTTAAATCAAGACCCAAAACTTAACCCAGCATATCCAAAGTTCTTTCTTTAACCTACCATATGTTTTCATTAGAAACCACAAATAATATAATGATTATAAGAAACTTGTAAATAATATTATCACAGATTACCTCATATATGAAAATAAGTGATTTACTTATGTGGTAGAGAATAATAAAAATTAATTAGTACAAATACCTATGCTGTCCAATGGAAGTTTACTATAAAATGTATGTTCAATGATTTCTTTTGTTTTGCAAAAAGAGATGGAAATGTCACCACAGATCTGATTCTTTCCTTTACTTCATACCTAAACAAACAAATGGAGAATTAAATAACTTTGTAAAAATTCCAAGTGAAACTTCTCCTTCAGTGAAAGTTGATCTTGGAATACAGTTAACCTAATTAGGTAATCTTCTCTATATATAGCTTTAATTAACACATAACTGATATTTTCTAATGTAGAACATACTGAGAGTCTTCAGGTTGCCTGTAATGATGGTTGTGCTGCTCTTAAGGGATCTTCTCAAGTGGGACAACACATCTTTCAGGTCATCATTGCTTGCTATGGAGAGAGTGACTGCCTGGAATGTAAAGTACTTATGGTGCAACTTGAAAGTTGAGAAAAAGTATAATTCTGTTGCTGTATTTGGCCACAAATTTTATTAAAATGTATGTCAAATGCTATTTTTCATTACTTCTCTATTTTACTGTGATTTTTAGTTAAGACTATCATTTTGTAGCAAAGTCACTGTCTCCATCTTAAGAGTTATGGCATAATATTTTGGTGCTAGTTATTAACAGAAAATGACTATTTTCTGTTAATAACTTTTAACAGAATAATTATTTTATTATTAGCAGAATAAATGTTTGTTTATAATTTGTTTATATTTGTTTATTCTGTTAAAAATATTTGTTCTGTTAATAATTATTAATTAATTATTTTAATATTTAATAATTAATAATTAATTATTAATTAATTATTCTGTTGATAATTATTAACAGAATAAATAAATGACTTGCTTATCTAGATAAATTGTCATCTTTTAAATGATATAGATGATCAGAGACTGGACTGTTTTCATTATTGGGAGAATTAAAATGGAAGAAGAATGTTCAAATGGTGTAAAGTTGTTAGTGGGAGCATTTGATTCTCACCTTTCTACCCCAGAACTATGCTTGAACTCTAGCTTCCACCAGAAAAAAATAAAACTTAAAAGAAATTCCTCATGTTATTTCAAAATGCCTGACATTATTATAGATATCTGCATATTATTTAAACCTTGAAACCCATCATTTTAATCCCCCTCCTTTTATTCTGTTACCACATCATTAGGGAGTCCCTATAACTAGGGAACCCCAGATAAGACGCATGGTGCCATGGATCTTTCTGCCGAACCAGTAAATAAACACTGCCATTAGGGAACCAAAAATGTAATAGATGCTCAAATAATGTCCTGGCAAATTATACCTGCTTGATGTCGATTAGCACAGAAATGGCGACAGCAGTAGTTTTCAAACTTCAGAGTGCATCAGAATCACCTGGGGATAGAGGCAGGGTGATGCTGAGGCTGCCGGCTCAGGGAGTACATTTTGAGAATCTCTGGGCTAGAGTAATATAGAAGCTGAGAGGTGGACCTCAAGAGTTACCCAATACAGTCATGTGTAGCTTTTAGATAATTCATGACCTTAAGCCCCAAAACATCAAGGTGGTGGCTAGCCTCAATCTCTCCAAAAGAAAATATAGGATGACGAGTGGAATGAGTTCTTTGCTGTTGCAACTGATCTTGAGGCCGTAATAGATACTCATAATCTCCTTTCTTTACCACATGTTCTAGATTTATCTCACTCTTGGCCAGCATTTAAGCAGGTCAAGTGGTATGACTTGCCTGGTATTATGACTCCGCTTTTCATCTCCAAAAGAGTTAGAGGCCTTTGTTGCTTTACCTAGTCAGGCATGTTTGCTCCCACGGGCCCTGCAAGCCTGAAAACACCAAAAATGGTGTCAGTTAATTTCCTGAGTCCCTTCACTCATTGCAGAGAAGCAACACCATTTTTCATTGGTACTATGGTTTGGTTTATACCCACCAAAATTCAAACTGTTGTAATTTGATCTGCAACATAGTGATGTTGGGAGGTGTGGCCTAGCAGTAGGTGTTTTGGTCATGGGGGCAGATTCCTCATAACTGACTTGGTGCCATTTTGTCATTAGTGAGTGAGTTCTCATTCTTCACGACTGAATTAATTCTTGCCAGAATGGATTAGTTCCCTCCAAAATGGGTTGTATAAAGTGAGGATGCCCCTTGGGTTTTGTCTTTTCGCACATGTCTGCCTCTCTTTTGACCTTCTTTACCATGTTATGATGCAGCACAAAAGCCCTCCTCAGAAGCCAGGTCCATGTCCTTGAATATCCCAGCCTGCAGAACAGTGAACTAAATAAACCTTTCTACCCAGTCTCGGGTATTCTGTTATAGTAGCAAAACAGACTGAAACCATTGGTAATCATCAATACATTATGTTGAACTATGATACTGCCAATCCAATACGCTGCCCAGCCCCTGAATTCGTATGTGTAATTTCAAGGAGAGAGGCATCAGTGCAACATAGGCAGATGACATAGCAACCTGTGCAACCTGTTCATGTAAGTTATTTTTACCCTCTGGGATCTGCTTGGATTCACTCTTGAATATATCATTTTCAATCATGAAATGGCTTGTTTTTGTACTAACCCAAATGTATGCCTCATAGAACTCAATTTGTTATGGACAACCCATTGTTGTCCACGGTCAGGTGTTCAGTCTTTATTGGGGCCCAGTGTCATTCCAGAAGATATGCCAAATGCTAAGTTTTCCCCCTCTTGTTCCACAACTATAATGGTTTGCTCTGTGACTCAGGGTATGATAGGGGCACCACAAAATATCCTCATCCAACAGATACCTCCAGCACCATCCAATTTGCTGAGTAATACAATCCAAGTGACAGGGCAGCTTAAACCTCAGCCTGAACCTACTTCACAGTTCTTTCTTCCTATGGGTCCCACTCAAAACTAGTAGTCACCAGGTATGTAGACTGGAGCAGAATTACCATACGCAGTATATGGCCTCCAAAATCCAATCAGGCTCATCAATAATCCATTACTTTCTTAGTTTTAGGGGATGCAAAGTTCATACCTTCCCATGAATTTCTTAAATTGACAAATTAAAATTGTATATGTTTATTGTAATACACCATTAGCTTTTAAATATATATATTGTGGAATGGCTCAATCAAGCTAAGTAACATGCACTTTATCTTCCATACTAATCATTTTTTGTGGTGAGAACACTTAAAATCTACTCAGTGATTTTCAAGATATTATATATACATTGTTATTTACTATAGTCACCATGTGTTACAATAGATTTCTTGAGTTTATTCCTCTTGTCTAACTGAAATTTTGTATCCTATGCCCAACATCCCAGGCCCTGGTAATCACCATTCTACTGTGCCTGGCTTATTTAACTCAATATAATGTTCCCCAGGTTCATCCACATTGTTGCAAATGACAGGATCTCCTTCATTTTTAAGGCTGGATAGCATTCCATTTTATATATATTATATTCTATATAATATTATATAGAATATATATATTCTCTCTCTATATATATACACACATATATAACCTACTTCACAGTTCTTTCTTCCTATGGGTCCCGCTCAAAACTAGTAGTCACCAGGTATGTAGACTGGAGCAGAATTACCATATATAATATTATAATAATATAATATGATAATTATAATTATATTATTATAATACAATAATTATAATTATATTATAATATAATAATTATAATATAATCTATATAATATAATATAATCTATATAATGTTATATATAATACATATATAATATTATATATATATTTATATATATTATCTGTTGATGGACTCTCAGTTTGAGTCCATAACTTGGCTATTGTGAATAGTGCTGCAATTAACATGGTAGTACAGATATCTCTTTGACATACTAATTTCATTTTCTTTGGATATATCCCTAGTAGTTGGATTACTGAATCATTTGGGAGTTCTATTTTTATTTTTTTGAGAAAACTCCACACTGTTTTCTATAGTGACCATTTAATTTTATAGGGTATATCAGCAAGGTCCAGAAAAATTTTATCAGTCTGGCAAGGTCTTGGATCTTCATGGGGTTATCTCTCCTTCACTTTCATTTACATGCCTTGTTAAGGTATTCAAAATATTTCCTAGCTTCTTTTCAACAGGTGCTATTAGTATGCCACCAATACGGTGGACTAGCCTAGTGTACTGTGATATGTCAAGCCAATCAGTGTGCCTCTGTTCTATATTTTAATGAATAACAACAGAGTTAGCATAGTTCCAAGAAAGTGAGATCTATGTAGAACAATTATACTAAAGTTCTGTCAAGTGGCACCTTTAAGAAGCTGTTTGTTACTCCGGAGAAATAGAACTAATAGAATTTGTGTGTGAAGTGATTTGTTATAATTGGCTCATGCATTATGGAGACTGGCAATCTAAATCTGCAATGTGGACCAGCACACTCAAGACCCAGGAAAACCAATGGTGTAGATGAAGTCCAAAGGGAGTCTGTTGGAAAATTATCTTGCTCAGGGAAGTGACAGCCAATATTTTTATTCTTTTGGGGTCTTCAACTGATCGGATGAGGCCCGCACCCATTATGGAGGGCAATTTTCTCTACTGATCAAAAGGTTAATTTCATCCAAAAATACACTTACAGAAACACCTAGGACAATTTTTCACCAAATATTTGGATATTTCATGATCTGATCAATTTGATGTAAAATGGGTCATCATGGCTGTAATAAAATGTGGAGCAAAAGGATATAAGGTTAGGGAAGAAGATAGTATCCAATGTACCTTCTCTTTGGAACTTGGAATCTAATACAGAAATGCAGTAAAAATAGTTAAGTCAAAGCTGACGCATAGTGTACAAAGAGTGGAGCAGAGGGTGCAGTCTTCCCCAGTACAGACAAGAGTGTGCATTGTCTATAGACAATTTAATAACAATAACAAATTGGCTACAATTTTCCCTACTATTATCACTGTGTTCCAGTAATTCTAAACAATTCAAAAATAAAATATTCCTTGAGAAACATCTTTGATAGATCTAATTTCAAAACAATTGCTGAGGTTCCCATTGAGATTTAATAATATTATATACATGCAAGATTTAAGCTAGAAAAAAATACTTATTCTTTAATAAACAATGTATTCTATGTGGAAGTTAATTCAAAGAAGCCCAGTTAGACAGACCTCCCCTGATTGTGCTGCACATGGTAACTCTGAGACTGTTTGGAATGGTTGGGAGTCATTCAAGCTCTCTTCAGATGTTCCTTGTGTCTCCAATCCCTTTGGTTTTGCATATTCTTGAGTTACACCTTTAGCTTTCAAATAAACGATGACAGTACAGTGACCCGTAAAATAAAAAAATGGAACTTGAGTTATTTCAATTTTGTCACTTTAATAATACATACAAACTATTCTCTAAACCATAGAGAATTTACTCTTTTGGAAATATCTGTTACTTTTTTCTTGTTCATTTTTTCTGATTATTATTTTTGATTTAATTTTATTATTATTGAAAATAATAGAAAAGGAAATAAAAATAATGTGCTCTGGGTGTGAAATAAGAGAGAAAAGGATTAAAATTATCTGCCCCAGCATCAAAGGTACTAAGCTGAGAGAATTCTAAGTGCTCCCAACAGTTGTAAAAGAAACAGATGAGAAAAAGAATGGAATTCTAGTTGTGGGGTAAAAGAGGAAGCAGTTAGGGAATCAATTCAAAAGTTTTAATTTTAAAAGGTTTTTTACTTTTATGGGTATATAGTAGGTGTATATATTTATGGGGTGCATGAGATATACTGATAAAGACATACAATGTAAAATAATCACAACAGGGTAAAGAGAGTGCCCACTGTCTCAAGCATTTATCATTTCTTTGTGTTCCAAACATTCCATTATACTCTTAGTTATTTTAAAATATTCAATACATTTTTTTGTTGACTGCAATCACCCTGTTGTGCTATCAAATACTAGATTGTATTTATTCTTTCTAATTACATTTTTGTACCCATTAACTATCCTCACATGCCCCCTCACCCACTACCTTTCCTAGCCTATGTAACAATTATTGCACTCTCTATATCCATGAGTTCCATTGTCTTAATTTTTAGCTCCCACCAATGTCTTTCTGTGCCTGGCTTATTTCACTTAACACAATTCTATCCATGTTGTTGCAAATGACAGAATCTCATTCTTTTTAGGGCTGAATAGTATTTCATTGTGCATATGTACCACATTTTCTTTATCCATTCTTCTGTTGATGGACACTTAGGTTGCTTTCGAATCTTGGCTATTGGGAATAGTGTTGCGATAAACACAGAATGCAGACATCTCTTCCATATTCTGATTTCCTTTCTTCTGGATATAGCCAGCTGTGGGATTTCTGGATCATAGGGTACTTCTATTTTTAGTTTTCTGAGGAAACTTCATACTGTTCTCCATAATGGCTATACTAATTTACATTCCCACCTACAGTGTACAGGGTTCCTTTCTCTCCACCTCTTCGCTAGCATTGTTAGTGTTTTTCCTTTGGATAAAAGCCATTTTGAGGCTGCGCACAGTGGCCTACGCCTTAATCCCAGCACTTTGGGAGGCCGAGGAAGGCAGACCAAGAGGTCAGGAGTTCAAGACCAGCCTGGCCAACATAGTGAAACCCCGTATCTAGTAAAAATTAGCCGGGTGTGGTGGTGGGTGACTGTAATCCCAGATGCTTAGGAGGCTGAGGCAGGAGAATTTCTTGAACCCAGGAGGCAAAGGTTGCAGTGAGCCGAGATCTCACTGCCACTGCACTCCAACCCAAGCAACAGTTTGAGACTCTATCTCAAAAAAAAAAAAAAAAAAGCCATTTTGTCTGGGATGAGATGGTATCTTATTGCAATTTTGATTTGCATTTCTATGATGATCAATGATGTTGAGCACCTTTTCATATATCTGTTTGGCATTTGTATGTCTTCTTTTGAGAAGCATCTGTTCAGATCTTTTCCTAATTTTTAAATCAGATTTATTATATTTTTTTAAATTGAGTAGTTTGAGCTCCTTATATATTCTGGTTATTAATCCTTTGTCAGATAGATAGTTTGCAAATATTTTCTCTCATTCTGTGGGTTGTCTCTTCACTTTGTTGATTGTTTTCTTTGCCTTGCAGAAGCTTTTCAACTTGATGTGATCCCATTTATCCATTTTTGTGTTGGTTGCTTGTGTTTATGGGGTATTACTCAACAAATCTTTGTCCAGTCCAATGTCCTGGAGTTTCCCCAATGTTTTATTTTAATAGTTTCATAGTTTAAGACCTTAGATGTAAGTCTTTAATTCATTTGACTTAATTTTTGTATATGGTGAGAGAGAGGAGTCTCGTTTCATTCTTTTGTATGGATATCCAGTTTTTCTAGCACCATTTATTGAAGAAACTGTCCTTTCCCCAGTGTATGTTCCTGGCACCATTGTTTAAAATGAGTTCATTGTAGATGTATGGACTTATTTCTGGGCTCTCTATTCTGTTCCATTGGTATATGTGCCTGTTTTTATGCTACTATAATGCTGTTTTGGCTACTATTTATCTGTAGTATAATTTGAAGTCAGGTAATATGATTCCTCCAGTTTTGTTCTTTTTGCTCAGAATGGCTTTGGCTATTCTATGTCTTTTGTGGTTCCACATAAATTTTAGGATTTTTTTCTATTTCTGTGAAGAATGTCCTTAATATTTGGAATAGAGATTGCACTGATCTGTAGACTGCTTTGGGTAGTATGGAGATTTTAACAATACTGATTCTTCCAACTGATGAGTATAGAATATCTTTCCATTTTTCATGTGTCCTCTTCAATTTCTTCCATCAATGTCTTATAGTTTTCACTGTAGAGAGCTTTCACTTCTTTGGTTAATTCTTGGGTATTTTATTTTATCTTGCTTCTTGGGTATTTTATTTTATCTGCAGCTATTGTAAATTGGATTACTTTCTCGATTTCCTTTTCAGATTATTTGCTGTTGGCATACAGAAATGCTGTAAATGTTTGTATGCTGATTTTATATCCTGCAATTTCACTGAATTTCCTTATCAGTTCTAGCAGTTTTTTCATGGAGTTTTTAGGCTTTTCCAAATATAAGATCATATCATCTGCAAACAAGAATAATTTGATTTCTTCCTTTCCAATTTGGATGCACGTTGTTTCTTTCTCTTGCCTGATTGTTCTAGCCAGGATCTCCAGTACTAGGTTGAATAACAGTAGTGAAAGTCAGCATCCTTGTCTTGTTACAAATCTTAGAGGAAAGGCTTTAAGTTTTAACCCACTCAGTACGACACTACCTGTGGGGCTATTGTATAAGGTTTCATTGTGTTGAGGTATGTTCTTCCTACACCCAGTTTTTTGAGGGTTTTTGTCATGAAAGGATGTTGAATTTTATAAAATACTTTTTCAACATTAATTGGCTGTATGATTTGAATCCTTCATCCTGTTGATATGACCTATCACACTGATTGATTTACATATGTTGAATTATCCTTGCATCCCTGGGATAAATCCCACTTGGTCATGCATGCTGAATGATCTTGTATATGTATTGTTGAATTTGGTCTGCTAGAATTTTGTTGAGGTTTTTGGATCATGTTCAACGGGGATAATGGCCTGCAGTTTTCTTTTTTTTTGATGTGTCTTTGTATAGTTTTCATTTCAGAATAATACTGGGCTTGCAGAATGAGTTTGGAAGTATTCTCTTCTATTTTACAGAATAGCTTGAGCAGAATTCATTTCAGTTCTTCTTTAAATGTCTGGTAAAATTCAACAGTAAAGTCATTGTATCTCAGGCTTTTCCTGGCTGGAAGACATTTTAGTACAGCTTTGGTCTCATTACGTGTTATTGATCTGTTCATGTTTTGGATATCTTCATGGTTAAATCTTAGCAGGTTGTATGAGTTTAGAAATGTATCCATTTCTTCTAGGTTTTCCAATTTATTGACATATATTGCTCATAGTAGGCTCTAATAATTCTTTGAATTTCTGTGGTATCAGTTATAATGTATCCTTTTTCCTCTCTGATTTTCTTTAATTAGGCCTTCTCTTTTTTTCTTAGTCTGGCTAAAGGTTTGTTGATTTTATCTTTTTTAAAAAAAAAAAAAACTTGTAGTTTTGTCGATCTTTTGTATTTTTTCTTTCAATTTCATTTTTTTTTCTGCTCTGCTCTTTATTATTTCTTTTCTTCTGATAATTTGGGCTTTGGTTTGTTCTTGCTTTTCTAGTTCTTTAAGATGCATCGTTAGGTTGTTTAATTGAAGTTTTTCTACTTTTTGATGTAGTTCCTTATTGCTATAAACTTTCTTCTTAGCACTGTTTTTGCTGTATCCTATAGGTTTTGGTATGTTGTGGTTCCATTTCCATTTGCTTCAAGAAATTTTTAAATTTTCTTCTTAATTTTTAATTGACCCACTGGTCATTTGGGAGCATATTGCTTAGTTTCCATGTGTTTGTATGGTTTCCAAAGTTCCTCTTCTTATTGATTTCTAGTTTTATTCCATTGTGGTCACAGCAGACATTTGTATAATATTTTAATTTTTTTTAAAAAATTTAAAACTTATTTTTGGCCTAATGTATTTTCTGTCCTTGAGAATGATCCATGTGCTAGGAAAAAACTGTGCATTCTGCAGCTGTTGGATGAAATGTTCTGTAAATATCTATTTGGTCCATTTAGTCTACAGTGCAGATTAATTCCAATGTTTCTTTGTTGATTTTCTGTCTGGAATGTCTGTCCAATAATGCAAGTTGGGTGTTGAAATCTCCAGCTATTATTATATTGGGATCTATCTCTCTCTTTAGCTCTAATAATATTTGCTTTATATATCTGAGTGCTACAGTGTTGGGTGCATATCTATTTAAAGTTGTTATACCCTCTTGATCATTATATAATGATATCTTCATCATTATATAATGACCTTCTTTGTTTCTTTTTGTAGAATTGTCTGAAATCTATTTTGTTTTCCATAAGTATAGCTACTCCTGCTTTCTTTTTTCAACTGCAATGATATCTTTTTCCATTCCTTTCTTTTCAGTTACGTGTTTCTTTATAGGTGAAGTGTATTTCTTGTAAGGAATGGACTGTTGGGTCTTATATATATTTTTTTATTCATTCAGCCTCTCTCTATCTTTTGATTAGAGAAGTTAGTCCATTTATATTCAATTTTATTCTTGATAACTAAGGACTTTCTACTGCCATTTTGTTATTTTTTTCTGTTTGTTTTGTAGCCTTCTCTTCCTTCCTTCTTTGTTATGAAGGTGATTTTCTCCAGTGGTATGTTTTAATTTATTGCTTTTTATTTTTTGTGTATCTTTGGGAAGCTTTTTGATTTGAGGCTACCCAGATACTTGCAAATAACATCTTATGACCAATTGTTTTAAACCAATGTCAACTTAACACTCATTGCAAAAACAAGCTAATAAATGAACGAGCAAAGAGAAATCTAATAAAAACTTTACACTTTAATCTCATCCCCCAACTTTTTAACTTTTTGTTGTTTCTATTATATCTTATTTTATTATTTCCTGAAAAGTTGTAGTTTTTTTATAATTTTATCTTTTAGCCTTTCTACTCAAGATATGAGTAGTTTCCACACCACTACTAGCATTATAATATACTGTTTCATAAACAGATCTAAAAACAAAAATCACATGATTATCTCAATAATTGCAGAAAAGGCTATCAATGAAGTTCAACATCCTTTCATGTTAAAAACTCTCAATGAAATAAGTATTAAAGGAACATATGGCAAAATAAAAAGAGCCATCTATGACAATCCCACATCCAACATCATACTGAATGAACAAAGGCTGGAAGCATTTTCCTTGAAAACCAGACAAGAAAAGGATGCCTTCTCTCACCACTCCTATTTAACACATTAGTGGAAGTCCTGGTCAGAGCAACCAGACAAGAGAAAGGAATAAAGAGCATCCAAATGGGAAGACAGAAAGTTAAACTACCCAGTTTTCAGACGATGTTATTCTATATCTAAAAAACCCCACAGTTTCAGCTCAAAAACTCCTTTAGCTGATAAACAACCTCAGCAAAGTTTCAAGACACAAAGTCAATGTACGAAATCACTAGCATTCCTATACATAAAAAACAGCTAAGCCAAGAGCCAAATCAGGAAGGCAACTCCATTCACAATTGCCACAAAAAGAATAAAATACCGAGGAATATGGCTAACCAGGGAGATGAAAGATCTCTACAATGAGAATTACAAAATGTTGCTCAAAGAATCAAAGAAAACACAAACAGAAACTCTTTACATGCTCATGAATAGGAGGAATCAGTATCAATAAAACGGCCATACTATCCAAAGCAATTTACAGATGCAATGCTATTTCTAACATACTACCAATGAAATTCTCCACAGAACTAGAAAAAAAGTATTCAAAAATTCACAGGGAATGAAAAACAGACAAAACAGCCAAGGCAATGCTAAGCAAAAAGAACAAACCAGGAGGCATCATGTTACCTGACTTTGAACTATACTACAGGGCTACAATAACCAAAACAGCATGATAGTGGTACAAAAGCAGGCACATAGATCAAAGGAACAGAATAGAGAGTCCAGAAATAGTGCCACACTGCTAGAACCATCTCATCTTTGACAAAGCTTACAGTAAGAAGCAATGGGGAAAAGATTCCCTATTCAATATATGGTGCTGGGATAACTGGATAGCCATATGCAGAAGATTGCCTTCCTTACACGATAAACAAAAATCAACTCAAGATGGATTAAAGACTTAAATGTAAACTCCAAAACTATAAAAACTCTGTAAAACAACCTAAGCAATAGCATCCTGGACAAAGAAACAGGCAAAGATTTTATAACAAAGATGTCAAAAGTAATTGCAACAAAAGCAAAAATTGACAAATTGAATCTAATTAAACTTAAGAGCTTCTGCGCAGCAAAAGACAATATCAACAGAGTAAACAGACAACATACAGAATGGGAGGCAATACTTGCAAACTATTCATCTGAAAAAGCTCCTATATGTAACATCTATTAGAAATTTAAGCAAATTTATAAGAGAAAAACAAACAACCTCATTAAAAAGCAGGTAAAGGACATGAACAGAATATGTTAAAAGAAGACATACATACAGCCAATGAGAATATATAAAAAAAGCTCAATATCACTGATAATTAGAGAAATGCAAATCAAAATCACAATGAGATACCATCTCATATCAGTCAGAATGGCTATTACTAAAAAGTCAAAAAAGAACAGATGCTGGCGAGTTTGCAGAGAAAACGGAATGCTTATACACCATTGGTGGGAGTGTAAATTATTTCAACCATTGTGGAAAGCAGTATGACAATACCTCAAAGAGCTAAAATTATAATTACCATTTGACCCAGCAATACACCTGGAAGAATATAAATCGTTCTACCATAAAGACTCATGCATTCCTATGTTCATCACAGCAGTATTCACAATAGCAAAGACATGGAATCAACCTAAATGCCCATAAATGGCAGGCTGGATAAAGATAATGTGGTACAAATACACCATGAAATACTATGCAGCCATAAAAAAGAACAAGATCATGTCTTTTCCATGAACACAGATGGAGCTGGAGGCTATAATTATCCTTAGCAAACTAACACAAGAAACCAAATACCACATGTTATCATTTATAAATGGGAGCTAAATAGTGAGAACTCATGAACACAAAGAAGAGAACAACAGACACTTTAGGCTACTTGAGGGTGGAGGATTGGAGAAAGGAGAGGAGCAGAAAAAAATAACTATTGGGTACTAGGTTTAGTACCTGGGTGATGAAATAATCTGTACCACAGACCTCTGTGACATGAGTTTGTCTCTATAACAAACCTGCACATATACATCTGAACCTAAAATGAAATTTTTTAAAACTTAGAAAAAAATACCAAAAGAATTTTGTTAATAATTGATATTGATTACATGTTGAAATAACATTTTAGATATTTCAGGTTAAATAAAATACATTAAAATTTTAAAAATCCATGTTTGTGTGTTTACTATTACCAGTGAGTTTTGTACCTTCAGATAATTTCTTACTGTTTAACAACCTTTTTTTCAGATTAAAGAACTCCCTTTAGTGTATTTTGTAGGACAGGTCAGGTGTTGATGAATGTCCAAAGCTTTCACTTTGTTTGGAAGTACTTATTTCTCCTTCATGTTTGTAGAGTATTTTCACCAGATGTACTATTCTAGGGTAAAAGGTTTTTTTCACCTTCATACTTTGAATATGTCACGCCAGTCTCTCCTGGCCTGTAAAGTTTCCACTGAAAAGTTTGCTGCCAGATGTATTGGAGCTCCATCGTTGTTGTTTTTTATCTTGCTACTTTTTGGATTCTTTCTTTATCCTTGCCCTTTGGGAGTTTGATTATTCAATATCTTCAGGTAGTCTTCTTTGGGTTACATCTGCTTCATGTTCTCTGACCTTCTTTTACTTGAATATTAATATCTTTCCCTAGGATTGAAAAGTTCTCTGTTATTATTCCTTTGAAGAAATTTTCTACCCTGATCTCTCTTTCTACCTCCTCTTTAAGACCAATAACTCTTGGATTTGCCCTTTGAGGCTATTTTCCAGACATTGTAGGCATGCTTTAGTCTTTAGTCTTTTGTCTTTTGTCTCCTCTATGTATTTTCAATATCCTATCTTCAAGTTCACTAATTCTTTCTTCTGTTTAATCAACTGTGCTACTGAGATACTATGATACATTCTTCAGTATATCGTTTGAATTTTTCAGCTCTAGAATTTCTGCTTGATTCTTTTAAATTATCTCTATCTCTTTGTTAAATTATCCATAGAATTCTGAATTTCTTCTCTGTATTGTGTTAAATTTTGTTGAACTTCCTCAAAATATCTATTTTGAATTATCTGTCTGAAAGGTCACACATCTCTGTCTCTCCAGGATTGGTCACTGGTGCCAAATTTAGTTTTTTTGGTAAGATCATATTTTCCTGGATGGTCTTGATGCTTGTGGATGTTCATTGGTGTCTAGCATTGGAGAGTTAGGCATTTATTGTAATCTTCATAGTCTAGGTATATTTGTATTCATTCTTCTTGGGATGGCTTTCCAAGTATTCAAAGGGAATTATGTGTTGTATTCTAAGTCTTTGGTCACTGCAGCCATATCTGCATTAGGAAGCAACTCAAGCCCAGTGACACTGTGACTCTTGAAGACTCGTAGAGGTATCATATTTGTGGTCTTGAGTAAGATCTAGGAGAATTTTCTGAATCACCAGGAAAAGACTCTTGTTCTCTTCCCTTACTTTTCCACCAAAAAAATTGATTCTCTCTTTCTTCGTTGAGCTGTCTGGAGCTGAGGGAGGGGTGACACAAGCACCGCTGTGGCCACCACCACTGGGACTGCCCTTGGTCAGACCCAAAGCCAGCACAGCACTGCTTCTCACCCAAGGATCTTGGCAACCGGTGCCTGGTTACTGCTCACGTTCCCTCCAGGCCCAAGAGCTCTACAATTAACAGGTGGCAAAGCCAGCCAGGCTTCTGGCCTTCCCTTTGGGGTAGTGAGCTCCCCACAGCCCAGGGCAGGTCCAGAAATGTTGTTTGGGAACCACAGCCTAGAGATGAGAACGTTGGGAATCTACCCAGTGCTCTATTTTTCTGGGGCTGAGCTGACACCCAAGCCACAAGACAAAGTACTTCTCACTCTCCTTTCTTCTTTCCTCAAGCAGAAGGAGCCTCTCCCCATGGCCATCACCACGCCAGGCCTGCGGCAAGTATTGCCTGGCTACTGCCGATGCTCACTCAAGGCCCAAGGGCTCTTCAGTCAGCTTCTGGTGAATGCTGCCAGACCTAGGTCTTTCTGTTCAGGTCAGTGGGCTCCCCTCTGTCCCAGGGTGGGTCAAAAAATGCTTTTTGGGGACCAAGGCCTTGCATCAAGGACCCCAGGAGCCCACTTGACGCAGGATGGAGAGGGCTGGTGACAGCAATTCAGGAGTGGCTTTTCTACCATCTTCAGTGCCTTTTTCTTTAATAGGGTTTTAAAACCAGGTACTGTGACTGCTCATCTGATTTTTTGTTCTTATGAAGGTGCTTTCTTGCGTGGATGGTTGATCAATTTAGTGTTCCTGTAGAAGAGCGGAGGATGATCACTAGAGGGTTCTATTTGGCCATCTTACTTTTCTCCTCAGTATTTGAGTTTTAATTTTTTTTTCAAATTCTGTACCATATTGCTACTGACTCATAATTTTTTTCTAAATTAAGTTATAAATAGGGTAAATCAAAACAAAGCAAATGCCTTTCTTCTAAAGTTTATATCTAAATAATTTGTTTTCCCATCTGCTCTAGCAAATAAGCATATAGAAGAAGAGAATAAGCCTTTTCCTCTCTTGAAATTGTTTTACTAACATATGGTAATAGACATCTTAAAAATACATGCAGACATTTGGCTAGTCATTTTCAAAAATATCTTGATATAATCAGGCTTAGATGTAAACCAGTAAAATTATACATACTTGAGATTTACTTTTTTAAAACTTTTACTTTAAGTTCAGGGGAAGGATGTATGGGCAGCTGTGTTACATAGGTGGAAGACCATGTGATGATTCCCCAAAGACCTAAAGACAAATACAATTTGGCCCAGCAATTCTATTACTGGGTATATATATATACCCAAAGGAATATAAATCGTTTTATTATAAAGACACATGAATGTGCATATTCACTGAAACACTATTCACATTAACAAGGACATGGAATCAACCTAAATACCCATCAGTGATAGACTGGATTAAAAAAGATGTGGTACATGTATACCATGGAATACTATGCAGTCATAAAAAAGAACAAGATCATGTCCTTTGCAGAGACATGAATGAAGCTGGAGGCCATCATCCTTAGCAAACTAACACAGGAACAGAAAACCAAATACCACATGTTCTCACTTATAAGTGAAAGTTCTGGCCAGGGCAATCAGGCAAAAGAAAGAAATAAAGGGCAGCCAAATAGAAAGAGAGGAAGTTAAACTATCCCTGTTTACAGATGACATGATCCTATATCTAGAACACCCCATAGTCTCAGTCCAAAAGCTTCTTAAGCAGATTTACTTTAAAGTGATCCATCAGGGAAATGGAATAAATGAAAAGATACATAAAATGAGATGGCAAAATTCTGAAGTTGAGTGATATATACCACTGTCTTTGAGTTCGATATATCATTCTCTACTTCTGTGTTTGTTTGAAATGTCTGATAATTTTAAAAAGGTCCTCATTTTAGAATACTTAGAATTATTGTCAAATGCTAAAGCAGGCATAGTAAATTATTGTTTCCTTGACCATTGAGGATATATATTGCAAATCCAATGTTTTATATATTTCATAATTAAATCATCTCATGGTCAAGATTGTCAATTAATAATAACCACCTTTTTAAAAGCCAAGATAAACTCTTCCATGCATTTTTGTATACTAGTACATTAGTATTTCATTTACATATGTATCCCAGTAGATAATAAAATTGTAATACCTCAGTTTGGGCTCTGTCTGCACATATACCTACAGTCTATATTCCTCTACAATGGCCTCTGTCTCAAGCTGAATGTGCTAGGCTCTGTAATGTTCATACCTAATGTCATCTTTACACCTGTTTGCATTGATTTTAATATATAGTATCTTTCCTTAACATATCCTAAAACATATCATGATTTGAAGCATTTATCAAGGAGGTCAGCTTTGACCTAATGACCACCCTGCAGAAGCATGATGGAAATTGCTTGTGTGAGACAGCATAGTTTTTCATATTCTCTGTTAACAGTGACCTGTAAACGAAGTCTAAATCCAAAGCAACTTAACTCTCAGCCATTGGTGGGGTAATGCCTCAGACAGCTAGAGACACAAGGAATCTCAGATATATTTACTATTATTGAGCTGTGGATCCTGTTCCAAGGCAACAAATCTCAGATGACTCAGGAACCTCCACTTTTGCCTTTCCCCTGGAGCCACATATTGCCAGCAACACACCTACAAGTGAAACAAAATTAGGTTTATTCGCTGATTGTAGCAAGCAAAACCACACACCATAGGGGGCAGTTAGGAATTGGGAGGGACTTACAGGATTTGGGTTCAGTAAGGACTTGGAAGAGACTTACAGGATTTATGCTCACATTAGATAATTGTTGGGGAGTGTTCCAGGAAGGAGGGGCTTGTTCTAGATTGGGAGCTTTTAGAGAGGGGGCAATACTATGATTAGATATCTTAATAATTTTTATCAGGATGAGATAATAAAAAATAAAACAGATCTGAATGGTAAAGAAGCAGAATTCTGTCCTGTTAGCCAAGGAGTCAAGGGGGATATTTGGTAAGTTTTGAAGTTTGCATAGTAACATTGAATTTGTTTGTACTTAAACATAATTACCAAGTAGTCTTGTTTGTGTCTCACTTCCCACATTCACAGAGCAATGTTATCAGATGTTGGTGATCTTTAAAACAGTTTATATCCCACAGTAAAATTCAATAGCCAACCTATAAGGGCCAGTCCCACTCTTAACAACATCAGGCATAGATATTAGGCCCAGCTGTTAGAGATTCCTTTTTTCCTTCTCAGAGGTCTATCCTTCCATTAGCTTGAAACATGGTATTATCATTTATGTGCATCAAACTTGATCAATATTGACAATTTCATATAGTTCATATTACATTAAGATGAAGAGGATGTTATGCTTAGTCTACATTAGCTTAAAGCCCACAAAGTATGTGTTCTTTGTATTACAAAATTTATAGATGCCATTTTTAATAAAGAATCAATATACATAAGGTCTTATCAAGAATAGGATGCATATTCTGCAGAATAAGGCAGTAGAAAGAATACACGTGGGCTTTGGAAGACAGGCTTGAATTCAAGTTCTGACTACTACTTATTACTTATGCAACCTTGAATAAATTGTGTAATCACTCTAAATCTCCATAAGATCATCTACAAAATGTGCCTAACAAATACTAAGCATTCAGTAAAAACTAATTAGTTTGATTCCCTTCTGTTGAAATCTACAGCTGAATACAATCTCCATTAATTTTCTCAATGCTTATATATACTTATCATAATAAACTTTTCCTGAAAAATAGGTCTAAGAAATATATTCCAAAAATTTGAAGAAAAAAAAGTGTGATTTCTCGTGTCATATAAAATTCTCCTATCATTTTATTTCCCTCTAAGGCCTGGTTGTCAGGAAATTCACACTTTCATTAAGAAACATAGGAGACAATTGCAAAAATTATTTCAAGTTTCTAACACAGCTATTTCCATTATTCTTTATTATTTACAAGTCCTCTTTTATCTTTATTTCAAATGTATTGTTCTACATATGTTTCTTAATTTTTAAAGCCACATGATATTGTATTTTAAAGTCAAGGAAGTATAATTTTTAAAAAAAGTTATGTAAATGATCCCTCCAAATGCTTATAAAGTTCAAGAAGACAGCCGGGCATGGTGGCTCATGCTTGTAATCCCAGCACTTTGGGAGGCCGAGGCGGGCGGATCACGAGGTCAGGAGATCGAGACCACGGTGAAACCCCGTCTCTACTAAAAATACAAAAAAATTAGCCAGGCGTGGTGGCGGGTGCCTGTAGTCCCAGCTACTCAGAGAGGCTGAGGCAGGAGAATGGCGTGAACCAGGGAGGCAGAGCTTGCAGTGAGCCGAGATTGCGCCACTGCACTCCAGCCTGGGTGACAGAGAGAGACTCCGTCTCAAAGAAAAAAAAAAAAAAAAAATTCAAGAAGGCAAAAAGGCAAACAAAATTACAAACAAAACCACGTACTATTTATTGTAGTTAGTATATCAGCTGAATAAACATGTAATAGTTCTTTATAATATGCCATAGTATTTTTGTACACACTTACAGGACTTGAAACACACAATCATAATTTCTTTTTTTTTTTTTTTTTTTGAGACGGAGTCTTGCTCTGTCGCCCAGGCTGGAGTGCAGTGGCACAATCTCGGCTCACTGCAAGCTCCACCCTGCCTCACCTCCGGATACTGGGACTACAGGCCCCCACCACCCCGGCTAATTTTTTGTATTTTATAGAGACAGGGTTCACCGTGGTTTTGAGTGAAAACTCATAATACGAAGGTTAGTTGGGTGAAGCTCAGCCCCTACTGCTGTAGTTGGTCTTGAGGTGAAACTTATAGTCATTATATCTCTCCACCATCCATTAGAGATTTCCTTTCTGTCAGCTAAAAGTTGTGTGGTATATTTGGCTGCCTTGTGGATTGACATGAACTGTCCTGACCACTTGATTATTTACTGTGTCTTACACAGCGGATTCTCACTGGTGTGGTATACAAAGATGTTAAGCATTTTACTAATTCCTATAGTTCTACTTAGTGCCACTTTCTCAGACTTCCTTGCTATGTATTCCATTTTTTCCCATTTGAGGCCCTAACTAGCCAAACCATTCACTATTTCCCATGAGGCTATACATACCTATCTTTGGGTCACTTCTCTCTTCACACAAAGTAGATGACCATCAGATATCTGCAGTTTGATGTGTTGACAAGATTTTGTCTCACTGCTTCTCTCTTGGCCACCGAAGAAGGACTGTCATGTAGCATCTCAAGTACTTGCCACTCCTTGCTCATCTGTTCCAGATAATATATACAATACCATCAATGGCACCAATGAGGTGCCCTGCAAAATGTTAAAATATAGTCTACAACCCACTGGGTAAGACCATAAATAAATGCTGTAAATATGAACTCTTTCTGATAAATTTTTTTTTTTTTTTTTTTTTTTTTGAGACGGAGTCTCGCTCTGTCACCCTGACTGGAGTGCAGTGGCGCAATCTCGGCTCACTGCAAGCTCCGCTTCCCGGGTTCATGCCATTCTCCTGCCTCAGCCTCTCCGAGTAGCTGGGACTACAGGCGCCCGCCACCACGCCCGGCTAATTTTTTGTGTTTTTAGTAGAGACGGGGTTTCACCGTGGTCTCGATCTCCTGACCTCATGATCCGCCCGCCTCGGCCTCCCAAAGTGCTGGGATTACAAGCGTGAGCCACCACGCCTGGCTCTTTCTGATAAATTTGTGATGGGTGTCTTTGTCCATTTTCTGTTGCTTTTAAGAGAATACCTAAAACTGGGAAATTTATAAAGAAAATAATTTATTTCTTACAATTATGGAGGCTGAGAAGTTCAAAGTCAAGCGGCCTTATCTACTGAGGGCCTTCTTGCTGGTGGGAACTCTCTGGAGAATCATGAGGTGGCACAGGGAATCACATGGTGAGGTGGCTGAGTGTGCTATCTGAGGTCTCTCTCTTCTTAAAAAGCCACCAGTCCTACTCCCATAACTCATCAATCCATTAACCCATTAATGCATAAATCCATTAATTCATGAATGGAAAGGCTCCACCTCTCGAAACTGCCACATTGAGGATTAAATTCAGCATGAGTTTTGGAGGGGATAAGCATTCAAACCATAGCAATGTGTATTAAAAGGAATGCTTTCAACAAAGTACTAGAAATATATTGCATGCCAGAGACTATATTAATTTAGTAAAGCTACAGCATCCAGCACAGTAACTAAAAATGGGGCTATTACTCTTTAAGTTTATAGTAGTCCACTGTTGTATACAGTGATCTATCTTATTTTTTGCTGGGACCAAACTGGTGAATTAAATGACGATATAATGGAAACTGAACCTTGCATCCTTTAAGTCTTTTTTGAATTGATGTATAAAATTTGTGCAAGTTTATGGGGTATGTGTGGGATTTTAATACATGTATGCAATGTGTAACAATCAAATCAGGGTATGTAGGATACCTGTCTCCTTGGACACTTATCAATTTTATGTGTTGAGTTTTATGTGGCCTTTCCTACCATAATAGCTTTTACTCTACTGTAATTGTTTTAATCCTAAGTCAAGGAATTAATAAGAGAATTTCGCCAACTGCTAAGTGCTTCAATGACACATTTGGGAAATGAGGAATGACCACCAAATTTCCCACCGTGAGCTGTACCTGATTGAAAACTTCATATCACCTGATCTACATGTGGCCCTACTCTAACAGGGATCTGCAATGGCACTATAGGTCCCTAGATACCGGAGACAACTTGAACCTAAACCTAATAACCCTTGAAAGATATGAGTATTTCTTCTTTTTGAGTATATGAATATCCAAGTAAATGGCAACAAGCAATCTCTGGGTCTGAAAATTGACAGGTTGGAAACTGAAAAAGAATGAATGGATATCCATTGTAGTAGTTAATCTCAGTCTTCTGTTTATTTCTTAACTCTTTGGATTGTAGCTAGTAAACAACACCCTTTTGGATGCTCATCTACCATGCTGTTAGGACAGCATGTTATATTAGCCCTTTGTATATCAGTTATACCCTATGACTCATAGTCTGACTCTTCTGTCAGTTACAGTGATTATCCCATCTTGTTTCTGATGGTCAAGTGCTGCCTTTGCTATTGCATCATCCTATCACCCTAATTGCTACTAGATGGCCACTGGGGAAAAAAAAGCACCCCTCTCCAAAAAAAAACCTCCCTCTGATACCCCAGGACTACAGAGAAAAGCCACTACTGAGTGCTAGATGATCCTGATCCCTTCACCAGTGTATTTCTTATTGTTTTGTTAAACAGAGTGTTCTCCATTCCCCCTTGAAGGACAACTAGTGTGTTTTCTCTTCTTCTGTAGTAGATCCATTCTAGCATAACTCTTGGACGTACAATCCCTTTACTCCCTCAGAAGGTGGAATTTTTGATCCGGTGGCCAGCAAGAGAGGTGTCGGCAAATTTTGAAAAAACTGACTATTGCCTTGTAGGAAACATACCTTACGTGTGACTTTACATAATTTTCAAGCAAGGGACAACCACTGTCCTCAAAAACAGGAGAATGGGCCAATTCTGCAGACTCGGAGTGCTTCAGGGGATATCAGATATCATGATATGCCTATCCCAAGTCTCTATATCCAAACTATTCCTGTCAGGACTCTGGATTTAGCATAAGAGTTGTTGAGACTGACATTCAGCCTCTTCAATAATTAGGTCCTGAGACTGATTTTCAGTTTGGCCTGACCTCCAGCTTTGGGAGATTGAGTTTCTTTAAATATTACCAAGGAGGCCCTCCAGCTTTCACTTTAAACTCCACAGTTCTTACATTGCTCTTCACCCTAGACCTATCAAACACCACAGATATTACACATACCAGTGCATTTTCTCCCACTTTCATCCCATCCCAATTCACCACAGATGAAGTTCTAGCAGATGTTTTATACAGCATGTCAGGGACTATCGACATTCCACAGACACCACTAATAGTCTTCACTGCCAACTAACCAGTGAGTGATCCAACTTCAAAATCCTCTCCTCAGAATTTGCCTCTGGTACCAAGTGTCTTGGGGCAGATTCTTCACAAGGAGAGAGCCTGACACAAGAATTCAGGTGCATGTGATTTATTAAGAGTATGCTCTCAGAACAAAGGGAGTGGAGGAAGCAGGACAAGACATGGGAAGGAACTAAGCACAGACGTAGTTTCACCTGGATTCTAGCTTTAGCTAATCCCACAGGAAGCTTTGGAACATGAATGACACCAATTTGTTGGTACTACCCTGAGACAAGATAGCCTCATAAAATGAATTGGGACATAGTCTCACTTTTTTATCTCAGGTTTTTTAAAGATTTGAATTATTTTTTATACTAAAAGTTTGCTAGAATTCACTACAAAGCCAACTGGGCCTTAAACTTATTTACTTTGAGAGAAATTTGAAAAATCAATCCATTTGTCTTAGTCTGTTTAGGATACTGTAATGAAATACTTTAGACCGAGTAGCTTATAAAGAGGAGGCATTTGTTTTTTACAATTCTTAAGGCTGGGTAGTCTAGCATCATGGTAGCAACAGACTCAGTGTCTGGTTCGGAGATGATGCCTTCTAACTGTGTCTTCAGAGGGTAGAAGGGGCAAAGGGGCTCTCTGGAGCCACTTTTAAAAGGGCATTAGGCAGCCGGGCATGGTGGCTCATGCCTGTAATCCCAGCACTTTGGGAGGCTGAGGAGGGTGGATCACAAGGTCAGGAGATCGAGACCATCTTGGCTAAACCCGTCTCTACTAAAAATACAAAAAATTAGCCGGGCGTGGTGGCAGGCGCCTGTTGTCCCAGCTACTCGGGAGGCTGAGGCAGGAGAATGGCGTGAACCCAAGAGGCGGGTCTTGCAGTGAGCCGAGATCATGCCACTGCATTCCAGCCTGGGCAATAGAGCAAGACTCCCTCTCAAAAAAAAAAAGAAAACAAAATAAAAGGCATTAATCTCATTCAAGGGGCTGGTGCTCTCACGATCTAATTGACTCTCAAAGGTCCTGACTTCTATTAACATCACATCAGTGATTGGGCTTTTAAAATGTGAATTTTAGGGGACGCAGGCATTCAAACCATAGCACAATTCTAATATATATAAAATATTATTTTGATTATTATGTATAAAATTTTGATAAGTTGTATTTTCCAAGAAATTCATCAGTTTCTTCTAAATTTTCAGATTTATTGCCATAAAATTCTTCATAATCACATTTAATTATCATTTTAATGTTTGTGGAATCTGGGTTGAAGTTCCATTTTTATTTTTGATATTGATCATTTATGTTATCTTTTTTCTTCATCTTGCTAGGGATCTTTTTATAAGCGTTTCAAATTATAAAATTGTTATTATTTTGATGATTTTAATTTTTTATATTTATCTTCTATTTTGTTGATCCCTGCTCCTTACTATCATTGTACTTCTTTTTTTTCAAACTTTTTCTTTAATTTTGTATTTTTTTTTTATTATTATACTTTAGGTTTTAGGGTACATGTGCACAATGTGCAGGTTTGTTACATATGTATCCATGTGCCATGTTGTTTTGCTGCACCCATTAACTCATCATTTAGCATTAGGTATATCTCCTAATGCTGTCCCTCCCCCCACCCCACAACAGTCCCCGGAGTGTGATGTTCCCCTTCCTGTGTCCATGAGTTCTCATTGTTCAATTCCCACCTATGAGTGAGAACATGCGGTGTTTGGCTTTTTGTCCTTGCGATAGTTTACTGAGAATGATGTTTTCCAGTTTCATCCATGTCCCTACAAAGGACATGAACTCATCATTTTTTATGGCTTCATAGTACTCCATGGTGTATATGTGCCACATTTTCTTAATCCAGTCTATCGTTGTTGGATGTTTGGGTTGGTTCCAACCCTTTGCTATTGTGAATAGTGCCGCAATAAACATACGTGTGCATGTGTCTTTATAGCAGCATGATTTATAGTCCTTTGGGTATATACCCAGTAATGGGATGGCTGGGTCAAATGGTATTTCTAGTTCTAGATCCCTGAGGAATCGCCACACTGACTTCCACAATGGTTGAACTAGTTTGCAGTCCCACCAACAGTGTAAAAGTGTTCCTATTTCTCCACATCTTCTCCAGCACCTGTTGTTTCCTGACTTTTTAATGATGGACATTCTAACTGGTGTGAGATGGTATCTCACTGTGGTTTTGATTTGCATTTCTCTGATGGCCAGTGATGATGAGCATTTTTTCATGTGTTTTTTGGCTGCATAAATGTCTTCTTTTGAGAAGTGTCTGTTCATGTCCTTCGCCCACTTTTTGATGGGGTTGTTTGTTTTTTTCTTGTAAATTTGTTTGAGTTCATTGTAGATTCTGGATATTAGCCCTTTGTCAGATGAGTAGGTTGCAAAAATTTTCTCCCATTCTGTAGGTTGCCTGTTCACTCTGATGGTAGTTTCTTTTGCTGTGCAGAAGCTCTTTAGTTTAATGAGATCCCATTTGTCAATTTTGGCTTTTGTCGCCATTGCTTTTGGTGTTTTAGACATGAAGTCCTTGCCCATGCCTATGTCCTGAATGGTATTGCCTAGGTTTTCTTGTAGAATTTTAATGGTTTTAGGTCTAACATTTAAGTCTTTAATCCATCTTGAATTAATTTTTGTATCAGGTGTAAGGAAGGGATCCAGTTGCAGCTTTCTACATATGGCTAGCCAGTTTTCCCAGCACCATTTATTAAATAGGGAATCCTTTCCCCATTTCTTGTTTTTGTCAGGTTTGTCAAAGATCAGATAGTTGTAGATATGCGGCATCATTTCTGAGGGCTCTGTTCTGTTCCATTGATCTATGTCTCTGTTGTGGTACCAGTACCATGCTGTTTTGGTTACTGTAGCCTTGTAATATAGTTTGAAGTCAGGTAGCGTGATGCCTCCAGCTTTGTTCTTTTGGCTTAGGATTGATAGGTTTGATTTATTTTTCTAGTTCCTTGATATGAAACTTCAAATAATTGATTTTCAGTCTTACATTTTTAAGTATATATTGTAATGCACTTCTAAGCACTGCCTTAATGCAATCTCACAAGTCTTAGTACATTATATCTGTGTTAACAATCAGTTCAAAATCTTTTAAGATTTTATTATGATTTCTTATTTGACCTATGAGCTATTTGAAGTATACTGATAATTTCCAAATGTTTGCATATTTTTGTTATACATTTTTTATTCATTTCTTGTTATTTTAACAGTGGTCAGAAAAGATACTTTGAATTATTTCTTTCCTTTGAATTTTTTTGATATGTTTCATGTGCACTTGAAAAGAATATGTATATTCTGTCACTGTTGAGTGTGGTTTCTGTACATTTCAATTAGGTTAAGGCTTTTTATCATGTTGCTCAGGTCTCATGTCTTCTATATTCTCACTGACAACTTATCTCCTTTTTCTATCAGTTAGAGAGATGTATTCAAATCTTCCAACATAATTGGGAATTTATATATTTGCTCTTAATATCATTAATTTTTGCATTATATTGAAGTTATTATTGCATTTATACAGATTATGAATTATTATATCTTTCCAGTAAATTGACCTATTTTCATTAGGAAGCATTCTTGTTTACCTCTAGTAATCCTTCCTTCATTAATATCTACTTTAATATTAGTATAACTACATAAGTCATATTTTTTAGGGAGGTTCATGTTGCATGGCTCTGTGTCCTCATATTCTAAGAGTGTCTCTTATAAGTCTCATATTAAAATAGCATAGAGTAAGGTATTCTAAAATTATCATTCTGTCTGACATTGTAATCATTTAATTGGAGTATTTAGTCCATTTATGTTTAATGTGATTATTGATATGATTTGTCTATATCTAGTATCTTACTATTACTTTGCCTTAGATTTACATATTTAAATGCTTCTTTCCTCCTCTTTCTTGCCTTATTTTATCAATATGTTATTATTTGCCTTTTTTCCCTCCTTAAATGGTAGTTTTACATTCTTTTACTATTATTTTGCTTATGCTAGCTATTGCTATTTGCTCCGTTGACATATTATAAGCCCAAAATATAAAACCACTGAAGTTCAAATGCCTGATTTTACTAAGTACAGGTATATCTCCTTCAAACAATCAATCTGTCTTGGACAGAACTTTAAATCTGAAGAATACATTCTAGTATAAAATCAATTCTGACAGCAGTAGTGGTAAGAACAAAATCAACTTATTATGGTTATTGGTGACAATCCACAGCATCTAATACACAATAACACTGCCAGCTTTGAGATCCTTACTAGAAAGTTCCTTCAGAATAATTTTGCCTATCTTTGTCCAACATGCCTCTTGGTTCTGGCCCAATTTTCAAAACTGATTCTTTTGTTTTATTGAATTTTTATGAATTATGCATAGTCTTTCAGGTTATTTCTTCTTTTATCATTTAGCATTGGTTCTTGATCAATACATGCAGATTCAAGAAATGTATATTGTCAAAAATTAATCATATTAATTAATTTTTCTTTTTTTATTATACTTTAAGTCCTGGGATACATGTGCAGAAAGTGCAGGTTTGCTACATAGGTATACACGTACCATGGTGGTTTGCTGCACCCATCAACCCGTCATCTACATTAGGTATTTCTCCTAATGCTATCCCTCCCTTAGCCCCCCACCCACTGACAGGCCCTGGTGTGTGATGTTCCCCTCCCTGTGTCCATGTATTCTCACTGTTCAACTCCCACTTATGAGGCAGAACATGCAGTGTTTGGTTTTTCTGTTCCTGTGTTAGTTTGCTGAGAATGATGATTTCCAGCTTCATCCATGTGCCTGCAAAGGACATGAACTCATCCTTTTTTATGGCTGCATAGTATTCCATGGTGTATATGTGCCACATGGGAATGAGTTATACTAAAAGCAATAGCTATGTAAGAAAAAATTTATAGATTTGAGTTTATAATTAAAAATTATAATTAAAAACACATTATGAACAAAGCTAAAAAGAAAGTAACTAACTGAAAAGATTTGCAATGATGAAAAAATTGTTAGTATCCTGGATATGTGAAAAGATAAATGAACACATAACTACAATTTTTAAATGATGAAATACAAATAATAAATACTTGACAAAAGTCTTTAATTCATGAGTAATTGAATAGATGCAAATGAAATTATATTAGTAACCTTTCATAGTGATAAAATGCATAACGATATCTACTAATATTGGAAAGAAACCCAGAGAAAAATTCTTCTTTTAAAAACAGTGCTGGGGAAGTGCAAATAGCTGCAACCTTTCTGGTCATCAATCTAGTATTAAAAGGCTTAAAAATGTGAATACATTTTTTAAAAATAGAGTTTGATACTTAAGAGTGTAGACTTGGAAGTCTACACTTGGAATTCAATGCCACCTCTGCCTTTAAAGAATACAGAATCTTCAACAAGTTATCATACTTTATTAATACTAACATGCATATTTAAATATTTCTCATAAATGAATTGGCAGTACTTGTTTTTACTTTTATTTGCACTTAATAATGGTGTTTCATACACCAGACGACCATTTCAATTCAATTAGGTTCAGTCTTAGCTTCTTTATGTGTCAGTATCTTAGCACCTTATACAAGTAACCAATTAATATTTGTTGGAGGAAAAAACAGAACAAAAGTAATCATGAAGCAGCATGTACTTTATAGAGTTGTTCTGAGAATTAAATGAATAAATGCATGTAATGCAAGTATTGAGTGAATGCATTTAAAGCACTAAAGTATTATTATTGTCATTCTGCAATCATACTTCCAGAAAACTTAGCTTAAGAAGTAATTAGAAAAAGATGTATGCATAAGTATATTCAACACAGTGATTTGTATAATAGATTTTTTAAAAGAAACAATCATAATATATGACAGTGATTGGTTAAATAAATGATGACAGTAAATGTGGTAATCATATATATTTCTAATAAATATGTTTATGTTTTTATGGAAATATGCTCAAAGTAGATGGTTATATTAAAAAGTTACAAACTACATCTATAAAATTAAATAACTTTGTAAATAAATAGAGTACATATATATTCATGTAACTATACTTAGAAAAATAATTGAAGTAACGGTGTATATATATAATATGTATATATATATATACAAAGTGAGAAAAAATATTGAAAGAGAGATTTCCAACTAGTCACATTTTATGCAATCCTTTTTTCTTTGCACATTTAAAATTTTCTTCCATGAGCCTTTGTTACTATATTTAACAATAATCATAATTCAAGTAACTACTTTTTACAAGCTACTTGTGTGGTAAGAAATATCTTTGGCTGAATTTGGCAGGAAAATAAATTTGAAAATCCATTCACGGATCTTAGCAGTAGAAAATGAACACATTCCTGTTTTCTTACAGTGCCTGATACAAGTGACCAATTAATATTTGTTGGAGGATAAAATGAAACAACAGTAATCATGAATAAAATAGTTGATAATTTGGAAAATTAAAATTTTGACAAAACAGACATTTTTCAAAAGCAATAATACAGGAAATATATTTGTAATTGTGAATAAATAGTATTCTTACATATCAAACAAAGGCACTGTTTTAAGAAGAGAAATGGTAACTACAGACACTCTTATTTTAACATCTAAGTGGTTCAAACTCCTGTACAGTCAAATATGATAGAACATTTACTTTTACATTTTTATAATAAGCATCTAGGCCCTGCCTTTATGGCATTGTAAAGAATGCTGATATAAGAAGAATTAATATAAACACCTCAAATTCTAACATCATTCCATCACTGCCTTGCTAAAGTTTATTTCACCCCTAGCAGTAGCATTAATTTTTTAGTCACTGCAATGATTATCTAGTTTTGTTTTTAAAAGATTCTTGGTAAATGCTTTGCTATCCATATTTGTCATGTTTCTTAGGTAGAGGTTAACCTATTTAGTGTCAGAGAAGTTGTAAAAAATAGCAAATGTAAATACGGAATGAGAAGGGATCATTGAGAAAATACTGCCTTTTAAAAAATTTATGGTGCTATGGGAAATCACAAGGAAGTGAAAGCATTTAGCAAATGAAATGTATCTGTAGTCTTATTTATAAGAACAAAAGGAAAAAGCCTTTATATCTTATCTCATATGTTTTAATATATTTTATATACTTTGTATGTAAAAAGATTGAAAAGTTTCTTTATGAAATTGAGATCGGACACAGATTTGTTAATCCGAGGCTTCAAAGAGGACTTTGTTTATTATTCATTTGTTTTCTTTTTCATTTATGAAATACTCATTGATGTTGACTGTGTGCCAAGCAAGGTGCTAGATATACAAGAAAAACAAGACAGACATTATTTTTGCCTTGGCTGACATCATATTTCAATGGCACACACACACAGACATTAAACAAATAAACAAAGAAACAGCATAATTGCAGATTGGGTGAGTACTCTGAAGTATCTACATAGTGTGCTGTCATAAAACTAATAGCAGGGGTTGTGAACTATAGAAAGAATGTTATAGAAGCCCTTTTGAAGAATTTAAAGTTAAGCTAAAGCCTGAAAAATAAGAAGTTATCCATGCAAATTATCAAGGGAACAAGGTTCAAGGCAGAGAGAACAGGAAGAGCAAAGATCAAAGTTGTGAAGAACCTGACCTGTCCTTGGAATTTATAGAAGGCTAATCAGCAGTATAAGACCAAAAATGACTTGATATCTACTGATGGAAGGACAAGGCTCACGGCCCTTTCAAGAAGATATGATAAATTTTGAAGACTGTTTTTTGAATTTAAGAAAGGTTTCATTAAGTAAGTCCATATTTTCACATTTCTACCTTTTTTAAATTTAATATATGCCTTATCAGATATCCAAATGAAGTAAAAAAAAAAGGAAGATGCAAAGCTGCATCTTGCAGTTTTAGATGCAAAGCTGTACAAGAAACTGAAAACAATACTTCTCACAAGGAGGGCAACCAGGTGACTCAGGAAGAAGACAGGAGGATGCTTATTGTTCAGACCAGCATTTTGTACCATAGTAAATTTTTTGTCATATACTTGGATTACATTTGAGAAAGAAAAAAAAAATGTTTCATTATGGAGACTCAGTCCAAACTTCCTTAATTTCTTTGTGATATCCCATTGGTTTCTTTGAAGATAAAGGAGCATATACCAAAAAGGCTTCAGTGCGAAACAACAGAGATGTAATCTCCCCTTTAAAAAGCATATTATTCTATTAGATATCCTTCAGAATTATCAAAGTAATGTGATTTACTTTATTTTTTTGTATGTGTTCATGATAGCCAAAGCAATCTTGAACAACAACAATGAAAAAACACAAAGCTAGAGGCATTACATTACCCAACTTCAAACAGACATATAGACAAATTGAACAGAATAGGGAACCCAGAAATAAAGCTGTGCACCTACAGCCATATGATCTTCAGGAGAGTTGACAAAAACAAGCAATGGAGAAAAGACTTCCTACTCAATAAAGGATGCTGGAAAAATTGGCTAACCATATTCAGAAGAATTAAACTGGATTCCTACCTCTCACTGTAAAAAAAAATTAAGATAGACCAAAGACTTAAATGTAAAACCAAAAATTATAAAAACTTAGTATAAAATTTAGGAAATACTCTTCTAGACATTGGCCTAGGCAAAAAAAAATTATGACTAAGTCCTCAAAAGCAAACACAGCAAAAATAAAAGTTAACAATTAGGACCTAATTAAACTAAAGAGCTCCTGCACAGCATAAAGAAACTATCAACTGAGTAAACAGACAAGCTACAGAATGGGAGAAAATATTCGCAAACTAGGCATCCAGCACAGGACTAATACCCAAAACCTTTAAGGAACTCAGACAAATCAACATACAAAAACCAAATGATCCCATTAAAAAATAGGCAAAGGACATGAATCGACACTTCTCAAAAGAAGACATACATGTAGCCAACAAACATGAAAAAATACTCATCAACAATAATTTCAGAGAAATGCAAATCAAAACCACAGTCAAATACCTTCTCACACCAGTCAGAATGCCTGTTATGAAAAAGGCAAGTAGAACAGATGATGGCAAGGTTGCAGAGAAAAGGGAGCACATATACCCTATTGGTGAGAACGTACATTAGTTCACTCCTTGTGGGAAGCTGCTGGAGATTTCTCAAGGAACTAAAAAAGAACTCCCATTTGACTTAGCAATCCCACTACTGAGTATATACCCAAGGAAAACAAATAATCCTGCCAAAAGGACACATGCACTCATATGTTTATCACAGCATTATTCATTGAGACAACAACATAGAATCAACCTAGGTGTCCAATAATGGCGGACTGCATAAAGAAAATATGATATATATACCATGGAATACTATGTAGCCATAGAAAAGAATAAAATAATGTCCTCTGCAGAAACATGGATGGAGCTGGAGGCCATTTTACTAAGTGAATTAAGACAGAAACAGAAAACAAAATATCACATGTTCTCACTTATAAGTGGGAGCTAAACATCATTAATACATGGACATAAAGATGAGAAAAATAGACACTGGAAACTCTAAAAGGAAGGAAAGAGAGAGGGGTTAAGAGTTGAAAAACTATTTATTGGGTACTATGTTCACTATCTAGACAATGGGTTCAATAAAAACCCAAACCCCAGTATCATGCCATATGTCCACATAACCTGCATAATAAGTACCCCTGGGTCTAAAATACATTTAAAAGAACAAAATTGCTAATAAGCTCCTAATCATACACCACCAACTATTATAATAAATTCAGAGAAATCACAAGTTCTTCAGCTGCGTCATTATGAAATGAGAAGGTAGAAGTAGATGACTTACAGATTCATTGCAGTTCTAAATTGCTGATTTTTGCAATTCATCTCTTCATTTACCACGTATTTCCTGATTCATAATGTGAAACAACACTGTGCTAGGCATTAAGAAATCAAAGATGTATTCTATGATATAACCTGGTAAAGTCTCCCAGTATTTGTTCTCTGCTTTTATAGTTGTAGTATTTTCAGTGGCCAAAGATTGACAGCTAATATAAGATTTTATCTCCCAGCTTCCAAACCAATGTGATGGAAGTGAAGTATATGTGTTTTGAGTGGAAAAATATGGAAATGAACTCTAGTTAAATTTGAGATCTTGCACCCATCCCTCACCTTTCCCCTGTTCTCTCACTGGCTGAAATATTGATGTAATGAAAAATAATTTTAACTTCATGAAACATAATTTGAATATGAACAAATACACATTTTTCAGATTGGCCAATTTCAGAATGACAGAAGGGAAAGAAGCTGTCCTAGATGACAAGATGGGGGCAATAGTTAAAAGATAGTAGAGGAAAAAGTCAAAGGAGCTATGTCCTGACATTGCAGAGTTGACATGTCAACTGTGAACTGCTTATATCAGATGGATGAAAGAAAACCGATCTTGTTTAAGCTATATGGTTACTTTTGTCCACTTATTTGTTTTGTTTTATGAACTTAATTGTATCCTAATATGGGATCTCTACACTCCTTTTATTTCTTTCAAGTCACAATCAAGAGTTAGAGAAACTGTTAATAAATGATTGCAACATAAATTGGCAAGTGATTTAATAATGGTATAAACTGAGTGTTCCAGAAAAGAAGGATCAACTCACTCCAGTAAACATAATCAAGAGGACATTTACAGAAATAAAGTGACATTTAACTGGGCCTTAAAAGATAAATAATATTTTTCTAGATATAAAAGAAGATAAGGATATTCCTGGAAGAGAAAATAGAATATAAAAACCCCAAGTCATGACAAGACATATCTTGCATGCAAACTATTGAGAAGCTCATTGTGACTGACATTTGAAGTGTATAAGAGGAGAATGGCAAGAGATGTTAAGTTGGGTGAGATTCCAAAGACAAATCAGTTTGGTCTCTTTCCCTTAGGTAATGTGGAGCCAGGAAGACTCGTAAACAAGAGAGTGACACCATCAGATTTATTTCTCAGGAAGTCATCAGAAAGACACAGAGATTAGAGAAGAAAGATATGTGGAAACAAGACTAATTTTAACTTCGTGGATTGCATATAACTTGAATAAGAAAACATACATTTTTCAGATTGACTGATATAATTATTAAGAATATGCAAGAAAAGCAATCTTAACCATCTTTCTTGCTTATATTATGTTTACATCTTAAAAATACTAGTGGATGCCTATAAAGTGTAATAAAATTATTATTAACAAAAGTAATCGGTATGAATTAAAATTTAATTTGTATGTTTTTACACACATATGAATGAATGCACATATACATATATGTTTATGCATGCATGTGTATATATATATGTAGAGACAGAGGGAGAAAGATATGTAGATATAATTAGGTTTCATGTTCATGTTTATATATGGGTATCGTTAATAAGTGAATTTCCAGGAAAAATTTATGTATGTTATTATCTGTGTGGGAGTAGAAGACAGAACCAACCTAATAATTGATCTGTTCTGTCAGATGAGCATTCAAAGAGAAGACCAATTACACTAAGGCCAAATTATACTATTCAATTACACAGGTGAATCAATCCAGCTCAACATGTCAAAGCATAAAAAAAATGTTTTAGAAAAGACAGGCAACATACTAAATTTCCCTACCCATTACCTAGAAATAAGTACTACTCGGAAGAGTAAAATGTCATTCTGTCAATATTCTTGAGCTTATGAAGGTTTCTCAAGCCCATCCTTCAAGGTGCCTTCTACTTCACTCTCAAATACTTTCCTAAAACATATTGTCCTGTGAATTTTCTTTGAAATGTTTTTGAATTAAAGAAAATAGGGCAACAATAAAATAACAATATGCAGAGACTCATCAGTGTTCCCAGTATTTATAATCTCATCTTTTTCTCGCTGCATTTTGTTTCATTTTAAAATCTTACTTCTGAATTAGTGTGTGTGATACATAGAATTTGGTTAATGCAGTGAAATATGTAATACTCAAGCAAGCAGTTCTTTTTTTAAAAAAAAAAAACTTGGCTATGTGTTCATGATATTGTAATGCAAAAATTGAGGGGCACTATGGAGAGAGATGAAGCAGGAAAAGTAGGTTGGAGTAGACCATGCAGAGTTTTTAAACCCACTTAATGTTTTCGTCTCTATTGATAACAATGGGATGCCAGTGAAGGGTTTTAAGCAGAAGAGTGTTATAATCAGATTTGCATTTCTTAAAAGATCTCTCTGACTCCACTTTGGAGAATGAATTGCATGGCGATAAGGAGAAGGAAGGGCAGACAGGAAGCTACAGCCATAAGCTCTCTGGTAGGGAGAAAATGGTAGCTTCCACTAGGTTGTGGTAATAGCAGAGAGAAGTGGACTTGTTCTAAAGGTATTTAGAAAGTCACATAGACAAGACTTTGTGAGTCACTAGATAAACTAAGTGAGGAATAGAGAGAAGTTGAGGATAATATTAATATTGTACATTAGTATGGCAATTTGCTATTCACAAAACTTTTTAAATTATTTCACTAATTCTAACACTAAGGAAAAATGACGATTGTTATTGTTGCTCAGTTTTACAAAGGAGTAAACAGAGACCATGAGAAGTTAAGCAACCTAGCGAGGGTCTTAGGCACTTGTTAATATTTGGAGTTTATACTTGAACTTAGGAATTCTTTCTACAATTTCAGGATACTGTATACTGAAAACCCACCAATTCGATCTTTTATGAGAAGCTAGTCCCTGAAAAGGCCCTTGGATCAAAAGTGGGTACTAATTTTTCTACTCATCTTTCAATTCCAGTCTCTCTGGGCAATGAGCCCAGTTGATTTGTTAAGAGCTTCAAAGCAAAGAAAGACAAGGTCATAAGCCACAAGCATTCAAAAATATGGGGAAAACAAAACAAACCAAAGAAGAAAAAAGAAACAGAGAATCCTCTGTCCCACAGTCAGCTCTGGAAGGAGTCATAATTGTATATAGTTAAATTATACTTAAATGTTATGTCACCAAAAATTGTAGAAAGATAACAATAGAAGTGAACTCCTCTCTTAGCAGTGAGTTCAGATTTCAGTTATTCAAAGCATTAGTTTCAGGCATATGGGCCAGTGAGTTTCTTACACAGTAATAAGTGGTAAATATGATAAGCCTTTTTACTATTATCACAATCGTTCACAAATATTTTTGAAATAGTGAATTGACATAAGGGCAAATTGATGTGCCAGAAGCCAGCTTGATGAAATTGAGGTGAAAAAGTACCTTTGGGTATACCTGGACATATGGTCACAATGCTTCCCCATATTGTCTTACATGGAGTGATAGAGGTAAAAGTAATTTTTATGATAAAGCAAAGAAGGAAGCAGTTGCCTGAGACAATTTTAGTAATTCTGAAAATATTACCCAATAACTTATGATCCAATGCAAGAAATAAAATAAAATTAATGCATTTGAAACTACTAGTATGTTTCCTGATTTGATCCAATTGTCAACATATAGAGGTATCACTATTTTGAATTTTGTGTTGAATATTCCCTTGTTTTTTCACTTTTACTGCATTTGTATGTATTTCTAAGCAATATGTTTTTTCTGAGTTTTGTATTTTTAATTCTATCATAATATACAGTCTTCTCTGATTTGCTTATTAAATTCAGTTTCTTGCAAAATACCTCAAAACAGATCCTAACACAGTTGTGTGCTCTGAAATTAGCCCTGAAAATCCACCAACCTAAAGGAATAAGGCAACCAAAAAGAATTATGATGATGCTTAAGAAACAGGCTCACACCTGTAATCTCAACACTTTGGGAGGCTGAGATGGGCAGATCACCTGAGGTCAGGAGTTCAAGACCAGCCTGGCCAACATGGTGAAACCCCATCTCTACTAAAAAAAAAAAAATATATATATATATATATACAAAAATTAGCCGGGCATGGTGGTGGGTGCCTGTAATTCCAGCTACTCAGGAGGCTGAGGCAGGGAGAATTGCTTGAACCGGAGAGGCAGAGATTGCAGTGAGCCGAGATCATGCCACTGCACTCTAGCCTGGGTGACAGAGCAAGACTCCATCTCAAGGGAAAAAAAAGAAAAGAAAAAAAGAAACAGCTCTCACCCAGCCATAGCATGGTCATCTCTTCAACACTGAAACTCCTGGGTAGATAAAGGATTAAATTTGGTCTTTATCAGTGTTGGGAATTGTCTTTGTTTTCTTTTTAAATA
This sequence comes from Hylobates moloch, assembly GCF_009828535.3. Taxonomy (NCBI): domain Eukaryota; kingdom Metazoa; phylum Chordata; class Mammalia; order Primates; family Hylobatidae; genus Hylobates; species Hylobates moloch. Next base: position 56,849,528 of record NW_026652284.1, read on the forward strand.
ATTTCAACTTTTGTCTTAGATTTTGGGGTATATGTGCAAGTTTGTTATTTACATGGGTATATTGCATGATGCCGAGGTTTGGGGTATGGATCCCATCACCCAGGTAGTGAGCATAGTACTCAACATGCAGTTTTTCAACCCAGGACCCTCTTCTGCACTACCCTCTCTAGTAGTCCCCCGTGCCTATTGTTTCCATGCTTACGTCTGTGCGTATCCAGTGTTTAGCTCCACTTATAAGTGAGAACATGTGGTATTTGCTTTTCTGTTTCTGCATTAATTCACTTAGGATAATGGCCTCCAGCTCCATCCATGCTGCAGCAAAAGACATAATTTCATTTTTTATGGATGCATAATATCCCATGTACCATATTTTATTTATCCAGTCCACCACTGATGGGCACATAGGTTGACTCTATATCATTGTCTCAGTGAATAATGCTGTGATGAACATGAGTGGTGTCATTTTGGTAGAAGTATTTGTTTTCCTTTGGATATATACCCAGTAATGAGATTGATTGCTAGATCAAATGGGAGTTCTATTTTTAGTTCCTTGAGTAATCTCCAGGCAGCTTTCCACAGGGACTGAACTAATTTACATTCCCACAAACAGTTTATAGGAGTTCCCATTTCTCTGCATCCTCACCAGCACCTGTTATTTTTGCCTTTTTTAATGATAGCCATTCTGACTGATGTGAGGTGGTATTTCATTGTGGTTTTGATTTGCATTTCTCTGAAGATCAGTGATGACAAGCATCTTTTTACATGTTTTTGGCCACATGTATGTCTTTTATTGAGAAATGCCTATTCATATAGTTTGTCTATTTTTTAGGGTTTATGTGTTTTCTGCATGTTGGTTTGTTTAGGTTCCTTAAATATTCTAGATATTAGACCTTTGTCAGATGCATAGTTTGCGATTATTTTCTCTCATTCTGTACGTTGTCTGTTTACTCTGTTGATAGTTTCTTTTGCTGTGCAAAAGAAGCTCTTTAGTTTAATTAGGTTCTAATTGTTAATTTTTATTTTTATTGTGTTTGCTTTTGAGGACTTAGTCATAAATTATTTGCCAAGGCCAGTGTTTAGAAGACTATTTCCTAGGTTTTCTTCTAGGATTTTTATAATTTGAGGTCTTATGTTTAAGTCTTTGATCCAACTTGAGTTAATTTTTGTATGCAGTGAAAGGTAGAAGCCCAGTTTTATTCTCCTGCATATGGCTAGCTAGTTATCCCAGCACCATTTATTGAATAGGGAATCTTTTCCCCAGTGTTGTTTTGTTTCAACTTTGTTGAAGATCAGTTGGTTTTAGGTTATGTGGCTTTGTTTCTAGGTTCTTTATTCCATTCCACTGGTCTATGTTTCTGTATCAGTATCATGCTGTTTTGGTTACTGTTGCTCGGTGGTATAGTTTGAAGTAGGATAATGTGATGCCTCTGGCTTTGTTCTTTTTGCTTGGGATTGCTTAGGCTATTCAGGCTCTTTTTTAGTTCCATATACATTTTAAAATAGTCTTTATTCTGTGAAAAATGACATTGGGAGTTTGATAGGAATAGCATGGAATCTGTAAATTGCTTTGGGCAGTACAGCCATTTAACAATATTGCTTATTCCAATCCATGAACATGGAATGTTTTTCCATTTATTTGTTTCATCTCTGATTCCTTTCATCAGTGTTTTGTAGTTCTCCTTGTAGAGATCTTTTACCTCCTTGGTTAGCTCTATACCTAGATATTTTATATTTTGTGTGGCCATTGTAAATGGGATTGTGTTCTTGATTTGACTCTCAGCTTTAATGTTATTGGTGTATAGAGCTGCTACTAATTTTCATACATTGATTTTGTATTCTGAAACTTTACTGAAGTCATTTATTAGTCTAGAAGCCTTTTGGTGGAGTATTTAGGATTTTGTAGTAGAGGATTATATCATCAGAAAACAAAGATAGTTTGGCTTCTTCTTTTCCTATTGGATGCCTTTTATTTCTTTCTCTTGCCTGATTTCTCTGGCTAGGACATCCAGTACTATGTTGAATAGGAACCTAACTTTTGAAAGCCTAAGCAGAGACTTGAGAGAGGAAGTGGAAGTGGTCTGTTTTTCCCTGAGGGCCACTGGGAGCTATCCCTGGTGCTGCCCCAGAATCAACCATTCTAACACCAATTTTCGGCTGTTTGACCTCAATAGAACATGACTACTAAGCTGAGCTAAATTAAGCATCAACTGTTTGAGTTAATGAATCTTACTAAAAATTTAACTTCAGTTTTGCAAGTGATTTTCCTATGTTATGCGCTCTGTATCTCCACCGCACTTCTTCCTTTCTTGTATTTGAGCACCACCTCTTTGAGCACCACCACCACCAGCAATACTACAACAACCATATCTCAAAGGCCTCCTATCTCCAGGCACTGGCTTATTATATATACTAACATCTCTCCTGCTAAAAAACAAAAAAGAAACCCTGTATAATTAATATTATCATTTCGTTTTACAGAGAAGCAGGCTTAAGAGTAGCTAAACCAAAGTTAAAAATCTAAAAGAGTCAGGGCTCTTGACTCCAAAGCTTGAATCACTCCCCTACTTCTTTAATTGTAAACTGCCTGAACCACACTTCTTTCTAGAATCTCTAAAACTCCTGCCTTTTCTTAGAACGTGTATATATTAGGCTGTATTGTACTGTAACACCATTAAAAAAATCTTACTTAAAACAATAACTAATGCATATCAAGTATTTTATACATTCCAGACACTGTTCAAAATATTTGCATGAAATTCCTACAACAATTTCATGAAATATAATTTTATACTTTCTCTCATTTCACAGGTCGAAAACTTGAAGCACAGAGTAGGATGTCAGATGTCAAGATTCAAATCTAGTCATTTGATTCCAGAGCCCACATTTTTAAATAATATGCTACACTGACCTTTATTATCTTTAAACATTATCTTTATTTAATGTGTTTCATAGAAATTACTTCTCAAGTATTCCTAATTTTATTTTTAAAAATAATAAGGTCATGCTATCACTATAATATAGTTTTTTAAATTAACTTGAGAGGTAATGTAGTATGATCAATTTCCTTAATGGCCTTTTAAACTAGAAATAATTATTAAATATTTTTAATATTATAAATTAACAGGCAAGATGGTGAAAAATCTAACATCTGGTTCTTAAAAGTAAGTTGAAATATAAGATCAGATTTGAATGCACATGGAAAAATAGAAATGGCAAATAATGCCATATTTGAAGATCTTTTAGCATTCTCTGGTATTTTTCCTTTCATTTCAAAATTGTTATATTCTTTTTAATGACTTCAAATGAATTAGGAAATGTCAGGCTTCTAAAAATCAAACAGAACGTCAAACCAGTAGATTTCATTCAGGGCAGTGGGAGCCTGTTCGGTTGTTTCCTCTTTCTCCCTCACTTTTAAAAATCCTCAATCACTGCCATTTCTCTTCTCAGCTTTCACAACACTTTATAGGCAGCTGAATGAAAGGGCAGAAGCTTCCTCTGAAACTCCTGTTATTTCAGCTCTAAAATCAGCTGAAAAGGATGCCCTCCCCAGAGACAGAAATGCATTCCCTCCATCATGAACCTGCAATGCCCTCAGGTTGTGGCAAGGGAGAAGTTTAGCACTTGAACCTAGATAATGCTATTTTTTTTAATCAAAGTGCACCATTCTCGTTTCATATGGCCTGTGGCACAATTTATTTAAAACAATATGGTGCATCAAAGAAGGTAAACAATAACAATAATAATAACAATAACAGTAATAATAATAATAATATAGGAATAGCAATGTGTACATAAATAATATAGGAAAACACATGGCCTCAGTACCTTCATGAAATGGGACTTCAATATACATATTTCTTATACAGCTTTATGCATGACTTCATTTCTATGGTTTGCACTTCACTGCTCTGTTGTGTCACTCCACCAATAAACCTATACATCATACTGAGTGAAATATGTTCACAGTCTCTTTACTTGACAAAAAAAAAAAAAAAAAAAAAGGAGCAGTGTGGTTTAGGAGAAGAAGCACTAAGCTAGAAGCGTGAAGACTAGATAGAACTTGAGTTCCATCTCCAGCACTTTTGGGCTCCCAGCTGTTGGTTGAGTTGTGCGTCCTCTTTAAAAATCAGTTTGCAGACCAATGGTACATCTCTGCACCTGCTAGAGTTCTTGTGGTAACTAAATAAGGTAATGTATAAGAAAGCATTCTGAGAAAATTGCTATAAATAAAAGGGGATTTTTTTCTCATTGTGAATTTTTACTACGTTTTTACTTTACAAATTTACAAATTTTTACTTTTCTTGAATTTACTTACCAGTAAATTAGTTCACTGCGGGCACTTCTTTGTAGTCTATTGCTATGGGAAGTAATATGTTTATCTGAAAATTATGAAGATTCCTAGAGTTTCTTTACACTTGTAATATTTTAGGGGCAATAAAAAAAGTATAGCTTGAACTCGAATTGTCTTTATTTTTCTTTAGTGCATTATAATTTCACATCTAAATACTGGTATGTTTGATCCAAATTAGCAAAGCAAAAATGCAAAATGATATTAATTGACATTGGTCATTTTTATTCATACCATATCCCCATATCCTATCTATTTGATTATAGATGTCCATCTAATTTAGAAAATCATTATCTAACCTGTTTCATTTTACCAAATTGTCTTTTTTTAATAATTTTGGCTTTGAGCATTTTCTCCTAAGCTTTTGAATCCATGCTGACACAATTGCATTGATATTATTTAAGTCACAGTGAGTTGTTCAAAGTCTCATCTTTGAAATGAGAGGCTTATTTTAACCAAACATATTGACTTTCAATGCTGTTAGAACTCATTTTATCAATATAATTTTCTATGACATTCATGATATATAAAAGCATACAAACCTGTACAGAATGATAAAACTTCAATATTTTCTAAGCGCACATGATCCACGTGCCACGTTACAGTTGCAAATCAAGGTCTAGTATGTTGCAGAAATCAGCCTTCCATACCATAGTTTTCCTCCCTGAATGAGGCAAGAGTCAGTCAGTAAATATATGTGGTCAACCTCAGATTTGCCTCACTGGGAGTTCACATGTATTTTTAACTGCCTTCAATTGTTAATGTATTCCTCAAATGAGATGCATCACCTTGAAGAATGACTTCTTGCCCTCTGGGAATAGGCCAAACAAGTATTTCATTCGCTATGATAATCAGTTCTACCTTCAGCAACATATAAACCCAAATTTAATAGGCACTGGTGATTAGGTTTTAAGTCAGAGAGTCATCACTGTCCACTGTGAAAAATAATAAGAAAAAATACAAATTATAACGAATTTGCCTTCAGGAGGCCTTGTTAGACATAATGGGACCATAACTATTTCAGGATATAGTGAATAAATGTTTCTCCTTCTCATTATAGACATTTTTGAGTCACCAATTTTCAGTGATAAGAAAGATTTCCTTTAACTCATGCTAAAGATATCTTAGGCCATTTGTTTTGTCCACTTAATGTGTAACAGTCTTGAAAGAGAAAAAGGAATACTTACCATAAAACACTTATTTAAATCTTTTAAAATGCTTAAAACCATACAGAGCCATTCAAAGCTATAGATAAATTTAATCTTATCCAAACCTTCCACTGTCAAATTTATCTAAGACTTTTCTTCAACTTAAACTTTGCATTGAAATAAAAAAAGAATTGTACATGACATTATGGAAAATAACAAATCAACCCTTAAATCAGCAGCTTAGGTTGTGGACAGTAAATGATACAGTGGTTCCACTTTCTTGGAACCGAGTAGCAGAAGAAAATGAAGAAAGATACTACTGACAAGGCAAGGATGATGAGAGCAGGCTAGCATTATGAATGATATGTTAAGTGATGGGCTCAGATGGAATCATGGGATTGCTGCTGCCTTTTTCAGAAGCTGATTTTCATTCTTATTGTTCACCTCATAAGACTCCAACATATGGAAGGGGGAAGGGAGAGGAACAACTACGTGCACATGCATTCTCTACACATATACATATTTAGAAACATTGTGAAAATTTGTCCAGATATACAGAGTGCTAGGAAAAAAACCTAATGCCAGAAATGTATATCTTGTCAGTAAGATTTATTAGTTTTAGTATTCATGTATTTTCTCTGCATTCTTCCCTGTGAATTGAAATGTCATATTCCTTTTTACTTGATAAAGCCAAAGACATATATATTTTCAATGCCAATGTAAGTAAAATAATAATTCAATACTCTATAATAATATAGTGCAAATAATAACAAAGAAGCCTTATAGGTTGTTTTGATGTGCTTAAAGATGCATTCTCCATATTTCTTTCTTCAAGCCAATAGACAGTACCTGATTCATTTGGTTGGCCTGCGGGGTGTGTGTGTGTGTTTGTGTGTGTCCATATTAGCAAAATGAAGGTAAGAAGGGAGGGGTGAAAGACCAGCACTCAGAGAAAATAATTGTTACATGATCCAGTATATTAGAAAGACATGCGTAAAATTAAACCTATGTGGTGTCAAAGGGTTCATTTACTAAGATTTTCTTTAATTTTTTTTCCTACACAAATATGATTAACTCAGAGCTTCCTTAAGTACAAATTCTTGTGCACCAATGCTTAAATTTGTAGCATAATTAACACTGTAACTTGTTATAAATTTCTGGGTCCCAAAAATTATCAATATTGCCAACAATTTATTTATTTTTATACATTGTTAAATCCAAATTAGCAGTCTATGTATTTTTTTCAGAGAAAAAATATAACAAGCATCACCAATCCAAAAAACAAAAATTCAGAGCGACTTTCTTATAAGCTAAGCAATTGTGGTTTATAAACTTGAATAAATATATACAGATTACCATGCTAATTGGGGAGAAAATCTTTGAAAAGTATATAATAATCAATTCACTTACCAAATTTTATGTAACGAACCATTAGAAAAAAATAAACATTTTAACAGTTACCTTAGGTGGGTGATGAATAATTTTTGTGATCAGCAAATAGAAATGTAAATCTGAAAACTAATTTTTACTTCAGGATGGACAACATTCTAGTTATAAAAAATGCCCTTAGAATTTGAGTGGAAGGCAAAACGAGTGAGATTTAAGGAAGGTGAGAAAACAAGCAAAATGAGCAATCAGCAGACTACTATAATTACTAAGCCTTCGAAATTGATGATAGAGTTATACAGTTGTTAGTATTATGGTACCCTACAGATTTCATTTTCTTGGGTCTAGCCCAGCAGGCATATTCAGTGACTCCCCCTCTACCACTCAGCTCACCCCCTGAGGGGAAATGCCACGTGCATTCAAATCAAACGTTTTCCTATCAAGTTCTCAACTAATGGCTTTCCTAGGAGACCCAAGCCTGTCAGTCACCTACTACCTATTTAGACATGTTAAAACAGAATTTGTTGTTTATTTGTATTTCATTGAAGTGAGTCTGTTTTCTCATATTGAATTTGTATCCAAACCCCAGGTTGTCAATACTGCTTAGCTAGGGCTTCTGTTTGTTTTGTTTTTCTCTGCATGTAATCCAGAAAAAAATGGTGCTGTTCATGCCAATTTCAACCCTTCTATAAATGTTTAGGGAGTGTATTAACTAATTGTTTAAAATCACTAGTGCTAATGTCAGGAGCTAAAAATCACACATTTTCTATTGAAAACTGTTTTTGTCAAATTCACAATTTAATATATTAGTGTCACAGTTCCACTTAAGTTCCTCCTATATGGAAGAAATAAAAGAAGGAAAAAAAAGATATCCATCTTTGACACCAAAAACTAGGAGCATCATTTTAATTTAATTATTTTCTGTGTTACTTAAAGCATATCTATTTTCCTTAGAGAAACATCTGGTAATGTAAAAACACATACTTGACAAGGTTGTGATTTTTTGGTAGAAATATATATATATGTGTGTATGTGTGTATGCACATGTGCATATAGATAGATAGATAGTAGATATTCCTGTGCTTACAAACTCTAAGTTAGTTTAAGTCTTGTGTTTAAGTGTAAGTATTAAGTATTCCATAAAATCAAGAACTGTTATGTTTGATATGCACTTCAAAAGCCTAAAATGCCAAAGAAAGCCCTTCCTTAATTATTGAAGAAGTGTCTGTAAAGGAAACATGAGCAAATAGCATTTATGCTTTCATCCCCAGTAACCTTTTATTGTCCTTTTCTTCAGATGGCCAAGTCAGTATATTTAATAAAGGCAGCAGCAACCATCAAAGAAGGCAGGGCTCTAATAAATGGTCCTGATTAAAGGCCCTGACAGGGTATGAACTTTGCATAAATTTTCTTATGGTGTCAGGCTAGGATACTGATTGAAAACTCATTAACATAATCACACATTTAGAGGAAATGCTGTAATGTATCAACAACATTTCCCTTAGTGTAATAATTTTAAGAACATTAAAATGCAAATGATAATAAGGAGCTGTGTTTAGTGATGTTCTGAAAGCCTGATTATTCAAATATTTAGTGTGAAGTATGGAGCTGCGTTCAGTAATACATCTACATGAATTCAAAAATTTAATCTATATATGGACTCAAAAGTCGTCTTTGGTCTTACCAACTATTTTCCCAGCTCATAGGCACATAAAATTAATAAGAACATTTGGCTTAAGTATTACAAAACATTTTTTTAAAAAATTTAAATGTAACTACATTAAAAAAATGAATGCAAGCTGCCAGCATCATTTTTCTCCAATTAGGAAAAAAAATATTGAAAAGTAGTTAGCATTTTTAATTCAGTATGATTGTGCTTTGAAAATATGTTGAAGTATTTTTAGTGTCTTTTTGCCTGCTTTTATTAAAATGTGTATAAAGCAGCAGAGAATGTGGCAGGTCACAGCACCGCTATCCCTTAATGCTAATTCTTAACAATAAAAGAAACACTGCCCTCCCCCCCACACAAATAGCCATAATTATGTAAAGAATGACTGCTTCAGACTGATGACTTTCAATATGCTCAAGTCTAGTCTACTGGTATAAGAGGCCAGAAAGGTCAACAGTAATTCATAACTGCTATAAAATTGTGTAGCATCCCAGGGCTTCTGCAGGATGCTGACATTATCATGAGTCTTCTGCTGGTTTGTATATGTAAATTTGTGATAGGAAGTGCACTGCTTTTACCGTATCACATGCAGAGCATCAATCAAGCAGTGGAATACATCAGAGTATTTTCATTACGCCTAGTTATTTACTGCATCAGAAGAAATTACCCTGGCAAGCCAAGCGGCCTTCTCTGGGTAGCACGATACGACCAACCAGGCTTCAGCTCAGGAGTCTTGTAAACATTACAGGATTAATCTCACAATCACAATCATCAATCTTTCCTAGTCCTGCCTGGGTGCAACTGTGGAGATTGGTAACCAGGCCATGTGGATTTGAATTTAACCCTGAGCATCAAAAACTAGATTGTCAGACCTAAGATGCATATTGCAAAACACCTGTTTTTTCCATTTTGGTTGAAGACAATAAATAGAAATGTAAACTGAAGTACTTTAAAATTATATTTAATTTGTCACTTTCATTTCAATACATGCTTGGGAAATTAGAATTTTTTTAAGCCACTGTTTTTCAATATAAGCTATAAGTGAGAAATGAGAGACCACTTTCTATTCATATAGACAAATCTCCTGTATGACAATGTAGATACCACAGGCAGCTCTGCAGAGCTGTGAGATGGGGATTTCTCTGCCTGAGGTTTGGGGACCTGATCAAGCTCCTCAGGCATTAGGCCAGAGAAGGTTAAAGCTCTAGGGAGTAATAGAGTCAGCCCCTAACCAAGAGAGCGTTCAATGTGTCTTGCTGACTCATAAAATGACACTGGCATTGATTGCTGAAACAACTGCTTTCCTACCCTCTTGCCAAAAGAAAGGAAAAAAAAAAGAAACTGTCTCCCCTTTCTTTCCCTCCCAACAGAAAGGAGGGGAGAAAGAGATGGGTGAGACAGATGGGCTAAATGAACATTCTATCATTTTAAGTTTAGCAACTGCACGGAACATAGCCTATTCTATTTAGATAATGCAAAAGATAATGTGCATTCATTTTTGAAAGTCAGGTGAAAACCATGATGATAATGATCATTTTTCCATAGTCAAGAAACAATAAATATATAATGAGCAGGTCATGTATAGACTGCCTGGCAGTTTAATTTGAACTGTGACCTTTTATTATTACTATTTTTTTTGTCCAAAGCACTTTTTCCTGAACACAGCACAGAGTCAATTTTTTCTTTCTTTCTCTCTCAATATCTTGCAGGCTCCCATCTTTGAATAAAAAATGTGGTAACCACAAAGATATGCCTTTCCCTTTCTTTCAATAAGATTTTCAAATCTAGAAGCTTATATTCATCCCATATATAAAAAGTAGATATTTATTCTATACGATGTAATCCCCAGTTGATTTAATCAACCCTATAGGTACTTGTCTTCTAGGATTGTATGACTACAGTAAAAAATATTTTGTGTCATGTATTGAGAATGCCACAAGATCTATTCATCCCCACTCAAGTGATTATTTTTATATGGCTTTCTTGATCATATAAAGGTTAGCTTTAAAAAATACTGAAAACAATAATAAATAAGATTTCTCAAATAAATCATATGACAAAAGAAATTCACCTTCAAGTGATTGCAATGACTGAAATCTTAAGGCGCTTGCTTCTCTTTTCCTTTCTTGTGTGGTTTTGTTTTATTTTTTGGTTTTGTTGCTATTGATAATAGTAAGATTTTTGTTGTTAACATTTTTCTTGTATGCTGTCTTCCAGACTAGCTTTAAAGTAGCTAATATTTTGATGCTATGTTTTTGCTCACAGAATTTTAGCTTTCCAAATCCTCCTTAAGGTTTTGGGTTCTTTATGTGAGCTTCCAGGTGCAAGCGCATCGTGAATCTGTCACTTCCCACGAAATGGGAAATAACATGCATGTTTCTGACTCTTGCCATTATATAACCAAAATAGAAATTCTGCTTTGTTGTTATTTAAGGGCACAGTGTGTTATATGAAACTAGTTATGTTTGTAAAAGTACTATAACGTATGATCAATTGACATTGTTCAAAGCAGGAAGGCTGGAAATGCAGTTTGTGTATGTGGATCACTATGGCATCAGTTTGAACAACTTCTGGCACCACTTTTTTGTGCGTTGTTAAAGCTTTGAAACAACAAATAACTACTAGATATTCGTGGTGAAGATGCTAGAGCAGCAAAATGTCTGGTGCAGTGATCATCGGAATGGTAGACAGAGAAGAATCCAATCCCCTGAGAGAGGAAGGCAGAACAGTGGTACACTCCCCACCATGAGCAGCACGCAGGAAAATCCTTGGATTTCAGAGTCAAGAAACATGGGTTTGATTCTCATCTCCACTACTTTCTGGGCACATAACTTCAAACAAACCATTTTACTGTATTACTGTCAGTTCTAACATTTTACTTTTCATTCATTTCCTCAACAAACATCAACTAGACTCCTAGGCATTGTACCAGGTACAAAATAGTGAACTAAGTTAAAAATACTTGGTCTTAGTCTTTAAATAATTAAAGCAGCTGATGTGTGAGCCAGGAACTTTGTGAGTGCTTTATACATCTTTTCGTGTTTAATCCATCCATGATCCCAACCCTGGAAAAAAATTATCCTGAGTTTATATGGGATGATATCAAATCTTAAAGAGGTTCAAAAAGCTAGTGGGAGAGGCAAGATCTGAACACAGGTCCATCTGACATTAAAAACAGTGCTCATAATTTTGTAGGGCATGTCAAAGAACTTTACCATTTTACAAAATTTTAGTGAGAATCAAATGAGAAAGGTACATGACAGAACGTTATAAACCGTAACGTACCATACAAATGTCTGTTGTCATTACTCTTAACATGAACATAACAGAGAATTTTCCTCACATCACTTCCAGCCTTAATTATCCCTACTTGAAGATCTTGGACCATCCCACATAAAGGATAACCACAGACAAAATATATTATCTATATAAACAAAATACTATCAGGGATTCCAAATCAGCATTTCTAAGCTAGTTATATGCATGGCCCCTTAGTGAATATTAAACAAATAGAAACCCAAGTAAGACATTTTCCTACATATGAAAATGTCTGAAAAGCACAAGTCTAGTGTTTACATTAGCCCTGGAACACCTTTAGTAATTCCTTAGGCACTTTAGTGTTATCTACCAATTAAGTGAGAATGGTGACATTAATGCAGCACCTGCAGATCTTATAAATGTAAAGTGTTTTTCATTCAGCCAGAATCTTTAATGTTGTTGCCATTTAACACAAAATTTTCCTCTTTTAAATAATTTTTATATTTTTTAATCTCAGACCAGGGCTATATAGCCAAAACGTATAAGATTAATGAAACCAACTAAAAACAAAGAAACCTTCCATGTCTTATCTTTGCATAGTTTACACTATCCCTACTACTGAATATTTGTGTATCTTTATAAAACAAGGTGATTTTATGAACAAAGCAATAGAGGTGGATTTTAAAAATGAATGACCTTCTTTGTTAATACAACCACAAGTTTATAGTTCAACTTTAATTAAGTTTTGCCAAATTTTGGTGCCCCATTTTTCAATTTCTCATGTTCAATGAGTAAAAGCACTTACCTCAAGTTCTTTATATGAGAAACAATACGAAAAGAAGGAATGCTTTATTTAGATATTAACAAGACAACTAGTTAAAAGGAATAAAAAAAAAGCACATGATGGTTTTGTCCTTGTTATTTTACATCTGAAGCCACAAAAAACAATTTGATTATTTGGGTTTTAGTTAAACTAGTGCCTATAGATTTAAGGATGAATGGTAGGTAAGAAATTTCATTCTTTGCATATCCCTTTTCAAAGTTAAATGAAAATAATATTACTTTATTTAAAGAAAATAAATATTAGCTGTTGAAAATTGAGGAATCTAACAGTTGCTAAAAGCATACAGAGATATTCCAGACTTTTAAAAAGTTATAATTATCTTTGCCTTCAAAAAAGTATCTTTTTTTAAAAAAAATTATTAGGATGCATTATTCTAATTAATATTGAAACTTCTGTGCCTTCCAAATATTTCCAAATAACCAAAATCTTGTCATACAAGGTTAATAGTTACGACTGGTATGATTTTCAAGTAAGTTCTAAATGAATTTTTCATCATGTAAAAAAGCATGTCACTAAAGATAAAATGTGTTTCAACTGATATTGTAACAAATTGTATGGAAATATTAATTAAAATTTTAACTCTTAGCCAGCGTAAATATGTGCAATTGGTCTTTATGTATATAATATTTGGTTGATGATATATGTTCATTAGAGTTTATTCTATAGTACAACCTGAAAATTTCTTCACTGAAAGATACCTATAAATATCTTCCTTGAATCTTGTTCACCTTTAATATCTTCTATTTTCTAGAAGCAGTTATGAGAAAATGTGCATAGATTTTTCTCTATATTAATTAAAGCACCAGATATTTGTAAACATGTATATATATATAAACACCTACTATTTGTAATAAAGAACACAAATTTTGGATTTTCTTATAGAAAATATGACATAAAATAAGAATAAAATAATGCTATCATACTTTTTTTTTTTTTTTTTTTTTGAGACAGAGTTTCCAGGCTGGAGTGCAATGGCGCGATCTCAGCTCACTGCAACCTCTGCCTCTGAGGTTCAAGCGATTCTCATGCCTTAGCCTCCCGAGTAGCTGGGATTACAGGTATGCACCACTAAGCTCGGCTAATTTTGTATTTTTAGTAGAGATGGGGTTTTGCCATGTTAGCCAGACTGGTCTCAAACTCCTGACCTCAGGTGATTCCCCATCCACCTCGGCCTCCTAAAGTGCTGGGATTACAGGCATGAGACAACACGGCTGGACTATTATACCTTTTTTACTATGCAGACTACTTTGGAAATGAAGGATTTTCTATTGTACGCTACTGTTCTCACTTTCAAACATACCACCACCAGTGTAGACATATTAGAAGTGAAGTAATGACAACTTCTCAAAGATTACATTATTCTGATTTTGTGACGAACCCTGCAGACTTACTTTTTCTAACAAACTTGCCTGGACATCATTCATAAGTTTATCAAGGACAAATTGGATTGTGATTTGACCCGATATTAAGTAATAACATTTATAAGTGAGTATATAAGAACTGATCAATTCATTTGGAGACATGAGAATTTCTATCAACTTAGAGTTTTTTCTGTTTAGTTAACACAAAAAAGGTAATAACATCCTGTATGAATGAAATTATCCATCCTCTAATAAAGTGACGGCCAAGTGATAACAGTGAAGTACAAGCATTTAGAACTTATTTATAATCACATACAACCATATATGTGTCAATGTATTAAAGTAACCAGAGCAGTCAGTTATCTTAAAGACAAACAAAATCATGAAATAAATTTTTGACAGCTTTGTGGTTTGTGTAAGTTGTTGTTACATAGCAAAGGGTATTTGTTTGTCATATTTAGTTTCAGTATACTTCCAAAATTAAAAGTACACATATATAGATACACACACACACAAACACAGTTCTCTAATATTAAAAAAATAGCTACTACATATGCATGTATTGTTTAACGTTATATCTTAAAAAAGCTGAAATGTTAAGCATGGCAAAACATATCAGGTGAAATCTATGAAAATTTACAGATTACCTAAAATGCTAGGAGTTAATTATAGTCTGCTATCCCTGGCATGTCAGCTTGATTAAATTTGGAGTTCGGAGATGAATTGGCCCAAATTCATTAGTGTTCCCTGGGTGCAGATGTTGGTCAAGGTCAAGCGAAGCACATTGACTGTAATGCTAGAGAGGAGGGGGGAAGGGATACCAAAGAAGGTAGATTCTTAAAAGGTCTGGGGTTGCAGCAAGTAACTTTGATACTTTTTAACTTAATAAATCTTGACAGCCTAATCATGGCTAAGCCTTTGCAGTGTTATTGGTACACATGGCAAAGCTAGACATATTTAAAGAGATCTCAGAAGCTAGTAGCAAGAGAGCACTGAATCCAAATGTAGTGTTGGGCTCTAGGAGAAAGTGAAAGAAAGGAGGATAAAAAGCTACACGGCATTTCCATCTCCTGACATCTCCAGCAGCCTCAGATACAAAATATGATAAGGCTCCTGCTGAGCTAATAAGCCCAACAAATGTCTGTGTCCGTGAAGTAGATGAAGTGGGATCAAGCAGAGGGGGCTGCTGTATGAAAATAAGCCAGCGCCCAGGGTATAATGGCACTAGAAAAAGCTACAAGGTCAGGCTGATGACAGAGACACCAGTTAAGTAGAGACCCCATCAGTAAGAAAGGTTTGCCTGCTGGATCCAAGACATAACCATTAAAATAAAATGAACTCTCCATTTAAAGAAAGGAAGAAAAGAAGAAAGCAAAAATGCTCCCTAAGGATTTTATTTTTATTTGTTTCTCTTATATGGCAGCTACATCCTTTTGTTTATTTACATACACCCTGCCCAGGATAGAAACTAGAGTATCGAGTTGAGGGGTAGAGAATTAAAAACAGACATGCATTGCAAAATGCCATTAGATTTGTTGGTTCTGCACTGTGATTTTAGTGGGTTCACAACCTATGCTAAGCGTTATTTGTTTAATCATATACTGCATTAAGATGAACAGAGTAATGAAGGATTCCTTATGATCCACAAGGTTTCCCAGAGAGAAAGATTCCTAGGAGAAACATACCTTAGCTCCAAAACTTCTCCCTTTTTCCGTTTCCTTTTAACCAGAAAATATATTAATTCATTTTTGGTGTAAAGTAATATATTTTTCAGTAAAATATAGAATTGATTGAAGTTGAAATTGTATGATCCAGAAGAGCAGAACTGACAGAGGTGCCGTAAAAGTTAGCCTATGTGCTTGGCTCTTGACAGCATACACACCTAGGATGACGAGCCTCTTGGTTTTTCCCAGACTATCCTGTTTAAGCACTGAAAATCCCCATGCCCTGCAAAACCTCTCAGTGGTCACTGTACTCCCATGGCTGAACCAGCATTTCAGAGGTAAACTATACCAACTTGTGTGGTGAATCTGACTGAGACTAGGAGAAAAAGTGTGTAGTAAGGGAGAGTGATGAGTCAGTAGACAGACAAGCCAGATGACTCAGGACAAGAAACACTCATAGGAGACTAAATCATCCAGGTTGGTTATAGCATTGAACAAATTAGCTTTATTATTCCCAACTCTTTCCATTGTATCTTGAAACCATTACCTTTTATTTACACACATTTACACACACACACACACACACAAATGAAATGTATAATAATTAAAATGATATCTGTGAACTGTAAGTATTTTTTGTTTTTCCTAATGGTTTAAATGATCCACCTTGACCTTAAAACCAACCATGGAAAGGCCACCTAAGGGCTAATTCATTCTGCAGCCCATTGTCCAGGCCAACAAAAACAATCATAGATTAGAAGACAATGACAATGCTTTTCTTCAGATGTATGGTAACAAAAGCCAGCATATTGGAAATAATACTTAAGAATTAATATTACAAATCTTTTTTTACATCTTGAGAAATGGTTTTGCACAATCTTTGCTTTTTTATTTGAGTAATAATTAGACTATGCTTGAAATTTCAAGTC
Organism: Hylobates moloch; assembly: GCF_009828535.3. Taxonomy (NCBI): domain Eukaryota; kingdom Metazoa; phylum Chordata; class Mammalia; order Primates; family Hylobatidae; genus Hylobates; species Hylobates moloch. The sequence goes on from NW_026652284.1 coordinate 56,866,135, forward strand.
TGTCACATTAATACATTAATTCTTAAGAGATCATGTCACCTTCATAATATCTGTGAAGCTTTGTTAAAAAGGTGAAAAACGTTTAAATACCATGTGAGGTGGTTCATTAAACATTTAAGAAAGCTTTGAAATTCTGACAGCATTACCATGGCAGATCAGATTGGGTACACTTCTAGTACTTTTTTAAACCCATCTTTAGTTTTCATTTCATACAAATGCAAATGAAATACTGGTAAACAGCTTAGAATCAAATTTGAGGATATAGTCCTGAAATATCACACCATTGGATTTAGAAGTAAAAACTTTTTGACTTTAAGATAATTATGATAAAGATGAACAGATGATAGATTGCCAAGAGTTGCTTTTTACAGTTATGGAGATTTTTTTTCTCAAGCTATAATTAAAGTCTCTTAAACATCTTCCCAGGATTGGGTGGGGGGAAGGAGGAATCAAAAGAAAGCAACTATTGTTTCCACTTTTTTCAGTTTAGCTATTTCTTTTGTTTTTTTAAAGCCATCAATAAAACTCATCTCTGATTTCCAATAACATACAAAACATGTTTAAGGAAGTATTAATTTTCAAAAATAATGGCTGCCATAAGTTTCCAAATCCAATTGTTCTTATTGAAGCTTACTTTAGGACTGCTGGAGAAGAGCTTCCTAGATTACTCTAACAGTGACTGAAAAGTCTGTCCATTTTCTTCTGGCTATGCATATGAGATCATCCCTACAGGTTATCCATGAAAGTGAGATCTGCCAGTAAGAGGAAACATAGAATTCTAAACCTTTTTCCTGACATTCTTATGCCTTTCCTCTAGTTTATTCTGTGCAAAACAGCATTTGTTTTAGGAAAATGAAAGAAGTAGTAACTTTTATCTGGAAAAAAGGGCAGATCAGTGCTGACATTGCCACAAGTAGTACTAAGGAAGATAAAGAAAGACTTTAATAATTCAAGTGTTTAATAAGTAGAAAGCACCATGCAGATAGTACTATTAGCTTAGTTCAAAGAGATGCTATGGGTAAAGGTGATAAGCAAAAGCAATAACATTAAGATTTTTGTTTGGTACACAGATCAGAGACAATATGTAGTATTTAGAGTGTATTGAAAGTACACAGACTTTTCTGATATAGTTTCCAGTCAGAAATTTGTATTCCTTATAGCTGGTATTGTTTGCATGTTTTCTTGTTTAAAGAAGTATTTTACGGATGACAATTATCAGTATGTTAGTTTGAGTATTGTAGATAAATATGGAATGAAACATTAAGTTTATTTCATTTCAGGACTGTATTATAATTAAGCTGTGTATGGCTCATTATTAGTTTTGCCGAGTGTATTAAGTTGAAATCTATAGTCTTGGAAACTTACATTTATCTCCTAGTATATTTTTTATTACCAAAGATACAGGAAATATATAATTAAATTTAGCTTGCAGAAAATGCAAGAAATCTGGAAAGAGTATATACATATAATAGAGATGTTCAGGAGCTTGTAATCTGAAATCAAGAATGGGGTCAGATTCTAGCTCTGAAACTTACTGTTTGAGCAAATTTAAATTCACTAATCCCCATATTTTCTCTCTAGAAAATGAGAAGAATAACAGTACTTATTTCAGAAGGGTTGTGGAAATATATGTTCAGCTATTAGACAGCAAACTTCTTTAAGGTAGGGGCCGTTCAGGTTGTAACTTTGTGAACTGAGGTTACATAAGAAGCATAATCATAAGTAAGCAGTAGGAGCTCATTGGAAGAAATAAATCACATCATTCTCTCAAAATTAAGTTTTTAAGATAATGAATTAATCCTTTCTTCAATTCCTCAAACTGGTTACTGTTCCCAACTCTCTCGTGTTTCTCAAGGGTAGCAATAATTTCCCCTGGGTAGATTCAGCCTTTCCTTTCATTCTTATCCCTAGTTCTCCATCTTCACTTCCTCTCTTCTCTGTCTCCTCCTTGACTACTACCACCAATAAATAAATATATATAAATGTAAATATAAAGCATACTTATTGGCCTGCTTAATTGTGAAGTCTAGAGATATCTGTCTTTATGAATGGCTGGATCAAGGAAAGCAAAGATTGTCATCAAGCACGTACTTTCTCTCTGTCTTGGACCAGCTTTTTTCTGGGTTACCTTCATTTCTTAGGAAGGTTTCCATAGTTGTTGGCAAAATGACTAACAACTTAGGTTGGTAGAACTATGTATTACTCTGTTAGTCTGTTCTTATGCTGCTAATAAAGACATATCCAAGAATTTGGTAATTTATAAAGAAAAGGATATTTAATGGACTCACAGTTCCACATGGCTGGGGAGGCCTCACAATCATGGTGGAAGGCAAAGGAGGAGCAAAGTCACATCTTACATGGCAGCAGGCAAGAGGGCATGTGCAGGGAAACTCCCCTTTATAAAACCATCAGATTTCATAAGACTTATTAACCACCACAAGAACAGCAAGGAAAAGACCTACCCCCATAATTCAATTACCAGGTTCCTCCCACAACACCTGAGAATTATGGGAGCTATAATTTAAGATAAAATTTAGGTGGGGACACAGCCAAACCACATCAACCTGCATTCTACCAGCCTAAGTTCCCCTTTATATTGCCTCCTGGCTGATTTCTTTAACTTCAGTCATGTTTTTTTCGTTATCTTTTGTCTTTCTAAGACTTATTTCTCATTCATATATCTGGACTCACGCATGAAGTGTTTGTAAGATGCCTATTTCTTTATGCTGCATTGGGCAACGTCAAAATTTTCTACTGAAAGAGAATAGTTTTCAAGATTTGAGACATATACCAATGAGGACACATTTTTAGAAGCACACATGGAACTTGCTTTATTGGATTTCTGTTGGAGATTTTTAGTTTAACCAACAAGAAACATAAAGTTAGCTTTTATCATCAAACCTTATAGTTGACTCATAACCCTATGACTCAGGTCTCTCACTCACCTTCACGAGATTTCATTCCAAATACTTTTGGCTATTCCCAGACATCATTGATTTTCTACAATATATCTCCAAGGGTCTTTGGTAGGATGTACTATCAAAGAAGCCAATTTTTTTTCTTTTTTTTTTTTGAGATGGAGTCTCGCTCTGTCGCCCAGGCCAGACTGCAGTGGAGCGATCTCAGCTCACTGCAGTCTCCGCCTCCTGGGTTCACGCCATTCTCCTGCCTCAGCCTCCAGAGTAGCTGGAACCACAGGCGCCCACCACCACACCTGGTTAATTTTTTGTATTTTTAGTAGAGATGGGGTTTCGCCATGTTAACCAAGATGGTCTCAATCTCCTGACCTCGTGATCTGCCCACCTTAGCCTCCCAAAGTCCTGGGATTACAGGTGTGAGCCACCGCACCCGGCCAAAGAAGCCAATTTTTAGAAAGGAGACTTCTACATTTAGAAAGAATATTAGGAGGCCGGGCGCGGTGGCTCACGCTTGTAATCCCAGCACTTTGGGAGGCTGAGGCGGGCGGATCACAAGGTCAGGAGATCGAGGCCATGGTGAAACCCCGTCTCTACTAAAAATACAAAAAATTAGCCGGGCATGGTGGCGGGCGCCTGTAGTCCCAGCTACTCAGAGAGGCTGAGGCAGGAGAATGGCATGAACCCGGGAGGCGGAGCTTGCAGTGAGCCGAGATTGCGCCACTGCACTCCAGCCTGGGCGACAGAGCGAGACTCCGTCTCAAAAAAAAAAAAAAAAAAAAAAAAAAAAAAGAAAGAATATTAGGATAAGTATAATGCTATCCAAGAGAACTGTTCTCCAAAGGACAACATGTAGTTAGATACATAAATGTTGATAGTTAGGATGTAAAATCACTCATAACTTTTTACATATTCATAGTTTGAATATAAATGTGTAATACATATGTATGGGCATCCTTATATATAAATACACATGTACATGGAGGGAAATATTTTCTGTAAAAGTTAGGAAATATAAATTTGATTGTCATATATTTTCATTTTATCGATCTGTCAACTAAAAATAGAGAGGTGCCTTTAGCTAAAGATACCTATTTCCCCTATGCTTTTTGAGTATGGCCAAGCATAAAACCCAGTACTTTACCTGTCATATTGTGATTCAGGAAAGACTTGCGTTTTCCTGGCCATGTAATTTTAGCCCTTAAGGAATTCACTCATCATTTCATCATTAGTGGTACCTAAACTCCAGGAATACTGAGTGAGTTTGGCAGCCTCATTGAAGGATGCAAGATTATGAGATTATTTCTGGACATATCTTAAGCAAGGTTTCTTGCACCTTTACTATAGATTTCCACATTCATCCTGCTGCGAGTTTTCACCTTAACCAAAATTCTTCAACAGAAAAAGGCAACATGCTTTTTTAACTATGAGCAATAGTTAAAAAACAAAGACTGGCCACAGACTAGGAATTCAGCTTTCAAACTTAGTAAACATGTTTTTCATAGAGATCTAATAACCTCTCACTTTTTAAATATCTTAATAGACACTAAATATTCTAACTTGCCAGAATATGAAAATGTAAAGAACAAGATCAATGCTACAATGTTCTCAAAAGCTCAACATAAAATGCAGCATATTTACAGGGTGGCCTCAGTAAGCTTTTCAAAGTTTTCTGTATTTTCCATCTTGTATGTTTCTCAATGTAATACATGGACACAGTTAAAAATCAAGTAGCAATAAAAATCTCATCATAGTAAACAGTAGCTTTTTGTTCCTGTGTTCTCTGCTCCTAGTACAATCCATTATTTTCATCTTCTTTGTTTTATCTGATTCTTTTAGTAATTACATATAACTTTTTAAGTAATATGCTAGTACTACTGTTTTTTTTTTGGTTTATTAATTTAGTCATTATCCTCTAAAACTGTGTCTTCCTGATAAAACTATGTTTAGTTAAATAAGTAGGCATGGTTTAAGTTATTATACTTATGTAAATATTATTCACTACAGAGCCAAGTAATGTACTATCATTAAATCTGTTTTTTAGTATAACTTTTTGCTATTCCTGGAATAAATGAATGTTTTGCTGTTTGCAAACACTGGCACACATCAATGCATTTCTGTGCTGTAGAAAAATCTTGGGCTTCAAAATTGGTAAACTCGTATTCCATGTTGGCTGTGTTGTTGCTTGTGACCTTTGGCAGGTTCCTTAGACTGCTGAGCCTTGGCAATTATTTCCGATGTGCGAATCAGTAACTTCTTTGAAGACTATATATAGGAAGCTTTTTTAAAAATAACATGTGTAAACATCCACCTGTAACGTATGTGCCCTCCACTTTGTTCCTCACATAAAAACCATGAGGTGGGTGAGATGGAATTATTAGCACAGGTCAGGAAAAAACTGAGGCTGAAGAACACTAAAAGATTTATCCAAAGAGGCCTAGTGGAAAACAGCTCAACTGCAACATTTCTTTTTTTTTATTTTATTTTATCTTATTATTATTATACTTTAAGTCTTAGGAATTCTGAGTCAAGAGCTCTTAGTCCCATGACATGCTGAGGCTCCATCCAGCCAAGTCATCAATATACTACTGATGCCAAATTTAAACCCCTGAGACTAAATTATGCAAAATTCCATTCTCTTAGTTAGTTTGGATTACTTGGGGTGTGAGTCTACATGTTTTTCCTGTGTTTTCTCAAGCCCTGTAGGAAAATTCTTAACAGAGGCAGTCAATGTAAAAATGTGAAAGATTGGTACAGAAAGTAACATACTATTATGTAAAGTCCCCAGGGTGGCATAATCTGGCTGTTAGTTTTCCACTGTATTCTGTATATTTAAAGGCTCCTTTGTGGCCATGAACTTGAAGATGTAACCATACTATTATCAAGCCTTAGTACTTCTCATCTTGTAAATTGTCATAAAACCAATATATTCTTAGGCTAGATATTTTAAGTTTAAAAAAACTATTCTAGGCACTGAGAATATATAAAGAACCAATTATTTATAAGTTGGATAATAGCTTTATTATTTTGGCTATAGTCCTTTCTGTTTTTTCACCTCATCCTTATTAGTGACTCTCCATACAATGGGAATATCAGGAAAGCTATTAGAACCTCTCCATGCCATTCTAAACATCAGTATGTTTTCTTTTCCTTTTGAAAATTCACTAATTTCTATAAACCTTAGCACCTTTCTTTGGCCTGCTTTCTACAAAAAATATTTTATTAACCATCAACTCATTAACCAAGTGGTTATTCTCATGTTACATATGTGTAAAAGTGAAGTGAAGTGAAGGTAGTAATAAACAGCATAGTTGGTGTACAAATACGGAAATTTTAATTCTATGTCTGATAAGTTTTACAATTTACAACATTCATTTTGTTACAAATATTTGAAAGCATAAAATAAAAAATAAAATAGTATCACACACCCAAATACATAGACCAGGAAAAAATTGTCACCACATTAAAACTTACGGTCTTGAATGCTGGGTTATTCTGGATTTGATGACCTTATGGACTGTGGACATTTGAAAGGACATTAGCCTCTGATTCTTGAAGATCCTTGTCCATATGCCTACCAGATTGGACACCTCCAATGATGACAGACTTCAATATTTTGCCAGGAAACTTGTTTTGTCTTTAGACATACTTGACTGTAAGAAAACTTCATTGTCTGAACATTTTCTGAAATATCTCTTCCTGTAAGATACAGGCTTTCATCGATCAGTTCTTCCTCAGAAACAACACAGAACAAATTCAGCTTTTTTCGCTACATAATATTTGAAAACAATTCTCAATTTCCCCTAAGGTTTTTCACTTTTCTAATCTAAACACTCCTAATCTCTTCAATTGTTTCTCTTACGATATATTTTAAATTTTTTTCACTATCCTTTTCTCTTGCTTTGATTCTTTTTCTGTTTGGCATAATCTCTTTCAAAGTGTGGCACACAGAGTTAAAGACGTTACTGAAATAAAGGCTTTCCAATGTCCCACAGAGCATAACTACCATCTCCCTTCTTCTAATTACTATACCTTCATTAATACTGCCTAAGACCACACAGTCACTCAGGAAGCACAATCACAATACAGTGTTGACCTAACATTCTAACATCCATGTGATGGACCCTGGACTCTTAGTTCTTGACCTCAACTCCAGTGATAATTTTCTTTCTTCCCCTTTATTCACCATCTGCCATGATCACATTCTAGACTTCATCGTTACTGGAAGTTGTGAAGCTGTTGAAACTTTAGTATAAAACATCTCACTCTAGTCACTACATAAAATCTTTTTATTTATTTATTTATTTATTTTGAGATGGAGTCTTGCTCTGTTGCCCAAGCTGGAGTGCAATGGCATGATCTCGGCTCACTGCAACCTCTGCCTCCCAGATTCAAGCAATTCTCCTGCCTCAGCCTCCTGAGTAGCTAGGATTACAGGCATATGCCACCACACTTGGCTAATTTTTGTATTTTTAATAGAGATGGAGTTTCACCATGTTGGTCAAGCTGGTCTAGAACCCCTGACCTCGTGATCTGCCTGCCTCAGCCTCCCAAAGTGCTGTGATTACTGGTGTGAGCCACCATGCTCAGCTCCGACATATAGTCTTACAAGTTAACCTGCCCTAATGACCCTGGTGTTACTTTCTTAAAAAAATGTGAACCCCTTTATCTTACCTCTTTTTCACCATTCAAAAGTTTACACCTATCCTTATGCGCCTTATTCTCCAGTATGGAGCTCATTTTCTGTCCTGTCCTAAAACATCTTCAATTCCCTTCCTACTCTCTTCTTTCATAATGTTCCTCTGGCAAATCACAACAGTAGAGGAGCTTTACCATTTTCTTTAGTACTGGAAATGAAGAAGCTGGCAAGAAATGTTAATAGTACCTTTGTTGCTTCATAATCAGTCAGAAAAAGAAGAACAGTGGTCCGCTTAAACTACATCATAGGTTAAAGAGAACATTGCCAGCATAGGTTAAAGAAAACATTTCCAGAGGACTTTACACTTCTGGATGGGCATTATTTGTTAGGTCTCTTTATCCATGGCTTGGAGTAAATGAGGCAATGATTAGAAATTTATCCCCCACAATCGGCTCTATAGCAGATTCTACTGCAAAGGCTATGGTTACACAACAAGGCTTTAAATTCTCTTGTGAAAGTTGTGCTAAATAGTAGAATTGCTGTAGATTACTTACTGGCTGAGCAGAGAAATTTCTACACAGTTGCTGATAGTTCTAGTTGCACGTAGAGGAATACGTTGGGTATTATAGAGGCTCAGATGTAGGAGATTAATGAACAGGCTGCTTGGTTGAAATGAGTAGACTCCCTGTCTAACTCATTGTTTGATCTATTTGATTTTAATTGGTTTGGCTGATGAGGACCCTGGCTAAGGAGCATATTCTGAGCTCTTGGAATTATCCTCCTGATAGACATAATAGTCATCTCCCTGGTGCACTGTATTCTCTCAGAAGTTTTAAATGGTCATATGTAGCTATCTGTAGAATGTCAAATGATCTTTCCTCAACTAAAATGGCAAAAACTGAAATGTGCACTCTAAGGACACAGTAACCTATGAATGACATGCTGAGACCAGAAACCCAAAATGATGGCAACTGAGAGTGGAGCTAAGGCCCCAAGTTTTGGTCACACTCTCGCCTAAATGAGAAGCTGACCAAAAAAGGGTAATTGTTAAACAAAATTATGGCAGGCCATTGTTTTAGACTGAGTTTGTACACTAGGCCCCAACACACCAGACCACACTAAACCAAGATCAGTCACTCATGCTAAATGTGACATAATCAAACTAAAACTTTAAGAAAGTAGATGAGTCCTAAAACAGACCTGGTTTTGTTTTACTTCTGAAAACGAGATAGCAGCACAAGGAGGTCCCCTGTACTCTAACCATAACAAAAAAGTAACCTGAAGTCCTTATTCCCACCTTACAAAATTCACTGACCGGCTATTCCCCAGTAAGATTTGAGACCAAATAAGTACATTTAGAATGATGACAGTGTGACAGCAATGCCTAAGGTCAATCTCTCAAAATTGAAAAGATGACCAAAATGAGGAAACTGTTAAATTCAGTTTTGCAGTTTAGCTTAAAGCTGCCTCCTTACATACTCTAAGCTCAGCCTAAGGTTTCTCGGTGCACAGTGAACTGTAGCCTAACCTAACTGTAACCTAACTGGTTACAGTGAACCTAACTTGATGTGTAAACAAACTGTAGCCTATTCTTGTTACAATCTTGGAGTTCCAGCCAATCAAAAGCAGCCAACTTTTCAAACCAGGTCCAAAAAAGGCAAATGCCGAGCTGTAACTAATCTAGCTGTTTATGTTCAACACTTCTGTTTTCTGCATGTCACTTCCCTTTTTCTGTCCATAAATCTCCACCAAAAAAAAAAAAAAAAAGTAGCTGAAAATATTTGGAGTAAACCACTCAAGCTAACTAGTTCACTTTAAATTCATTATCGCAAACCTCAATTGGATGCTCAGTCCTTCCATATTAATAATACTGTGTTTCCCCAGGAGTCTAATTTTTATATTTCCCACACAATGACTACTTTATGCCTTATATTTTCTTCTCAAACTTCCCACAAATTCTTCTACCCTTTAAGACTTAGCTATTGACATCAACTCATACTTCTTTGAGAAAACAGAAGAAAGTACAACTTCCTCAGGTTCCTACATCCAAAGCTACAAACCGATGTTTACCTGTACTTTGTGTCTCTCTTTGATTTTTCCCTCTAGCATTATTAAGAATTTTGATCATGTAGTTATCAAACTTCCTTTGTTACTATTAGATTTACATAAGCATACTATCATGTGTTAAGATTTTTCATTAAACATCAACACCTCCCTTGACACTACATTTCTTTCCAGGCAGCACTCCACCCTGTTGATGCTCCTTTTACAGAAACTTCTAAAATTATTTGATTAAATGTAATGTTTCTATTTCCTTGCCTTCCACTTTCTCTTTTCTCTATCTCTTCTGTCTATTCTCACCTCCTGTTATCTATCGTACTTCTCTCTAACTTCACTGAAACTGCACTTGCCAAGATCTTCATCACATCCCAGTTGCCAAATCCGGTAGCTTTTTGGTTCTCATCCTATTCCATCTGATTAAGCTGATGTTTTCCCTCACTTTAAAAATACTTTTCCCTCTTGCCTCCCAGGTCTCCTCAAACTACATGATTTTACAATCCTCACTGGCCAGTCTTTGGTCTCCTTCACCACCTCTTTCTCTTGCAACCCCTAAATGCTGAGTTTCTACCTGCTCAGTCCTGAACCCTCTTTTAATGCTTTTTCTATCTCTCTCCCAAGGTAGTCTCACATATTGACAAAGCTTGAAATGCCATCTCCGTGCTTATGAGTCTCATAGTGATGTCTCTAATTCAGACCTTTTCTCTTATATTTAATTGACTATTTTGCACTCCACTGAAAGATCTCACATTCAGTTTTAATATAAACATGGCAACATGGAAATCTTGAATCTCCCCTAAATCTTTTTCACCCTAACTTATCTCTATGAAGTAGCACAATCACTTCATGCTATCTCAAACCAGAAAATTGAGAGACAGTTTTAATTCTGCTCCCTAATTCTTACCTTAACCTCTAATCCAACAGTGGATCTTATCTGTTCTACCTCTAATGTATATTTCAAATTGTCCTCTTTTCTCTATCTCTGCTACTACCTTAATTAAGACCACAATGATGTTTTATATGATTATCATAATAATGTGTTTCAGCATCCTTCTACCTTTAAAATGTCATCATATACTTTTCTCCTCCTGGATCTCCACAGTCCACCATTACTGACCTATTAGCTCTTTCTAGACCACATCAGGCTCTTTTCTGCCCCCGAAACTGTGTATTTGTTATTCTCTTTATGTAAAAAATTCGTCCCATGCCTCTTCATGTGATTAGCCTCTTCTCTTTCTTCACACCTCTACTTAAATATTACATGGTCAAAGAGGACCTCCCTGGGTATTTTATCTAAAATATCCCTTCCCTATTGGACATTCTCTTGATAGCCCTTCCTTCTCCTCTGCCTCTGGCACTTTCAAAATCATTATTTTGTTTACATATTCACTTACTGTTTAATTTTTTTATCTCACTAACTAGGAGGTAACTCCATGAGGTTAAAAAGAAAAGTATATTTGTCTTCTTTACCTTTTCATTCATAACTGTAGCACAGTGACTGGCAGATATTAGATGTCCAACAAATATTTGTTGAATGAAGGTAATTTTCACTTAACACTTTTTAATCACTGTTAAATTACCTATTTTCCCATTACATACATTAGTACAACTGGTTTATTTAATCTTTATGAGGCAATTTCTAAGGTTATTAAATTTTATTTTATTTATTTGGTTTGTAAAAATCCTGACAATATCATAAAAGTCACTCATTGGCTGTTCACTTTTTCCAAAGTGTGACCAGAATGCCATAATTCTTTTCTTTGAAGTCATTAGTATAATTTTTGAGTTGGGAAGGCCCAAGAGAGAATCTTTGTAGAAGAAGGCTGCCAATTCAAACATTCACCTCAAAACTGCCACCATAGGGTTTGGGTCTCTCTAGCTTTCACACTGGGATCCCTGAGCTATTTTGTCAGATGTTTCATGCTGCCCTGGTACATCATCCTTTGGCTGCCCAGTGAATTTCACTTGTTCTTAATGCACATGTACTAGGTACTATTAGTCATAACTTCCTTTTCATTTTGAGGTGAGTCAATAGATTTTTAGTAATCTTTCCAGAATAATGCCAGAAAGTAACATCTATTTATTCACTAGAATGACTAGAATGTACCTTTCCACTTATCAACATTCAGATATTCAATGAGAAAATTGAAGAAAGAACAGTGTGGCAGTCTGTCCTTGTGTTGCTATAAAAAATACCCGAGGCTGAGTAATTTATAAAGAAAGACAGCTTGATTGGCTCATTTAATTGGCTCACGGTTCTACAGGCTGTCTGGACAAGCATAGTACTGGTTTCTGAGGAGGCCTTAGAGATTTATTTACTCATGGTGGAAGGTGAAGCAGGGATGTCACATGATGAGTGCAGGGGCAAGACAGAAAGGAGGGAGGTGCCACACACTATTGTGAGGACAGCACCAAGCCATGTGACATCTTTCCCCGTGACCCAAATACCTCCTACCAGTCCCCACCCCGAAGACTGGGGATTATATTTCAACATAAGATTTTGAGGGAACATACATCCAAACTATATCATTCTTCCTCTGCGCTCCCCCCTGCCAAATTTCATGTCATCCTTACATTGCAAAACACAATCATACCTTCCTAACAGTTCACCAAAGTCTTAACTCATTCCAGCATTAACTCAAAAGTCCCAAGTCTAGAGTCTGATCTGGAGATGAGTTTCTTCCATCTGTGAGCCTGTGAGATTTTAAAAAAGTTATTTACATCCAAGATATAATAGTAGTATAGGCATTGGGTATGCATTCCCATTCCAAAGGAGAAAAATTGACTGAAAGAAGGGGTACAGCTCCCATGCAAGTCTGAAATCCAGCAGGGCAGTCATTAAATCCTAAAGCTCAAAAATAATCTCCTTTGACTGCATGTCCCACGTCTAGAGCACACTGGTGCAAAGGGTGGGTTCCCTAGGCCCTGGGATGCTCCACCTCTATGGCTTTGCAGGCTGCAGCCCACTTGGCTGTGCCCATGGGTTGAAGTTGAGTGCCTGTGCCTTTTCCAGGCATAGGATGCAAGCTACCAGTGGATCTACCATTCTGTGGTCTGGAGGGTGGTGGCCCCATTCCCATGCTGCCTTAGGCAGTGTGTTGGTGCTGACTCTGTGCTGGGACTCTGATCCCACATTTCCCCTCTGCACTGGCCTAGTGGAGGTTTTCTGTAAGGTATCTGCCTCTGTGACAGGCTTCTGCTTGGGTACCCAGGCTTTCTGATACATCCACTAAAATCTAGATGGAAGCCAACAAGCAGCCTTCTCTTGCATTCTGTGCACCTGTAGGTTTAAGCCCATTTGGAAGCTACCAAGGCTTATGGCTTGTGCTGTCCAAAGTGGCAGCCTGGGCTGTATCTGGGGACCTTTTAGCCATAGCTGGAGTTGGAGCAGCAGGGAGATGGGGAGTAGCATCCTGGGATGGCACAGGTCTTTAGCACACCTGGTCTGACCCATGAAACCATTCTTCCCTTTTAGGTCTGTGGGCCTGTGATAGAAGGAGCTGCCTCATGGATCTCTCAAAATACCTTCAAGTTCTTTTGTCCATTGCCTTGGCTATCAGAACCTGGCTCCCTTTTAGTCATGCAGATCTCTCTAGCAAGTGATTGATCTGAAGCCTGCTTGGGTTCTTCCCATGAAAACAGGTTTTTCTTTTCTGATACATTGCTAGGATGCAAATTTTCCAAACTTTTACATTCTACTTTCCTTTTAAATATAAGTCCCAACTTTAAGTAATTTTTTGTTCCTGCATCTGAGCATAGGCTGTTAGAAGCAGCCAGGCCACATCCTGAAATCCTTGTTGCCTAGAAATTTCATCTTTCATATATGCTAAGTCATCACTCTTAAGTTCACACTTCCACAGATCCCTTGGGTATCAATACAATGCAGCCAAATTCGTTGCTAAGGCATAATAAGCATGACCTTTGCTCCAGTTCCCAGTAAGTTTCTCATTTCTGAGACCTTGTCAGCGTGGCCTTCATTGTCAATATCAGTGTCAGCATTTTGGTCAAACCATTTAACCAGTATCTAAGAAATCTCAAAACTTCTTTTATCTTCCTATCTTATTCTGAGCCCTCTCAACTTTCCACCCTCTGACAGTTACATAGTTTCAAAGCTACTTCCACAATTTCAGGTATCTTTATAGCAACACCCTATTCCTGATACCAATTTGCTGGGTTAGTCTGTTCTTATGTTGCTATACAGAAATACTGGAGGCAGGGTAATTCATGAATAAAAGAGTTTTAGTTGGCTCATGTTTCTGTAGGCTGTACAAACATAATGCAAGCATCTGCTCAGCTTCTGGGGAGACCTCAGGGAGAATTTACTTATGGCAGAAAGCAAAGCAGCAGCAGGTATATTACATGATCAGAGTGGGAGCAAGAGAGAGACAGGAGGAGGTGCCACACATTTTTAAACAACCAGATCTCACATGAACTCACTTACTATTGAGAGGAGAGCACCAAGCCATGAAGGATCTTCCCCCAAAACTCAAATATCTCCCACCAGTCCCCGCCCCTAACATTGGGAATTACATTTCAACATGCAATTTGGAGGTGGCAAAAATCCAAACTATATCAAGCAGAAATAGTTTCACATTATAATTAAATAATAAATTTGGCTTTGGCAATTATTTTTTGGCTATCACACCAAAAGTGCAGGTAATAAAAGCAAAAATAAATAAGTGGGACTACATTAAAATAAAAAAGCTTCCACATAACAAAGGAAACAATCTATAAAATGAAAAGAATCCTACAGACTGGGAGAAAATATTTGCATGCCATATATCTGATAAAATGTTAATATCTAAAATATACAAGAAACTCATACAATTCAATAGCAAACAAAATGAAAATAAGTAACCTAATTAGAAAATAGACAGAATATCTAAATGGAAATTTCCCAAAGAAGATGTAAAAGTGGCAAAGAGATACATGAAAAGGTGCCTAGCATCACTAATCATCAGGGAAACACAAATCTAAACCACAGTGAAATGTCAATATCACCTCACATTTGTTAGAATGGCTGTTATCAAAAAGATAAGCTACAAGTGTTGGCCAAAGTGTGGAGAAAAGGGAATGCTTGTACTCCTACAACAACATTCCGTTGGTTGGAATGTAATTTGATATACTCATTATGAAAAACAGTATCAAAGTTCTTCAAAACAATAGGGAGTGGACTACCATATGACCCAATGATACCTCTCTGGGTATATGCCCAAATGAAATGAAATCAGCACTACATAGAGATATCTGTGCTCTCATGTTTATTGCAGCATTATTCACAATAGTCAAGATGTGAAATCAACCTAAGTATTTGTTGATAGATGAATAAAGAAGTACACACAACACACATACGTGCAGAAACACACAATGGAATGTTATTCAGTCTTTTAAAAAGTAGATCCTGTCATTTGCAAAAACACGGACAAAACTAGGGATATTATGCTAAGTGAAATAAGACAGACATTGAAAGAAAAATACTGCATGATTTCACTTACATGTTAATATTCTGTAAGTTGAATATGTAGAAACAGAGAGCAGAATGGTGGCTACCAGGAGTTAAGGGGGGAGAAAAATGAGGAGATATAGGTCAAAAGGCACAAAGTTGTAGTTATATAGAATGAATAGGTCTAAAGATCTACTGTATGGCATAAGGGCTATAGTTAAGAACTATTTCAGTAGATACTGAAAATCTACTAAGAGAGTAGTGTTTAAGTGCTCTTATCACACATAAAAAAAGGTAACTGTGAAGTGACGTATGTTAATTCGCTTGAGTGTAGTGATCATTTCACTATATATGTGTATATCAAAACCTCATGTTGTGCAACTCAAATATATACATTAAAATGTGCCAAATTTATGGAAAATAAAGAGACAAGAGACCTAGTATGCAACTTCTTGCCTTTTTTTTTTTTTTTTTGATAGAGTCTCACTCTGTAGCCAGGCTGGAGGGCAGTGACGTGATCTTGGCTCACTGCAACCTCCACCTCCTGGATTCAAACTCTTCTCCTGCCTCAGCCTCCTGAGTAGTTGGGATTACAAGTGCATGCCGCCACACTTGGCTGATTTTTGTATTTTTAGTAGAGACGGGGTTTCACCATGTTGGCCAGGATGGTCTCGATCTCCTGACCTCGTGATCCACCCACCTCATCCTCCCAAAGTGCTAGGATTACAGGCATGAGCGACTGCACCCGGCCAACTTCTTGCTTTTCTAACACACAGCCTCAAAACTGTCAGGTAGATTAAGAAATGTTTAAATATATTTTTGGAAAATTCCATATTTCCCCTTAGGAATTCATTTTAATTCTTAATAAACTTCACAGTTATATCAAGCTTAACTCCTCATGCTGACATAAACTGTGACTGTAATTTTACTTGTTTTTTTTTTTTTTTCCTCAGTCATAACATGGCAAGCATACTGCAAGGCTTATTTAGACAAACCAAAGTCTTGCTTAAATTTAAAGCACCAGAGCAATTCCAAAAGACTAAATATTTTTATGCTTAGTATATTAGCCAGCTTGGGCTGCTATGACAAAGTATCTCAAACTAGAAACCTTAAAAAAATAGACATTTATATTTCACAATTTGGGAGGTTGAAAGTCCAAAATTAGGGTGCCAGCATAGTTGAAGTCCTGTTCTTGGTTTGCAAACAGCCATCTTATTGCTGTATCTTCACATGGAGAAAGGACAGCTGGACAGTTCTCTGGCCTCTTCTTATAAAGGCACTAATCCCATTCATGAAGGCTCCACTCTCATGACCTGATTACCTCCTAAAGGCCCCGGTTCCAAATGCCATCACATAGGTTTCAACACATGGATTTTGGGTGGACACAAGCATTCAGTCCACTGTACTTTATTAACTGTGGTTACTATTATTATTATTTACTATCCTATGTGTTTAGACTAAACAATCTCAGTTTATTAACATATCTTTTTTATCCTTACTTAATTTCAACTTTGAATTATACATTCATTATTGTCGCTCCATTAGGAATCCCTTCTCATATGAAGGCTGAATTAGAAATACGTTCATGTTACTACTTTTTTTTTTTATTATTATACTTTAGGTTTTAGGGTACATGTGCACAATGTGCAGGTTTGTTACATATGTATCCATGTGCCATGTTGATTTCCTGCACCCATTAACTTGTAATTTAGCATTAGGTATATCTCCTAATGCTGTCCCTCCCCCCTCCCCCCACCCCACAACAGTCCCTGGAGTGTGATGTTCCCCTTCCTGTGTCCATGAGTTCTCATTGTTCAATTCCCACCTATGAGTGAGAACATATGGTGTTTGGTTTTTTGTCCTTGCGATAGTTTACTGAGAATGATGTTTTCCAGTTTCATCCATGTCCCTACAAAGGACACGAAGTCATCATTTTTTATGGCTGCATAGTATTCCATGGTGTATATGTGCCACATTTTCTTAATCCAGTCTATCGTTGTTGGATGTTTGGGTTGGTTCCAACTCTTTGCTATTGTGAATAGTGCCGCAATAAACATACGTGTGCATGTGTCTTTATAGCAGCATGATTTATAGTCCTTTGGGTATATACCCAGTAATGGGATGGCTGGGTCAAATGGTATTTCTAGTTCTAGATCCCTGAGGAATTGCCACACTGACTTCCACAATGGTTGAACTAGTTTACAGTCCCACCAACAGTGTAAAAGTGTTCCTATTTCTCCACATCCTCTCCAGCACCTGTTGTTTCCTGATTTTTTTAATGATGGCCATTCTAACTGGTGTGAGATGGTATCTCACTGTGGTTTTGGTTTTGATTTGCATTTCTCTGATGGCCAGTGATGATGAGCATTTCTTCATGTGTTTTTTGGCTGCATAAATGTCTTCTTTTGAGAAGTGTCTGTTCATGTCCTTTGCCCACTTTTTGATGGGGTTGTTTGTTTTTTTCTTGTAAATTTGTTTGAGTTCATTGTAGATTCTGGGTATTAGCCCTTTGTCAGATGAGTAGGTTGCAAAAATTTTCTCCCATTCTGTAGGTTGCCTGTTCACTCTGATGGTAGTTTCTTTTGCTGTGCAGAAGCTCTTTAGTTTAATTAGATCCCATTTGTCAATTTTGGCTTTTGTTACCATTGCTTTTGGTGTTTTAGACATGAAGTCCTTGCCCACGCCTATGTCCTGAATGGTATTGCCTAGGTTTTCTTGTAGGATTTTAATGGTTTTAGGTCTAACATTTAAGTCTTTAATCCATCGTGAATTAATTTTTGTATCAGGTGTAAGGAAGGGATCCAGTTTCAGCTTTCTACATATGGCTAGCCAGTTTTCCCAGCACCATTTATTAAATAGGGAATCCTTTCCCCATTTCTTGTTTTTGTCAGGTTTGTCAAAGATCAGATAGTTGTAGATATGCGGCATCATTTCTGAGGGCTCTGTTCTGTTCCATTGATCTATGTCTCTGTTGTGGTACCAGTACCATGCTGTTTTGGTTACTGTAGCCTTGTAGTATAGTTTGAAGTCAGGTAGCGTGATGCCTCCAGCTTTGTTCTTTTGGCTTAGGATTGACTTGGAGATGCAGGTTCTTTTTTGGTTCCATATGAACTTTAAAGTAGTTTTTTCCAATTCTGTGAAGAAAGTCATTGGTAGCTTGATGGGGATGGCATTGAATCTATAAATGACCTTGGGCAGTATGGCCATTTTCACGATATTGATTCTTCCAACCCATGAGCATGGAATGTTCTTCCATTTGTTTGTATCCTCTTTGATTTCATTGAGCAGTGGTTTGTAGTTCTCCTTGAAGAGGTCCTTCACATCCCTTATAAGTTGGATTCCTAGGTATTTTATTCTCTTTGAAGCAATTGTGAATGGGAGTTCACTCATGATTTGGCTCTCTGTTTGTCTGTTATTGGTGTACAAGAATGCAAAGTCTCAGGATACAAAATCAATGTACAAAAATCATGTTACTACTTTTAAAAATTGAAAAATCAAATTCTAAAACTACTGATTATAAAATTTACAAATGTTAATACCCTAAGTCCTGGGGCCACAACAGTGAAGTAGCAACTCTCTCCCTTTTCCAGCCAAATGGCAATTATAACTCTATAAACCAAAAGCACTGACCCTATACAGTTTCCTCTAACCCATAACTACTTGAGCAGCTCCAACAGAGTTGTGGAAACACATGAGCTCTGCACTCTCCCTCATTCGTTACATTTATAGTCTAATACTTCTTTCAGAGCACCTAGATATCACTGTGATAGACATTATGGAAATACTTAGCCATATTTGTCAGGTGTCGTGGAAACATTCAAGAAATTACCAATAACTTTAGAGTCAGTGGCAGAAGAAGAAAAAGCACTGTGGCTTTTAAAAATAATGTTTTTAAAAGATCACATTACGTCTATGAAAAATTGAATTGTGTCTACAAATGCATTCCAGAACTTAAGGGTTTATTATACAAGGTATCATGCAAAAATATATATTTATTAAGGTTTATATAAGGAATTGGTCACTTACATTTGACATGTTCTTATACAATGCATTGTGGGTCATGGAAGAATATTTTATTAAGAAAATATAGGAGGAAATAAGGCAATTTTATTTTTAATAACAATTTTTTGAAACCAGGAGATTTGGTTATTTTCATTTAAGTTCTATGGCTCCTGATGGGTAATTGAAGTAAGAAGTTTTTTAAAATTAAGTTTTGAGATTATTTTGTTTTTATTTGCTATCGTTAGAAAGTCTATAGTGAGAAAAAATTGCAGACATTGGGCAGTTACTCTCAAAGAGATGTGCTCATGCCTAACCAAGAAAATGCGATGTGGCCGGGCACGGTGGCTCACGCCTGTAATCCTAACACTTTGGGAGGCGGGCAGAATGCCTGATCTCAGGAGTTCAAGACCAGCCTGGGCAACACAGTGAAACCCCATCTCTACTAAAATACAAAAATAAATAAATAAATTAGCCAGGCGTGGCAGCGTGTGCCTGTAGTCAAAAAATAAAACATCTTTACATTTTAGCATCCATCAACATGATTATTGAGATCTCAGCAGCATCTTGGAGGCTCTACTCAGGAGGCTGAGGCAGGAGAATTGCTTGAACCCAGGAGGGGGAGGTTGCAGTGAGCCAAGATCACACCACTGCACTCCAGCCTGAGTGAAAGAGTGAGACTCTGTCTCTTAAAAAAAAAAAAAAGAAAACATGATGTTGCCTAATAAGGTATCTTCTTGAGATTTGGGCACTTGGTTGATAAATACACATATGTGTATGTGTAAGTGTAAATGTGTGTATGTATATATGAATACATCAGTAGTTTTGTGAAACAAATAAATTGATGCATTTTGGAAATAAAATATAAATTGTAGATTTGTTTCAGAGCTTAGGATAACAAAACATAGATACAGATTTTGTTTAATCTTAATTTTCTATTTTTTCTTCATAGTATCTGTTCTTAATGGAGAGTTTCAAAAAAACCAATAGATCATTTTAATTGGAATGTCTCAGCCTTAGATTACTGTCAGAAAATAGCTAGTAAAGCATACCCTATGAGATTCTTTAACAGAAAATGATTGTTTGAAATAATTAGGTTATTGTTTTTAATAGTATTCAGCAATTAAAAGTTGCTGCAGAGCAACTCGTATCTGTGCTCACTCAGCAAAAAAATAAAACTTCATGGTGTCACTGAGAAGCTGTCGCTGTTATTGGCATTAACGTGATGTAGATGCAATAAAGATAACCATTGTTTATTGAGCAACTAGTATGTGTTAGCCATTTTGCTAAGCATGTCACATACGTTATGCTATTTAATTCCTGCACCAATCCTGCAAGTTACATACCATTCACAGAGGGCTTTGAAAATGTGGCTAAATAGACATGACAGTAAATATCAGAGGCAGGATGCTGACCAGGTCTGTTGGATAGTAAAGCCTGTGTTCTTAACCACTGCACTTTGCAGTCTTGTTCTAAATGAGAATCAAACACTCATTCTCTACTTTACCTGTCAAAGCAAGACCTATGTGTTATATATCTTTTTATCTCTAAGGTCAAGCAAAGAGACTGGCCCATAATGGGTGTTTGTGAGCAAATGATAAAACGAGTACACCAAGAGCATAAACAACTAAAACTGGGATTTTATTCTCTCTCCCTCTTAGCTCAAAAGGATATGATTATGCTTGTGTTTCAGTGTAGACAAAAGGTGAGCCTCTCTGTTCATGTTCCTGTATTCTCTGCAGAGGTCAGGAGGTGTGTGATTACCATCTTTACATGTTAGCATCTATCAACATGATTATTGAGATCTCAGCAGCATTAACCTGGGCAAGTTTCAGCTCTTTCCTTCCACATCTGTGATAAAATTGTACAAAGTGTGTAAGCAACTATTTAATTATTGAGAACCTTCAGATTCCAATTTAATAAATTATAACAGGAATGATATCTGAAATTTTTTAATGGTCATAAGACAGTTTGTAAACTTAGAATCCAAATTTGTACAAATCCCAATCAATGTATAAAGCTGCAATTAAGAGTTAAAAGCCTACAGGAGTAAAGTTTTTGTTGAATAAATTATCTGCTTTAAACTCTGTCCAAAAATCCTCCTTCCTGTAACTAGAAGGAATTTAAGAACTTTTATCGCAGGCTTGAATCAACACTGGTTATTATTCACATAACCAGCACATAAATACAGTAACACAGCAGTGAAAATTAGCACAAGCCCATAGTTCAAATCTGAAGGGGGAAAAATATATGGAACAGCAATTTCTTAAATACAATTTTAATTTAGTTCACTACACACCAAATATTGTTATCTTAATGCAGGACCTAATGTTCTACCAGAAGTAATGAGAGACATTGTTTTTAATTATGATATTATGTTTATTGAGGAGCTTCCCTATGCCAGGATATTATCAAATTATCTCTAATCCTTAACAACACAGAAATATAAATATTGTTAACCTTATTTTACAAAAGCTGGAGCTTTAGCTCAATGAAATGTTGTTTTCTTTTAGAATCACATAGTCAAAATCAGGATTTGCCCTCCGGATTATTACAAAGTCTGTGATCTTTTTTCTTTGCATAAGAAAACTCAACCTGAGGTGCAAGCTCCTTGGGCAAAGACTGTAGATCTATATTGGGCAAAAGAATAGTAGCAGATACATGTATGACTTCAGGGGTAAATCTCTTAAAATTGTATGCAGAATAATACTTACGTATGGGATACTTTCTTTCTTGAGGGTTCATAATAATTTTAACTAGGTCCCAAAGGGTTCTGGGACTCAAAATATTTTAAGAACCCTTGATTTTCACCTCACTACATCCTTGCTGTGGGACAGATAAGCAACTTTCTCTACCGTGGCAAACAGCGGAAAACAATTTGAGAGTCATCACATACCTCAGGCTGTAACTGTAGCTAGGATTCAGGAAGTCATACTAAAAAAGGTGAAAGCTGCACCATGAAAAGTGAGAAGATGGAATGAGTTTTTAATGGTGAGAGCAGAAGAGACCAGAGGGAACTAAGGCCAAGAAGTATATGCAGGCATAGATTAGAAATCTTTATAGCAGCAGGGGCAGTGAGTGCTATGTTTTAAATGTATGTGTCACTCCAAAATTCCTGTGTTGGTGGGGCCTTTGAGAGGTGATTAATCATAAGGGTTCCACCCTAGTGAATGAGCCGAATGCTCTTATAAAACAGCAGAAGGGAACTAGCTAGGCCTCTTGCCCTTCTGCTTCCCGCATGTGAGGACACAGCATTCACCTTTTTTGCTGTCTGGCAGAAGGCTTTACCACAGGAACAAAAGCACCACCTTGGAAGAAAAGAGCAGCCCTGACCAGACACCAACTCTACTGGCACCTCGATCGTGGACTTTCCAGCTTCCAGAACTGTAAGGAATAAATTTATCTTCTTATAATTTACCCAGTCGTGGGTATTTTGTTATAGCAGCAGGAGCAAGCTATAACAGAAATCAGTCAACACTGAACCTGGTTGTTGCTATAACAAATACCTAAAAATGTGGAAGCAGCTTCAGAACTGGGTAATGGGTAGCAGCTGGACTATAGAGGCTAATCTGGTGTGAGCTCAGAAAAAGAGGAGAGCTAGAAAGAAAGCTTCAATTTTCTTAGAGATTACTTAGATGCTCTTGATAAGAATGTTGATAGAAATATAGATGGTCAAGGCAATTCTGATGAGATCCTAGATGAAAATGAGGAATAAGGTATCGGAAATGGGAGGAAAGACCATCCTTGTTATAAAGTGGCAAAGAACTTGACTCAATCATGTCCATGTTTTATTGTTTCATGTAAATCAGAAATTAATTATGATAAACTAGGATATTTAGCAGAAAAAAAATCTCTAAGCAAAGTGTTGAAGCTGTGACATGACTTCTCCTGACTGCCAGTAGTAAAATACGAAAAAAGAAAAGCAAAATAAGGATAGAATGTATAATCAAAAGACAAGCAGAAGTTAGAAATTTGAAAAATTATCAGCTTGGCCGTGTTTTTAAAAAAGAAAGAAAAGGCATGTTTAGGAGAGAACAGTGAGGGAGTGGCCAAGAGCGTATTTGATAAGGAGATTATTCTGGATAGAAGGAAGCCAGATAATATTTACGAAGGCAATGGAAGAATGACTCTAAGGCATTTTGGAGATATTTGAGGCTGCCACTTCCAGCATAGGCCCAGACTGCCAGGGACTTGAGGGCAAAATTGTTTCAAGAGGGGGCCCAGGGCATCTGTGAGATCTCAAGGACAGATGCCCAGTTTTACCTCAAGCCTCTGCTCCCTGCATTCTGGTGCAGAGCCCCTTGGCCACCCACCAGCTTTGGTTTAAGCAGGCCCTGTGCAACTTGGGCCACCCCTCCAGAAGGCACAAGTAATAAACCTTGGTGACATCCTTGAGGTGCTGACTCTGCAGAGCACAAGAGCTGTGCAGGCATGGCTACCTCCACTGCAATTTCAAAGGATGCCTCAGAGAGGCTTAGGCCCTGGGTGGAATGCTATGGTTTGAATGTATGAATCCCTCCAATATTTATATGTTAAAATTTAAACCCCAGGTGATGGTATTGAAAGGTGGGGCCTTTGGAAGGCAATTAGGTCATGGGGATTCCACTCTCTAAAATGAGATTCATGCCTTTACAAAATGCTGAAAGAAACGTCATTTTTTTTGCCCTTCCACTTTCTGCTACATGAGGACAGGGCATTCACCCCTCTGCCATGTGAAGACACATCAACAAAGTGCCACCTTGGAAGCCAGGGGTAGCCTTCACTGGATACCACACATGCTAATGCCTTGATTTTGGACTTCCAAGCCTCTGTAACTGAAAGAATTAAATGTTCTTATAAACTACCCAGTATCAGGTATTTTGTTATGGCAGCCAAAGCAGACCAAGACAATGAAAGAATCAGAAAAGAAAAACCTTAGAACAGAAGCAAAAACATGCAGTAGCATAGTGTTGCAAAAAGCACAAAAGCAAAGCATATACAAATGGTCCCAGACTCATGATGGTTCAACTCGAAGGTTTTCAACTTTAGGATGGGGTTATCAAGGCATTAAATGCATTTTTTATTTCTGATATTTTCAATTTACAATGGGTTTTCTGGAGGTAACTCCATTGTAAGTTGAGGAGTATCTGTAATTTAAAAAAAAGAAAAAAAAATAATACTGGAAAATCATGAGTACTGTTTGTGAGAATTTCCAGTAAGGCTAGCAAAACCATTATAGAGATACTAGGGGATTTCAACTCATTCACAATTTTACAAGTAGTACGATGTTAATGGGTATAGACCTGAGATACCAATATGGCATTTTCCAATTAAGATTGGAGGAAAATAAAGATGCACCATCAAAGTAAAACTGGAATTTCTACGGTTTGTGTGTACCCCACAATCATGCATATGCATTCTTATTCATTAAATTTATTGACCTTAGTAACTAAAGTCAGTAGAAATATTAGGGCAATAAGGTATTCATAAACTTGTTAAAGTGATTCATACTTAAGAAAGTACTCTTAAAAATATTACCTCATTGGATTCTCACAGCAAACCCTGAACATCAGCCCCCATCTTATTGTTCTTTGACTCCAATAAACACCATTATCTTCCAAATCCTGTGTTCCACTAATAAACTTACTTTCCTTCAAGTATAGCTATTCTGCACCAGTTTTCAGATCAACCCTAATTTGAAGCAGAAATTTATGTTATTGCTTTAGCTTACTTACCCAGTTGCCTTGCCATTAAGTCAACAATAAAATGTCCCAGGGAACATTCGAGACTTCTGTAGTATTTCCTAGGCACCTATCCTAAGGTGCATCATTAGAATAAGAGAGTCTTGTGTGCAAGTCCACTGCAAATACACTAGACTGTATACCCCAAGAGGCTTCTTCATGGACCCCAGGTCAGAAAGATTTATTGCAACATTATGTCTAGACCCAGAATGACACTGCTTTGCTCTTGTGAGCCCCCATTTCAGTTATGGGAACCCGCCTCTGCCGTAATCCAATGTTTAGAATCTTCCTTCATCATCTGTGGCTCTTTCAGCTGTTAACTGCCTACCTTTCCAGCCTCTTTGTTGTATTTCTATTGAAACCTACATCACAACACCATTACTGTTGATTTGATACACCAAGTTCAGTAACTGTGTTAACCTGGAGGCATCACAGTTTTGCCCACCAGCCTGGACCTCCAGTGGCCTCCAGTATCTGGATCCATTTCTTCAATATTTGGGCTGCCTTGGAGCTAAAAATTGATAGGGAAGATGACAAGGTGAATCAGGATGCTTTGATGTAGTGGTGTGGAGATGAAGTAGAAAGGAGGAGAGGCTTAAAATAAATATCTTAAAATTGCTTATTGATATCATTGACATAATTTGTTTGTTGAATTTCTTTTTAATGAGTCATAAAAGGAAACCTGGTCATTGCCAGTGTCTAAGATAATGAAAACTTGGAGTGTGGAACAAAAGTCATTGTTTTTATGTAGATATTGTTTTTTGGACAGTCAATCATCTTGCTCATAATATATTTAAAAGTAACAAAAAAGTTGTATTCTTTAAAAAAGAAAAAAAAATGTAGGCACTGTTTTTCCCTTTACCTAGTGGATATTCCCACGGCTGCCTTCTCAAGGAGGACATTTCTCTGTCTTTGTGCCAGAGCCCAGAGGTCAGCCATTTCCAGACCAAGCAGAGAAAATAAAAAAGAGCTGCTACTTCCTGATAAGATCCCCCAGAATTTGTAACTCTACTAGTTAAGGATTTATTGAATAGTTAATAAAAGTTATTACAAACTAGAGCTTCAACAAAGGCTATAACCAAAAGTGAGTTACTACTGTCTACCTCATTAGTTAGGTTTAGTCATTTTTAACACTTGTGCCAAATCCTTGCACGTATTATTCAGCTATTAAGAACTCAAGTGGTCTATAAATTCATTTCTAAAATTGTTCACTGACCTAGTAGCTTTTTCCAATCTGGACTGAGAAATTTCTATTCAGTGGTTTTGTTTTGCTGGAGTCAGAGGCTAAAGCTATATTAGGATTTACTGTTGGCTTTTTCACTTTTAACTTAGAAAGAAAAGCATTATTTTTTTGTTAATCATCAGGAACACCAGTTAAGTCTGCAAAACTATATTTTTGGAGGCAATTCTTTGAGTTGTACTTACAATTGAATTTATTTCCATTTACTTTTCTTACCTGAGGTGAAATAAAATTGTTATTCCCATGTGGAATATATCAAGTTTTTAATAATTCCCATGAAAAGGAACTTTCTAAGATTATCTTTTTATCAATAGTTAAATTATGTTATGTTTTTAATTGGACTGCAAGTCACAGCCTCTAGCTTCCCAGAATTGTAATGGTGTTGAATTAATTTAAAGGGACTCAGAGGAACAAGATATGGAAGGCTGTCACCATTATAATTTAGTTTTATGATTAGATCACGGAAAACATTGTAGAATTCTGAAGAGAGTTTTAACCCTTTTATTTTGAAAGAGATTTTATTCAGTTTGTCTCTCTCAAAAGATATGCATCTTTGGAGAGATTCCTAATCCTATAGAAAAGTTGATAAAATAAATGTCACAAGGAAAATAGCAGAGATCACCACAATAAAGACATACACAACTTATGATCTTCAAATTAAAATAACCACAAACATGCGTGTGTGTGCACGCACATGCATACATCATATTCCGTTATATGAATTGTAACACAATGAAATTTGAGACCTTTTGTATATGCTTTGAATAATAAGTAACAAAAATGTTTTGTGTTACGATAAATATTCTAATTATTTTACATACTTTAAACAATACATTTATAGTAAACAATTCTGGTATTTTTATTTTGGGATTTTTGAATTCAGAAATATATATATATATATATATATATATGTATATATATATATATGTATATACATATATATGCATATATTTGTGTGCATTTGACTGCTGAGAAGGCAAAAACTGTATGGACAATGAAGAGATTCTTTTCAGATCTCAGAAAAAAGTAAGTACATTGGGCCTATTAAAGTACTATGCAGGCACACACAAATAGAAATGACTGTGTTTAAAAATATTTGTGAAAAACGAGATAATGGGTATATGGAATCTCTCCGTATTATTTTTACAACTGCCTGGGAATCTGCAGTTATCTCAAAACAAAAAAGTTTTTTAAGTTGTGTCATGCAATGGCAATATTTTTTTTGCTATCTGTTTGTCCCTCAATGCATTGATATATACTGAAATATTTAAAATGCATATACTTAACAATAAAAGAGAAACAGCCCTAATTTTGTGATTATGTTGACATTTTTAGGGTAATTGATTCAAAGCAACTTCGTATTAATTTTTAATTATAGTGGGCGGAGGGAGTTCTACGTGAAGATAGAAGGCTATTTTACTACATTTGTTAAATTAATTCATGATGTTAGTTTTTTGTGTTTTTTTTTTTTTCTTTGTAAACTGTAAGAAAATGGACAGGGAAAAAAGGCCTTTCTTTAAATACATCAGTCACAAGAGCCGGGTAAAGGAGAATACAGCTCTTTTATTTGATGGGATGAGAAAGCTAATAATGTATGACAGTAAAAAGGCAGAGGCTTTTAACGCTTTTTTTAACCTTACAAAAAAGGTCAACTCTGATCTGGAAATGAGAACAGCCAACACATGGGAACGAAGGGCAAAAAGCCAAGCGGAAAGCGAGAAGGAGCTGGTGACGAACACACTCAGCAGGGCAGGTTCCAGTCCCCAGCACCCACACCCTAAGATTCTAAAAGCACAGGCCAGCCAGCTCTCCATTAATTTTGTATGTTTTTTTTCCACATTAGGAGGAGAGGGACAATTCGGAGACTGGCAAAGTTACCCAGACCGGAAAAAAGAATGCTTTATCTTGATTTAAACAGAGACGAAGAAAGAAAATTCTGCAACCAGCTTGCTAGTTTCATTTTTGCTGAAGAAAAAGCTAGTTTAACAACTGAGCTTCTAACTCAGTGGTTAATGTACTTAATATAGGAAAATGAATGACTACATTTATTGAATGCCTATTCTGCACCCAGCACTGAGTTACAACCCTCATTTTACAGATGTGAAATTTAAGAGGAAAAGAAACGTGCTTAAGATAAACCGGTCAATGTGTGCTGAATTGGATTTGAATCCAGACTTGATTCCAAAACCCTCATTTTTTCCACCATAGAAACCAGTCCTGATGACTCTTACTTTTATTAGGGCCTTTATCCAATTAAAATGATGCCAAATTTATTTAAAATTTTAAAAGCAGGTTTATATTTTCTGTATTCCAAAGCTAATAGCTTGCTTAAAAATATATTATTTCATGTGGTTAGATTAGAGGCCCCAAGGAGGCATCTAAACAAATCACCATGCTGTGTTGAATAAAATATGTGTTAGAGGCTGCTGGTTGTTGTTCAGAATAGGGGTAGGATTCTTATACCCCACATTTACTAGCCAGTGACTGTGGACAAATTACATAATCTCTCTGAGTTTCAGCTTCATTGTACAACAAATTGAGATAATACTTGTTCTAACTTGACAGTGACAGCTAAGAAGATTAAATGACAAAATTAATATATGTAAAGTTCTTAGCATGGTGTCTAACAAGTGTGTTTAATAAAAAATATATGATTATGATTTTTAATATTAGTTGATATAATGCTGAACAAATACGTATCTTCATTAACTAGTTGATTGATAAAAAATTGTATGCAGCCTCATGTGCAGCTTTGTAAATGTTACTATGATATGTACTTGAGGTTTTTTTTTTTAACTAAATACATTATTTAACTACACCTATCTGACCCTATGTTATATATTTGGATTTTAAGTTGACAGAAACAATTCAATAGCTTTCAATGTATGTGACTTTCCAACTATTACACTGTTATTGGCTCCTGGAGACATATTTCTTATTGCAAATAATACTTCTTTTATATAAGCCCACCACCTCATTCTAGCCCCTTCCTTCCCCCTGTCCAACTCATGTTTGCTGCTCTGTCTTTGAGAATACCAACAAGAGCCAGAGAACTAGAAACTACCCCTAGATGTTTCCTTTTCTTCCCACCCCTATTTAATAATTCCACATGTACATCCATAGTCTTAGTTTAGGGCTTTAGGCCCTTGTCACTATTCATGTAGACAACCATTCTCCATGCAAAACCCACCCAGTCCATCCTTCCCAGGATTTCAGGAGGGCTAATTCTGAAAGGGAAAGTGGATCATGACACAGCCCTGCTTAAGTCCTCTCATTGCTCTATTGTTTTGAAGATAAAACCCAAATACCATGGCATAATACAAAAGACCCTTCATTATGGGTTCTGGTTATGCCTCTGGACCTCATGTTCTGCCATAGAATGATTTATGGCTTTTTACGCCCTCATTGCTGTCTTTTGCCCTATTCTATCAGCCAGGTTACCTGCTTCAGTTGTTCAACTATAATTAACTCTTTAAAATCCAAGCTCATATATTGCCTCCTCCAACAAAGCATTCTCAGTTTCCCATATCTGTGTTAGGTGCATATCCTGTAACCCTCCATTTCTTCCTCTTGTTGCATCTAGTCTTGTGTCCTTTTATACTTTTATATGTGGCAGCAATTTAAAGCTATATCTTGCTGGGCATGGTGGCTCATGCCTGCGATTCCAGCATTTTGAGAGGCCAAGGCAGGAGGATTGCTTAAGCCCAGGAGCTCAAGACCAGCCTGGGTAACATGGTGAGACCCCATCTCTACAAAACATAATTTAAAAATTGGCCAAGCCTGATGGTGCATGCTTGTGGTCCCAGCAACTCTGGAGGCTGAGGCGGGCGGATCCCTTGAGTACAGGAGGTCAAGGCTGTAGTGAGCTGTGATGACACCACTGAACTCCAGACTGGGCAACAAGAGTAAGATCCCGTCTCAAAAAAATAAAAATAAAGTTATATTAGAATACACTAATGTCCCACTTCAAATCCTCCAATTATTTTCTACTCCAAATAAAAACATGCCAGAATCCTTAAACGGCCTCCAATGCCCTGTGTGGACTGGCCCCCGCATAGTTCTCTGACCCTCTTCCATACCCAGGATCACTGTACTTCAACCCGCTATCCAGAAGCACATCTGATAAATGCTCCTAGCTCAATCCTACAGCAGGCTTTACATTTGCCGTCATCATTAGCTTAGCAATTTCCACTTGAATATTTGCATGGTTGACTTCCTTTCATCCTTCACATCCCAGTGTAAAAGTCACCCTTTCAGAAAGCCTCTCTGACTAGCCTTCCAGTGTTGCTTGCCATTGCCACTCACTCTGTTTTTCTTTATATATACATAAATATATATATATATGTTTTTATTTTACTTTAAGTTCTAGGGTACTTGTGCACAACGTGCAGGTTTGTTACGTATGTATACATGTGCCATGTTGGTGTGCTGCACCCAGTAACTCATCATTTAGCATTAGGTATATCTCCTAATGCTGTCCCTCCTCCCTCCCCCCACCCCACAACAGGCCCCGGTATGTAATGTTCCCCTTCCTGTGTCCAAGTGTTCTCATTGTTCAATTCCCACCTATTAGTGAGAACATGTGGTGTTCGCTTTTTTGTCCTTGTGATAGTTTGCTGAGAATGATGGTTTCCAGCTTCATCCATGTCCCTACAAAGGACATGAACTCATCATTTTTATGGCTGCATAGTGTTCCATGGTGTATATGTGCCACATTTTCTTCATCCAGTCTATCACTGATGGACATCTGGGTTGGTTCCAGGTCTTTGCTATTGTGAATAGTGCTTCAATAAACATACGTGTGCATGTGCCTTTATAGCAGCATGATTTATAATCCTTTGGGTATATACTCAGTAATGGGATGGCTGGGTCATATGGTATTTCTAGTTCTAGATCCCTGAGGAATCGTCACACTGACTTCCACAATGGTTGAACTAGTTTACAGTCCCACCAACAGTGTAAAAGTGTTCCTATTTCTCCACATTCTCTCCAGGACCTGTTGTTTCCTGACTTTTTAATGATCGCCATTCTAACTGGTGTGAGATGATTATGGATTAAAGACTTAAATGTTAGACCTAAAACCATAAAAACCCTAAGAGAAAACCTAGGCAATACCATTCAGGACATAGGGATGGGCAAGGACTTCATGTCTAAAACACCAAAAGCAATGGCAACAAAAGCCAAAATTGACAAATGGGATCTAATTAAACTAAAGAGCTTCTGCACAGCAAAAGAAACTACCATCAGAGTGAATAGACAACCTACAGAATGGGAGAAAATTTTGCAGTCTACTCATCTGACAAAGGGCTAATATCCAGAATCTACAAAGAACTCAAACAAATTTATAAGAGAAAACAAACAACCGCATCAAAAAGTGGGCAAAGGATATGAATAGACACTTCTCAAAAGAAGACATTTATGCAGCCAAAAGACACATGAAAAAATGCTCATCATCACTGGCCGTCAGAGAAATGCAAATCAAAACCACTCACTCTGTTTTTCACAGCACTTATCAGTAACTAGTCATATTGTTTATTTATGTTTTCTTGTTTGTTTATTATCGGTCTACCTACTGGCACATAAGCTCTGTGTCTTTCTTGTTTACCGCTGTATTCTAGTATCCAGAAAAACATTTGGCATACAGAATTTCATCTCATTCACTATATTACCTCTGAATGAGAAGTTAAATAATTTCTTATTGAAATAATTTCTTACTTAAATAATTATTATTTCTTATTGAAATAATTTCTTATTATTCCTAACGATGTCAAATCCATTTACTATTTATTGATATAACACTTCTACTATAACTATTGAGGAACTGCAAATGATGAAAACTTGAGCTGTATATAAAAATTTAGGCAATGAGATCAAACAATTTGCCATATCAAGATAATTGAATTTTAAGATCAAAGACTGAATTCAAAGATGTAGATATGTGAGGCAAAATGCTAGGTGTTCCCTCAAATCCGCTCTTTCCTTCCTAGCATATAAACAATTGTAGCTATATATTTCACAGCCCCTCTTGCAGTGAGGCATGGTCCTATCACTTATTTCCAGCCAATGGAAGGTAAGCAGAGGGCCAGATCCTCGCTCTGGGCTACAGCCTATAAAAAGTCAGTGTGTCTTCCTATTCTCTCTCCAGCCTCCAGCAGGAAGCAGATGATGATAATGAGAACCTAGGCAACCAGAGGCACAGAGGAAGGAAGCTGACCCCCAATTCACCATGCAGAGGAGAGTGCCTCAATGGCCACTGCCATTTGAGGGATGGTGCATTAGCTCATTGTATTTGAGCCATTTTCCATTTTACATCCATTTATTCCGCACTTTGTCCCACTTACCCTAAATAATACCATATTCAGTATGCTAAGTTTCATCAGGTTTCCCAATATTTCTTGAAGAATTCTAAATATTCAAATTTTAGCTTAGGCTTATGCAATGCGTGTTTATTCTTCTTCTCTATCTATGTTCATTACAGAAGCCCAATTCATATGCTTTGATAAATATTTCCTTAATCTAAAAGAAGGCTCACATCAGGTGAGGGAAAAAAAAGCTATTATAAATAGTGGTAGAAGAGCATTAGCCAAAATCAAGAAGGAAAAAAAAACATAAAGTTAGACTTTTTGTACGTATTCATTTGTAGGTAAAGCATGTCTTCTCTGCCTAATGAATGACCACATTAAATATCTATGGCAAACAATAAGAGGAATTAATTCATAAATTGTTTGAGTTTTCATTTCCAAAGTTATGTTATGCTTTTAATACAAGACTAACTTAATAAAAACATTTATGATTTCACTTCTTTTTTTTTCATAAGCCTTAGGTTTTACCTGAATTACCAAATTTAGTCTCACCTCCTGAGGCCTCTTAATTTAATTCCAGAGTAAATGTGTAGAAAAAAGAAAAATTAAATAAATCTGCTAAAATCTCTTTTTAAAAATTAAAGTAAACCAAATCTGGTATTTCCAGATAATGTTTGTGCATAATTTTAATGCTTCTTTGATCTAGTTATATCAAAATCCCTGCAATAAGCAATACAAATCCACAAATATTATCTCTGTCATATAATATTAACTGTCTATTATAAAAATAATTGATGCTTCAATTTTTGGTTATTTACTTGGTTTAGTATGTGTGGGACAAAGGAGGTTTAGAGAAAAGAGTTTCAAGATGGGCTAAACCCAGTTTTCCACAGGACATAATGGGCTTTGACTCAAATGAGCACTCTACCTCTAATCCTCTTCCCTATAACAACTTCATACCTCAAAATAATCACCCTCTATTCCTTTCCAATCATTCCACCAAAAATATTATCCCCAAAATTCATCCTTAATAAAATATTGGAAGAAAGAAAAGTATTGGGAATTAAAATAGGAATTTACCCTTTCCCTTATTAAATTCTGGTGTGTCTTGAAATTTTTTTAACTTCCTATGTCATGTGAGGAAATCTCAGATTCAACATTGCCTTGTCTCCTATTACTGCAAACTAAGTGTAATTTAAAATGCTATACTCGGTATAAAAATTGCCTACAATAACAGAATTGTTTAAAGTACTATGATGTTTATTAAAATTGCCTGTAA
The DNA here is from genome assembly GCF_009828535.3 of Hylobates moloch. NCBI lineage: Eukaryota > Metazoa > Chordata > Mammalia > Primates > Hylobatidae > Hylobates > Hylobates moloch. Next base: position 56,899,730 of record NW_026652284.1, read on the forward strand.
AATTTTAGCTTTATATCTGAATGTCAGTGTTGCTCTGGGAAATTACAGCACTTTCATATTATAATACATATTGATTATTAACCAATGCTAAGTATTTTAATTGACGCTGTTTCAAATTATAACTGCTACCCAAATCTCTTCATGAAATTTAGATTGTTTCCAATCTAAAATTGGTCATTATTATATTCTCTAACTATTCAGGATTGTTGTCAAACACCTGCAATTTTTTTTATATGTAAATAAGTCACTGAAGGAGTATTATATGGACAATTATAGAAATAACAGAAATTACTTGAAGAAAACTTCAAAGGAGGTTTCCTTGCCTTAGGGAATCAAAACTATCTAATTATACATATTATCTAATTTTATATATAGATATATATGTAATTCTATATTATAGAGCTAACTCAGTTTTATATATAACTTATGTATATATTTAACATAAATATAAATTAGTTAGATATAATACACACACACATAAATGAGTTAGAATAACCAACATGACAAGTTTGAATGAGCACCTAGCACCTACTGGCATGAGTGATACTTTTACAAAAAGACATAGTAATGATGCTCAGAAGATTTTATTTACTTCATATTAATATAATAAACATTTTTCTGTCTACTTGAAAAAAGGAGATTTTTAAACAAAGTTTCATGATTGACTGTCAGAGGGACACACCTAGTTCTGCTCCTGCTCATCTTTAATGCTCTCTTGAGCTTCAGGTGTAATTTACCAATCCATAAATACGTGTATTTACCAGTCTCCAAATCTTTGCACTTCCATTATCTCATTTTCTCACTCTGCATTAAGGCAGGAGTGCATTACTGAAAAAGTCCAGAACTATGATGATTAGAACTTTCCTAATAAGTTCATAACACCTAATGTTAGCTAACCAATTGATGTATTTTAGCAGATTCCTATTGCAGAGAACATTTTATACTATGTTTGTTTCAGGCCTTTGTCGTTTTCCTGAGCTTCCTCTTTCCAAACTTTTCATTCTCAAAAATGAGAGCATGAGCTTCCTAAACACCTCAAATTGGTCCTTCCCCCTTTTTCTCCATCTCCTCTTTCATATGGGTTCAGAGAAAGAGGCCACACTTTCATCACACCCAGCCTTTTTATTCATGCAGGCACTCATCTGTTCACTTCCAACTGAACTATGAGCCAATCCCTCAAGTGGAGTTAGCAATAAAGATTATAAGACCTAGTCCCCCAAACTCAAGAATTCCACTCTCTGTTGAGGGAAACCTGAATGGAAATAATTGTGATACAATGTAACAAGTTTATTAAAAGTTATAATTATGTAATAAATGGGGAAATGCAAGAAGAAACTAAAATTAGTTTTATTGGGTTATAGAGGAACGATTCAGTAAGAATACTTTTAGATTTGACATTTGACTTTGAAACGTATGTAGAAATCAGACGGAAAAAATATAGACGTGATGAGGAAGGGTAGCTTTAAGTCATTTCAAGCAAGGGAAGTAGGTAGATACAGAGAAACAGTACCCTCGGGAAATACGGCTAGCTGGGTGGGGGCTGGGGTACATGAGAAAGTGGGGGGAAATGAATCCAGAAGAGAAATTCAGTCCATATTAGGATGAAAATTATATACTATGCTGAGGAGCCTGTTCTTCACAATATGGGCAAAGGAAGTCATTAAATGTGTTCTGAGTTTCAGAAAAGAAATAGAGTGACATTGTGGAGAATGGACTGAAAGGAGAGGAAATAGAAACAGGCCATTTAGAAGGGTGCTCTCAGCACTCACTTATTCAACAAGGAAGCATTTACAGAGTATTTGTTATGAATAAGCATGAAGCTGGAGAAACAAAAATAATAATGGGGATAGAAAAATTTAAAACATGGTCCTAACTTCAAGAAGCTCACTATCTTGTAGACGTGGGGTAAGGGGAGATAGGGATAGCTAAATAAACAACATTATTAAAACATCATGTGACATGTGCTTTAATACAATGTAGATTAAATAAGAAATGTAAAAGCAAAATAAGAAATATAAGAGCAAATGTAAAACAGATTTGGAAAGAATGTATATTCAGTTTGAGACTTACTGAAATTTAATTGCCTGTGGGATATCTGCATAGACCTTGCTAGTAGTATTTGGAATACAAGTTTAAAGCTCAGGTGAGGTAGCTGACTTAGAGATATAGATTAGACTGCCTTTTATGTATGACTGATTGTTGAGCATATGGCTGTGAATGAGGTCATCTAATGAGTAAGTAAAATTACAAGTGAATCAAGAATGCAGTCATTAGAATCTTTTCGGAGTGTAAAATACATTACAGTATTTATTCAAAATATCCACTGCCCTTTCCTACTGAATGCATCTCTACCAAATGTGCCCTTACCAGCTCTGTCCCTGAGGGAAAATTAGAGTTCTTGCCTCATTAAAGTAAAGCTTTGTCCTGTGATTTTCTTTAGCCAATGAAACGTGAGTGAAAAGAACCTTAACCACTTCTGTGCAAAACTTTAAAACCCACAACATGGCTCTGCCTTCTTTCTTTTTAGTGCCTCAACACCAGCAAGGAGCCCAGAGTGAAGAGCCAAAGGCAACCCATGATGAACATATAACTTCAGTTGAAAATAAACTGAGATTTTGAAGGGTTGTACAATAAAATAATTTTGTCAGAGCCAAATAATATAGTATGGGTAAAATGAAAAATGAAAAGAAGTATAGTAAACCAAATGGCAGTGATGATATAGAAATTAAATTTTGAGATATACAGGACATAGAATCGGTAGAACTTCGAACTATCTGATGTGTGGAATTATATATCAGTCCACAATGACTTTGAGATTTTTAGCCTGAGTGGCTGTGAAAAGGTGACAGACATTATTGTAGGGCAGAAAACCCCATTACTGCTTTTATTTCAGAAATGGCATTCAAATGCACTTTGGAAGTGGGGGAAAACAAGGGGAAAATTTAGATGTTGACATTTGGATGTATTTTGTTTAAGATGCCTCTGGTATATCAGGTGGAGATACCTGCTTGGCAGTGGAATATACGGGCCTGGGGTTCTGAATGGGGGCTGAGCAGAGTGAGACCACCCAGGGAGAATGTGTCCAGTACAAAAAGGATTGAAGATGGACTTTGTGGAGGAAACTAATTTTTAAGAGAACAACAAAAGAACAGGGAGTAAAATAAACTTAATAGAAGTAGTTAGAGAAATAGGAGTAAAACATGGAAAAGTGATGTTTATGTGCCAAAAAAAAGATATTTTAAGAAGTATAGTCAAATGTGTACACCGCGGCAGAGAAGTAAATGAAACAAAAACTTTTGAGAGATTATTGGTGTTTACAAGGAAGAGATATGTTGGGGTAGCACATTACAAGGAAGACATTCCAAAATCTGTACCTGAGATGATAACCTCACATGATCAAAACCATCCTAAGACATCTCTCAAATTGCCTTTATGTCTTCAGTATTTGGGTTCTGGAAACTCAAAAGCCAAGAATTAAATTATTTATTTTCTCTATGTATTGAAGCTACAGTGCATTTTCCTCCTGGTTAGAAGAGGCCAAAGCCTGATTCGAAGGAGGTTGAGAGTATAGAAATGAAGAAATTTTCTCTCCCTTCTTTTGACCTAGAAGGAATAAATTCCAAAATGGTAAATTCACTTTTGCAGGAATTTCATTGTAAGTCACTGTTTTTAAGACGTAGGCTTCAATGGTGTGGTGGGTGTGGAAACCTGATGGTAATGAGGAGAGAATTGAGGGTAATGAAGTGAAGAAAGCAGGTGCAGAGAAATGAGGCAATATTGTCCAGGGAGTCAAGGTTGCAGGGAGGTCATTTCAGGAATGGGGATGGTGGATATGGTGAGCATGCTTGTTGGCTGAAGAAAGGAAGCCAGGGGAAAAGTTGAGATTGAAGACATGGGAGAGAGAGGAGATAATTGATGGGAAAAGGTCCCAGGTGAGAGAGGCAGGGACTGCACCAAGAATAAAATTAAAGCAAATAGCATGTCACAGAGCATAGGAGAACAGTACCTCTTCCTCTAGAATCTAGATAGAAAAAAAGGAAGAAAATGTAAATCACTCATTATGCAAATAAACTTTATATTAGCCTTAAGAGAAATTATGTGAAAGTAATTTGTAAACCCTTGAGCACTGAAACAAATGCTAGCCACCCTTAGCATTTTTTAAAATTTTCATGTAGATGAGTTATCAGGAATGCAGACTGAAGCATGGGGCAGGGTCAGCAATGGAAAGTCTCTTTGAGAATTACCTGTACAGAAGTGACAGGTCAATAAATTAGAATTGAAAGAAAACTCCTGAGTAAGAGTACAGAGGAATAAACACTGAGCTTATTCTCTCTGTAGAAACTGGTCAAGGACAATGACACAAAAAACCAGTGCTCATTAGAAGTTGGCAAAATTAGATAATTTAGTATCAGGCACAGTGTCATTGAAAGGGAGGAAACCCAGTGTGTTAGTCTGTTTTCATGGTGCCGATAAAGACACACTGGAGACTAAGCAATTTATAAAGAAAAGGAGGTTTAATGGAGTCACAGTTCCGTGTGGCTGGGGAGGCCTCACAATCATGGTGGAAGGTGAAAGGCATGTCTTACATGGCAGCAGGCAAGAGACAGAATAAGAGCCAAGCCAAAGGGGAAGCCCCTTATAAAATCATCAGATCTTATTAGACTTATTCCCTACCACAAGAACAGTATGGGGGAAACTGCCCCCATGATTCAATTATCACCCACTGGGTCCCAATCACAACACATGGGAATTATGGGAGTGACAATTCAAGATGAGATTTGGGTGTGAACACAGCCAAACCATATCACTCAGTACTGGAATGATTCCAACCCAGCACCTGGCACAACACCCAGCTGCAGCAGATAGGCCCATGCAATAAATGTTTCTGGTAAACGAGAGTAGGCATGGTTAACAGGGTGGAATTTAGTGAACAGGAGGGCGTTTGGAGACTCTGGGCTTCAATCAGACAATCCTGATTGCTGCCCGGGTTTGAAGCATGATCAGACCATGGAAAATGAAAAATGATCCTAGAGAACATGTGCAGAGGGCAGGTGAGGATCATAACCAGAAAAGATTTGTCATGAGGGCAGAAACATGACAGTCAATTCAGGGGAAGACTGAGAAGAGTAGAAGAACTGGAAGACTGAAGAAGGAAAAAGCAATCATGAAGGAAGTGAAATCCTAAAATGTGATTGTTCTCCCTGTGAACTGTGTATACCTGGCTTTACAACATGCCTCCACCAGACACTTGGCTGAGGATGTTGGTCCCTGGCTCATGGTTTTTCTTTTTTTTTTTTTTTTTTTTTTTTTTTTTTTTTTTTTGTTCTCATGGCTCACAGATGATGGCCTATAGAACAGACTGTTCTCATGGTTACTGTAATAGTTTTCTTTTCTACTCTTTAGCAAGTCAGTCTCTATCTTATTGTTGAGAAGCTTCTGCCTCTATTACTTCCTCAATCCTACTAAGTTGGAGCTTCAACTACCCCAGGACCTCCTGTCCTTTACCAATTCTCCAAATCTCTTAGTCTCTTCACAGACATATTTTTTCCTTCTCCCTTTTAAAATAATACTTTTTGAGTGTCTACTATGTGCTGGGTTTGGGCTAAACTCATTGCATAAACTTTGTCAGTTTTTCCCTCCCCCACAAATTATGACACAAGAACTATCATGCTCCCTTTTTAGCTCAAACACTTGAAGTAACTTCCCTAAGAGCTTATAAATGGTAGGACCTGGAAGTGAACAAGGCGGTCAGGACTTACAAGGTTGTATTTGTGGTCCTTATGTTGAATATCTTTTCTAAATACTCCTTTCTTGCATAACCCGAATCTCCTGGTCAATGTTGGCACCACTGCTTACACCAACATTCTTAAATTTTTTTGCCTTCAGTTCGTTTGCACATACTAAGCCAATCCCAAATTCTGGAGCAACTTAGTTGCCTGTACTCATCATGCCTATTTCCACGCTGCTAAGTGTTTTTGGAGAAAATTAAATAGCTGGGCTGTTTGCTTTCATTACGTTGTCATGATGTCCACCCTCAGCTAGGCCTTCACAAACACTGGCAATCCCTTCGCTCCTCTCTTGACAGCTATTTCCCATTTCCCACAGCATCTGTTCCAAATCTGTGTAGTTTTCCTCAAGTCTACTTTAATTAAAAACATTCTTAACATGGCTTACCAGGCTTTCCAAAATTTGGCTCCTTCCCACATCACCAATCTCCCGAAGGGCTGTGTTATCTCTTGCTTCTCTGGGCTGTAGCCACACTGATACTTTTCATTCCCTCTCTTGTCCCCTTCAGATATTCTGTTCACTGTGCTTGAGAAGCCTTTCTCTTGCTTTTGTGTTTAACTGACTATTCATCCTTCAATGTTATATAATCTGATGAGCTTTCCCTGACTTCCTGCACTAGTTTAGATTCGTAACAGTTTTAATATTCTGCATGTTTTTAAAGGTTTGTCTGAAACCAGCCTTTCTGTTTAAGTGGCTAAGTACATGTAGAATGTAACAATATTGTCTCATTCAACTAATATATCCCCAGCATGTGGCACAATGCCTGACCCTAGGGAGGTGCTCAATGCTTATTTGTATATTTAACTGGAATCATACCTTTGGCATTAATAATCATATGTATTCATTTGTTTTTACAGACTGGAGAGATTTGAGATACCTCGTTTATGCACAGAGTCTGTAAAGACATAAAAGGCACAGTAAGCCTGAGATTTTTCACACTGACAGTAAGTGGGGGAAGAAGAGCTTCTCAGAGTAGGTATAGGACCCAAGAAGGTATAGAGCAGATATGGTCCATGAAAACATGGCCCTCATGGTTTCAGCCCTGAAGAAACTGAGACGTTTTATAGAATAATATGTAAGATGGTGTCCTTTATTCAAAGAAAAGGCAAGAACTAGGATATCAAAATGCTGAAAATATGTGTCAGCCCTTGGGGTAACAGTGTTGATAATTCAAATGGTGTATGCTCTACAAACGAACTGAAAGACTAAGGTATTGAAGACTACGGAAGCTAGGACATTTTTACTCTTGTTGCATTCTCTACCTTTATTTATCTTAGCATCTTTTCCTATTTGACATCTCTATTTATCTGGAGATTGACGTTCAATCCTGTGTGACAAACTCAGGAATACAGTTTACTGAGAGCCAAAAGTTGCTGAGCTTGGGGAAGAGGAAGGTAAGTAAGAAACAAAATGAACAAAGGTAAATAGGTGAGGAAGCAATTGTCGCAGGCATAGCAGGCCAGTTATAGGTTCAGGCCAACTTCAAAGAGACCTGATTTATTCATTCACTTGTTTGTTCATTCATAAGGGGAAGAATAGGGAGGAGATATAGCTTTGAAAGTGCTGAGGACAGACAATAGGAATAACAGACTATGTCATTTAAAGAATTTCATCCTATAACAAGGCAGGAAAGCATTTCCCTGATGATTTGTGATGTTTAACATTTTTTCTTATACCTGTCGCTTTGTCTATTTTTCAATTTGTTTTCTTACTATTGAGTTGAGTTCATTCCATGACAAGACAGGAAAAGTCCAGAAAACATGACCATTAGGGCACATCTCATCTTTCCCTAAGATGGCTTCCCTAAGATGGTAGAGGGTCAGTAACACCACCATGGTAAACACCTAGATCTGACCACCAAGAAATCTGATCAATGCTCAGTGGTATTCCTGAAACATACAGGGTCAGAATTTAAGCAATGTGCAAGAAGTATTCTCAAACCTTCCTTGTTCACAGGGAAAGTTTACTGATCTAGTGACTACAGACATCACCTGTGTTTCTAGAGATGGATGAACCTCCAGGCACACAACTCAGCTGGCAGTATTTAGCAAAAAGATTTTAGAGTATTTTGGTCTGCCTAGGGTGTACTGTGGTATATTATTCAGGACTACTGGGGTTTCAACAGATAGAAACCAAATGCGAACTGACTTAAGCCAAAAAGCAATGTGGGGGATATTTATTGTTTCATAGAATTGCAAATCTAGGTGAACATTGCTAAGTGCACAGTAATCAACCACTGGCATGGCCAGGTGAAGGGGCTCAAATGATGTTACCAGGCTCTGGTCCATCTCAAAGTCTCCACTTAGCGTTCCACTGAGAGGGTCCTGGTGCCTCCAGCATCACTTCTTCGTTACTGTCAGTAGCCCCAATGGAAAGAGCTATATTTGTTCTCAAATTTTATAAGAACAGTGGACGTGCTTCCCAATGGCCTAGATTAGATCTTATGTTGAACCCAACCAGGGTCATGAAATGTGCTGAGTGGCTAATCCTGGACCACATCCCAACATTTCCAGCTTAAAGTGGGTCAGCCTCATTCATATGGAGTAGACTAAGAGAGAATGTGGGGTGTGGGGGAAGTTTCACAAGGAAAAATGGTTTACTTTTACGAGTGAAGAAGAGAAGGATTCCGAACAGGAAAAGAAGAAAAGAAAGAAAGAAAAAGAAGAAAGAAGAAAGAAAGAAAGAAAGAAAGAAAGAAAGAAAGAAAGAAAGAAAGAAAGAAAGAAAGAAAGAAAGAAAGAAATGATGCCCGCAATAAATATATTCCAAGGAAAGGAATCTGGGATACTGCCTGGGTGAGAGATGAAAGAAGCCGTGATGCTTCCTTTTATAAGTTAGGATGCTTGCTGTTGTTGTCGTAGTTATTAGGAGATTCAAAAACCCATCATGAACTAACTTGAAAAGAAAACCAATTGGCTTTATATAATCCAATCATCGGAAGAGTGGGGCTGGCCTCAGGAATTGAATTCATGGTGAAAAAAAATTATTAGGACCTTCTGCTCTCCAGCTCTTTCACTTATTTTATTCGTTAGCTTTATTTTCTTCTACCACTGAACTTTCTTCACCTAGTGGTACACATGGCTGTCTGCTCATATCCCTATCATTTCATCAGAAAGGAAAGGACATTTTATTATCATTTCTAGCCTGAAAAATCAAGGGAAGAAACTCACATTTAGCCAGCTGGAATCACTGACTTATCTCTTGATCAATTAGGAAAGCAGGGTCTATTGTCACAAGCATAGTGCTTTGCTGTATAGATGATATCCACAGCACTAGTTCTCAAACTTCTTGTGCCATAGACCTTTTTGGCAGTCTGGAGGAAACCAAAAAACCCAATATAAGAATAATGTATTTAAACTCCTAAAACACAACATATAAGATTGCAAAGAAAAACTATGATATTTAAATACAGCTATCAAAATATATTAAAAATAATTTATGATACAATCACATGCATGCTTTATCACTGATACACTAAGTGATAAGACGTGGAAACATGCCTAATCTCTCCTCATGTAATTTTCAGGTAGTAATGACCATAAGTATTTACCACATGTGTAAGGTTATATAAAAATATTTGTGATTTATTTTGGTAACAATACAGATACTGCTAGTATTATTGTGATTTGTTTCCTGCTTAAAAATTTGAATAAAGTTATACACTTTAGTTTGAAGCCAGTAAAAATAATGTTACAATTTCGCCCACCCAAGTCCTTAGTCCCTCTGAATTCTGCTCATAGATCACTGCAGAGTCCATGGACTCCAGGCTAGAAGCTGCTGAACTAGAGAGTCAACGAGGTAAGAATTGAAAACTCCCTAAGAAAAGATGCATTTCAGGAGCTACTGGATCCAGCTGCCCATCTTCACCTGGATAATTTTACGCCAAGGCCAAAACTGAGATTTTATTTTAAATGATTGTGATGTAGGCCTTTCTTGACCTAGCTATTCCTATTATGTCTCATCTGAAGTGAAATAATTTGTGATGTCACTTTGTTCAGAAAAGGTTGTTTCTCAGACCTTGGTTTGCGTTTGAGTCCTAAACGGGTAGCAAGGTTTATATTTAGCACTAAGCCTTGAATAGTAGAGCTTAAAGTATCAAGAAGAGCAGTTCAACTCTGGTGGAAGTGGAGGTGTTCTGTTTTCAATGGGTGACAAGGAGAAGATCAGTACAGGCCATAGATAGACGGACACTAGCCCTTTGAGGTTACAGTCTAGAACTGGATAACCCTGCAAGAGCTAATGATAACAGAGTCAGAAATATCTACTTCAAAAACCTAATTTTTTTTAAAAAAATTCTTATTTCTCTCTTTTTCTTTCATAGTATTTTTAAATTATTTTAAGACTTTAACCTTCTTTGGCTGTGCCAAGAAGGAAAAAACAAACAGTTTATGTTTGGGATAGAATTTTTGAAGAACAATGAGAATGCACCCCTGGGAACTGGCATTGATAGCCAGAGTAATTTATGTGATGTGAATGGTTGAGGAAATAGATTTAGGATCCTTGTTCAGCTACTCCTTGCTTCTTGGCAATCTCTTGGAGCTTCTGAGTGGATTTTAATGAGAAAGCATTTCCCAAAGTATTAACCAGATTATTGTGAACTCAGGTGAGGGAAGAGCCAAAATATCAAATCCAACAAAAACTGAGTAACTACTATGAGTCAAGCATTATGGAATGCATTTTACAGATACTAATTTATTTAATCCTCTCAAAATGTGTGAAATAGCTACCATTATTTTCATTTTACAAGTGAGAGAACTGAAACTCAGAGAAGGTGAGTAATTTATTGAAGATCACACAGCTGGTAAACAGCAGAATACATATGTGATGCCAGGATGCCTGACTACTAATCTAGTACTTCTCTTTGCTATCATAGCTCCTTGCCAAAGAAACGCACTTGCTCACCCAGTTATTTCTTGTACCCATTGGCCAGCTTCCCTGTACTCTGGGCAATTTGCCAATAGAAAAAAAAGAATTGTTAGTGTGAAAAACCTGGAAATGGACCTTATGTGACCTTAAGGCAGATTTCCTTACCCTGGCGTTTGCAAAGAAGAGAGTCAAAATGATTTCAAAAAAGAACAAAAGCTTAGAAGTTTTATATGTCCTTACTTGAGCTGTATTCATATTTTTTAAAGTGATGATCCTAATTATTAGATTATAGTGAGATCAGAAAAGAATTACCTAGAATATCTCTAATGTCACACTGAGAATCATAATAGAAAGCGTATGTAAAAGTATCAATTTTCACAAAACAAATATTTGTCGATAGGGAGTGAGAGGGGAGAAGAATTTAAGCTTTGTATTTGTCGAGCATCAGACTGATAGAACTGCTATGTAGAAATGAACATAAAGATATATCATGATTAGTTACGACATATTGGCACCACTCTCAAATTAATCCAGACATTTAGACCTTCAAAGCAGGTCACTATTTTTTGGACTATGGCAGCAATTAATAAATCAATCTTATCACAGAGTGCTTGATTAGCACGTTTTGAAGAATGTATAGCAAATGGCTATGCTAATCAAGGGAAATAAAACTATTCATAGATCTCCTTTTAATTTGAATTTTCTCCGATTATAAACAGATTCTCCCTACCCCCAGCCATATCTAAGTGCATTTAATATTCTATGGATAGAAAAATGTGTGAGACTGACAAAATATCCACAGTCTGTAACCTCTATTGGAAAAGGCTTTGATTACAGTAAAATTACACAAAGATGTGTCATTAAAAGACATTGGACAGACATAAAATCTAACCTTTTGAGCTGAAGAATACTTAATATTCTCTTCATGATCACACAAGGGGAAATTCTTTGCTATGGAATAGCTATTTTCCTGTTAAGCAGGCTATTTCATCAATGATTTATTTCTGAGATGTAATAGGTCATTTAAAATGGTGGTTTAAAAGTTGGGCCTTTTGTTTAATTTTCTCACAGGCGGTTGGTAATTATCATGGTCCTGCCGTTTCTCTGGAATGCCGTGGAGGGTCAAATGCCAATGGAACCCTGCTTTATAGGGTAATTAAGACAGTCGACATGGTTATTAAATACATCATGCTAAACTAAACTGGAATGCTGTGAAATAAAATCCAAAATCATAAATAAAACTTGGGTATTCCAGCAAAGGGGTATGTGTGAAAAGGAGGAGCTTTATGCTCTCAGAATTGCAATAAATAGCTCTTGCCCACTCAGACTTACTAAAATCTGGCTACTGAAAGCCTCTGGATTAGCCTTTCAGAGAATGAAACTGAAATAAATACGGTATATTTTCCACATATACATGAAATTCGAATTCCTGCTATTTTATATTATGTAAAATAATACAATAAGACGTTTTGGTCAATCATTTGTATTCTTTATTGCAAAGATCAAATGCTGCAAATATGTATAAAGTTATCCAATGTAAGTTTGCTATGACTAGCAAATGAATATTAGATCATCTTTTCTAAACACTATCAAAAATGTCTCCCTTTGCAAGGTCTTTCCAATGACTGCTCATCGCTGTGTATTCAAGCTGCCTTTCAGAATTCATCTGTAACCAGCATAAGACCACAATATAATGACTACTTTAAAGAAACCCGTAACGGGTGTGTGAAGGCTTGTTGATGTTGATAATTCTAAGCAGTGGTGATGGGTAAATATTGTCATCACAATATAAGCCTTCCAAATATGTATCTGTCTTGTGGTCGTAAGCTTTCAAACTCAAGAGCTGAAGGCTTCGGTAATTTAATTTCTTTCCAGAAAATGTGATGAGTATACAAAAATGCTGGCAAAAGGGCTGGACAAAACGAGAACAGAATAAAATACAATCTTTCCAACCTATTATATGCTGCCTACAAGAGATTTTGAATTATTCTTCCCTTGTGTATTGCCTGAAAGTTTTTGCTATATGCATGTTTACAGGCAAATTCATTGGTTTACTAGGCAAAGGAAAAGAACTAGTCTTAAATAGGGGAAATAAATATTTCCAATTCTAGCTGTAAAACTAGAAGCCAAAACGTATAGTTGACAGGCAGGGAGCCAGCTGACTTAAGATCACTAGTCTTTCCTTAAAATCAGTCTCCGTATTTCCACATGGAACACATTTTAAGTTAACAATGTGTAGTTTGGCAAAGGAATTGTTTTTCTTTGGCATGAAACGGTTGTCTCGTTTTTTAAAAATGTATATTCTGCCTGCTTCTATACACAATGTGTGTCGACATTCTTTTGAACTTTAAAAACTGTTGCTATATCAGGAAATTTGTAGATAATTACTTTTTATAATTTTTGTCTAAATAGAAAAATGCATATTTAACATATTCATATGCTTGTGCTTATGCCTGGTATCATTCTGAATATTGCTTAAATATACCTTGAAATGCATACTGAATGGAGTCTTCACTATATCACATACTTTGGGGAAAGCAGGCCTCTCAGAGAAGTCATTTAAAATTTCTTTGATGAGTATTTTTATAGGGTTTATTGACAATGTACAATCTGAAAATGAATGCAGCCATTCCCTTCTCTCAGTCAGAGTCTTAAAACTGAGTCATTCTATCCACAATGTATTTATAGCACTGAAAACAGTAGAGTGGAATCCTACCCATTCAAACATTTGCAGTCTATTTCCCTATTTCTGGCTGCTACTACAGAAAACTCAGAAAAGCAGAAATGCAAATCTTCAGACATTGGTTCCACATGAAATGGGACAGACTGCTGCACCAGCTACTGTTGTGAGACCAGATAGGGCCACTGCTGCCTACACATAAAGAAGGCCATTAAGGAGAAGTTGTTTATTTCTGCTTCTGCAGAAATCATAAACACCAACCCGGAGCCTGACAGCCCAAGCTGTGCTGCAGTAAATTCTAGTACTTTGTTGGCCATTCTAAACTGCCCAGTAAAAGTTACTGTAGCTAAATCCCATATACATTTCATGAAATAATCCTTCTCAGAAGATGGTATCATATTCATGCACAGCAGGGTGTGCAAATGCCTATAAATCACATGTAGAATCTGAAATATCTATTTAAAAAAATCTGTGCAAATCTAACCATGACCCTTTGCCAGACAATAGGCCTTCATATGCTTTGCAGCTTAGCAGACACCCAGGAATTTTGTTTGGAAGTGATAGCTACTGTCTATGTAATATTTAGGACCTATTTATGAAGCATCTGGCAGAAAATAAAACGGTTTTCTCCACTAACATATGCTAAAGAAGGATGTGGTCATGTGCCGACTCCTCCTCTTCTGATTTTTTGCAAATAGCACAACATAAGAGATGGTTGTTTCTGGTTGCCTTGCTGCCTGTCATGGCTGTCAGGCGAAATCCCATGAATTATTGCTCTTCCAGATGTAAGAGATTTTCAGGCTGCCTTAAACTGCCTGTGGTTTGTGGTACTGGAGAGGAGAGAAACGAGATTAAACTTCATCTCATCAGTGCAATCTGAAAAGATCACACAGAGGACTAATAATCAGGGCTTTTTCATTCCAGAGCCAGACTTGAGAGCTGTGTCTTTTTGTTTCAAGGTGATGTCACATTAAGCTTGTTGGAAGACAGTGATTAAGGTCAAACAATATTTGAGGAAGATCAAAATTTAAAAAAAAAAAAAAAGAAAAATGTTCAGCCCTCTTCTGATGCTTCCTTATTGCATTTGCTTAAAGGGGAAGGACTGATCATTTTCACTGATGGCAGAGAATGGGAAGTGGATGTACTTCTGCAATTCAAAGTTGTCAGCATTTCTTAATACAAGGTTAATGTGAGAAAAATTAGAAATGTTCCCATAAAATTATAGCTCTACTGTTCATTGTAATTTGGAGCATGCATTCATCACCATAAAAAAATCAAGTGTCACTTTTTGTTATCTCTAAAGGTCAGTTTTGAAGTCTTGATTTTGTGTGTGTGTGATTCTATGAACACGTTATATAGAGTCTGAAAATATTCATTTAAAAAAATCAGTGGTTGGTAGTAATGCTTTATGATATTTTGAGTTTTTTAAAAGACAATTTGGTTTAGTTTTCCCTTCAAAATAATACACTCCTACAACCTCCTATAAGTGGTAAATATCAGCAGATTCAATAACCCCAGTCACCAACATTTAACTAAAGGTTTTCATAACTGTTTCCAGAATGACTCAGAAAATAAATCACACCCTCTCCCCTTATGTACAGTTTGAGCCCTCAGGGAGAAAACTTATAACTCATTACATTTTGATTCCCTTTGATCAAATACCATATACAGCACCTGGATATTATAATTTTAAATAATAGTTGTGACATAAACTAGGATAATGCTTAAAAACCTAAGAATCTTAATATGGTTACTATTAGTTCTTATCATTTATGTCATGGAGAAATGGTGAGTGGTTTTGTGGCATTTTGCTAGAGTTCCATTAGCAGAATATTAATTATAGATCAAGAAAACATGTTTTTCAAGAAACACCTGGAAATAATCAACAAATATATATGTCTTAGATCAGAACATAATTGCCTCAATTCAACCTGTATAACTTTTTTCTTTTTCTTTTTCTTTCTTTTTTTTTTTAAGATGTAGCCTGTTTAAGTAATGGGGTAGGCTACCAGATGTGAAACCTCCCAGGCCAGCTTTTCTTTCCATTTCAGCGTAGGCACCTCACATAGATTCTCTAATGTGAGGGATTCCAGTGAAACAGTGATGAAAACCACAGGTACAAGTGGCTTACATGAAAGCATTTATTGCTTTTCATGCATTGCATTATAGTATAGTGGAAAAAAAAAGTCCTTCGTTGAAAATGCATTAATTATTTGACACTGGTTTGCCTCAAAGTCATTTTTACTATGGGATGCAAGTGAAAGATCACAGCTGAAAAAAAGATCATCATACTTGAGGTAGGCTCACAGAATCTTTTCTTGTGTTCTGTGTGAAGTTGTCTTGAACTGAAACCTATGCTCCTTAAGGATTAAGGGATTGAAAAGCAAAGACTGAGGCTGCTGTAATTTAAACCCAGAGATTCCTTAGCACAAAGGTGCAAAATGGACTAAGCCAATCTGACTCTTTCCTTGTTCAGTAAAGAAATAATTTTCCTTTAGAAAGTTTTATACTATTAACATTCCAAAAGTGTTATCATCTTTAAAGCAAGTGGTCTTCTCTTGGCTTTAACATGCATTGAGTGCTCACAGACACTAAATAAGTGGACATCGTTTTAAATTACAATTTATGAATCTCTAAACAATTCTCTATATAAGAGAAATGTAAGGCCATTTTAAAGTAAAATGCATAATGATCTTCAGTGACTTGCATTTTCTTTGTTAAATTGGTAGTTTATTTTATTGAATATTTTCCTGGAGTTTGAGGTTGTATATTTACTTTTTTTGTGGGAAAATGCTTATTTCCAACTCAATGAATTATCCAAGTCAATGAAATTTAAAACTGTTAATTTTCCTTCAAGTAACGAAAATCATCTCTGAGCAACACAAAGCCCTTAATTGCAGTCATCTATTTTATTACATGTGGCTTAAGTCCAAATGAAAGCTCAAAGAGATCTTTATTCAGTCATTGGGTCAATCTTTCATTCGAGTTAGTTTTCAAGCACTTCGTGTCATTCAGTTAGGCACTTCACATTCAAGGGTGAAAATACAGACATAGCTTTGCCTTCATGTCTAGTGAGAGACATACACATTAAATTAATAATTAAGTAAATAGCTATGTAAACTACAATTAGCTGGCTGTAAAGGGGATGCATAGAGAAGGGTCATGAAAATAAGAAATTCACATAATGTGAATTTTGCCAACATTTGTGTTTGTATAGCTCTGACATAAGGATGCTATGATTTATTCTAAGTAAAATAACTGAAAATTTCATATTTATAGTTTCCAAAAAGAAATAAAACATCTACCTATAAACAAGATGGGAATGATAAGATTGCAAATGACAGGTTTCAGGGATGATAACATTTGTATTTATGAGTTCAGAATTCTGAGTTTCATATTTAGTTTCACATACTAAGTAGGAAAAATAATCAGTATAAGAAGACAATTATATATATATATATAATATGTATGTATATAAGCCATTTCTAAATGGTCCTTAATAATTATATCTGATATCCCTTTGAAAAGCCATATAGTGAAAATGGAACATATTAAAATATAAAAACAAAAATCCTTAGTCACAAAACTTGGATTTTAGCTTTTGATTTTTTCTCACATCAGTGTTCTACTCTAATCCTTCTCAGATTTTAGCTTATAGGTCTAATTTAATCTTCAGAGTATAGCATCATTTTCTCACTTCCAATTTGGTAATGATTTGGGTATTTCATACCTTGAAATATCAGTCTTTTACTTTCTGTGTTTTTCTTTTTTCATCAGGGTGTTATTCCTAATTACCCAATATTTTGCAGTTCAGATATCATGTTTTTATTAACGTGTGATTGAGTAACCATTTGGTTAATTTGATCAATTTGGCCAAACCCAATAATATAAAGTCTCCAGATCATCTATGTACATAGATCAAGCTAGTCTTGTTTTCTTTTCTTTGAAACCACTCAATACATACCTCTCAAGTATTGTCAAGTTCCCAGCCCCTTCTGAGCCACTTTTCTCTGCTATTGAATTTTAATTTTTCACCTTTATTGAGTTCACTTTCACTCAACTTACAAATCTAATTACTCACCACATAAAAATTTTCAAATATTCTTCCTGTAATGTCCAGTGGACTTAATGATTTTCAGATTTACAGAGTGAATATTACATTTCATTTTCCAAATATGAATGGGTGGATGACTACATAAAAAATTATAATAAGGTAGAATTTAGGGAGCACTATTTGTTTCAGAGATTACTTTTCCTGGTAAAAATAAAATAAAAATAAAATAAATAAAAGGTTGTACAATTGTATGAATAAAAGATTGAGGCCAAACCTGCCAGTAATGCTTAACTGGGTTGGAAGATAGTGGAGAGTACCAGTTTATCATACCATTTTTCTGTATTTGGTATGAGACTTACAAAATACAGAAGAATGCAAAGAAGTAAATGAAAGTAACTTGTAACCCAACCAAGGAGATTAGATCAGTGGTTTTCATCATTAGTGTCATGTGGTATATCTACAGGGAAAAAAATCATTTATTTTTCTTCTGTTAATTTTAAAATAAATTAATGTATAAATGCACATTACAAAGTTCTTAGTAATATGTAAATTAAAGTTGCAATTTAACTCATTTCAATTCAATTCAATAATAGCCATTGTCTTCTCTCTGAGGGAGAAAAATAGAGACCCTCAATCACTATCGCTCTCCATGAAAGTGAAGGCTCGTCTGAAGTTAAACCTGATATCTTTCATTGTTGAAATTTTAAATCATTTAAATATAAGAATGATTCAACCTCTCCCCCTCCATTATATTTACATAACTGAAATATCTGATGGATTTTTTCAGCTTACAATGGCCTTCCTTGATACACATTAATACTGCATTCAATCATTACTTATTAATTCATCATAAAGTAGGTAGTGAGCATCCACTGTGTATTGTTCGGTTGTATACTTGAAAATCAAAGCTATAAGAAACAGCAATTATGCCCACTAGAAGCTTACATATTCTTTTAATTAATTGCAATGTTTATTTGAAATGAAAATTTTTTTATTTTATTATTTTATTTATTTATTTATTTATTTATTTATTTATTTATTTTTATTTATTTTTTTGAGACAGAGTCACGCTCTGTTGCCCAGGCTGGAGTGCAGTGGCATGATCTCGGCTCACTGCAACCTCTGCCTCCCATGCTTAAGCAATTCTCCTGCCTCAGCCTCCCTAGTAGCTGGAATTACAGGCACATGCCACCAAGCCCGCCTAATTTTTTGTATTTTTGGTAGAGACGGGGTTTCACCGTGTTAGCCAGGATGGTCTCCATCTCCTGAACTCCTGATCTGCCCACCTCGGCCTTCCAAAGTGCTGAGATTATAGGCGTGACCCACCGCGCTCGGCCAAAAATCTGTTTATTTAAAGTTATATAAGTAAAATTTAAACAAGAAAATGAAAAACTTTTTACAACTTCGTATTACATACTCAAAATAAAATGCCAGGACTTGTGTATTATTTAATATTTTAGAAAATCTTGTCCATACTTTTCTGTGAAAACTAAATTAGCTGTAACAGCTTCAAACTGCACTGTATGCTATTATTTCTATACATAAGTGCTACTATCTACTACATTCAAGTTATCCTTTTTCTGTAAAGTAATAGAATAAAATTATTTTATAAATTTGAAAACATACCAAATAAAAGCCAAAAGTATGAATCATGAAAAGTATCACAGTATCTCAAATTTGCATATAATTATGGGATCTGGGGGAGGTTTTCATACAAGTTTATGGATTTCTGTCTGTAGACATAACTTTGGCCAACACTGCCCATTTATAACCTTAAAATCCTATTTTGAAGGTTCAGACACCCTCTCCAGGAGCAAAAGTAATTCCATTTCTATATTCCATGTGCCTCTTGAGGCCAGACCTGCCAGTAATGCTTAATTGGGTTGGAAGATAGTGGAGAGTACCAGTTTATCATAGAGGCAACTGACACAAAACTTTTTCATTTATCTGAGGTTGGACTGTGTCTGGGTTCAGAGATGAAAGGTCAGTTTTTTATCCACTAAGTCCCCTAGACATTCCAAAATCCTTAGTACATTACAAATTTGAACAGTTAAAGCTCTCTTAAATAAAGAATCTCTTCTCTGGGTAAAGTATCCAGTGTATATAGATATAGTGGAGAAGAAACATGTGAAAGGTCATAGCCATGACCTTTTAACATCAATAGTTTTATTTATAGCCAGACGCTTAGTCTATAGAGCTTAATATGAAAGCAAAAAGAAAGACAAAGGTATCTCGTTAGCTTTATAATAGCTATCCAGTTATATAAAAGTTGTCTTTTTATCTTGAGTAGAGAATAAAAGTTATAAATAATTAAATTGACAGCTATTTTAAAGTAAAGAACAACATTTCTCAATCATTTTTAATTGAACACATTCTATTTCTCTCTGGATATGGCCTAACATAATCTATCAGATTTTATAGGAATACTTTTATTTCTTCATATGTGATTTATTTTCAAAAGACAAAATAATAGTATGTTATTTTTATTACCATCTGCCTCTTTGTCACCTATTTGGTGTCTTGTTGTATTTCAAATGACATGTGAGAGAGTTGTATCCTATAGTATTCAAATTCTGTTGCATGGATTTTTAGTAGTTTAGGAAATTTAGCAAATACACACGCATATGCACTTGTTTACTATTATCAGAATACTTCTCAAGCAGTTTAAAGACAATGCCCAAGGTATATTGAGAGAAGCTCAAGTAGGTTAGAAAGACCATGTGTGTTGGCAAAATGTGAAACAAGGCTGGAGAAGAGGCCATGAAGAGTTTCTTGTGGAAAGTGCAAGAGGATGACTCAACCTGAAAACAAAGCGAGACTGGGAAGGGTTTTATGAAGAAGAGCAACCAAATCTTAGTTCCCGACTCTAGTCTGAGGGTATAACTGGACGTTACTTAGAACCACCTTCTCTTTGCAACTCCCCAGGTTGGAAGAGCCTAACAAACTGCCTTCTCTCAAGAGGCTAACTTGTCTCTCTGAGACCCCCTAGCCGAGAGGTGGCCTTTCACTAAGACATTTCACTGATATGATACCATTTGTCCGTTTCTTATAATCCCTTAGTTTAATTGATGCTAATGTCATAATGGAAACTAACAGGTATCATTTGCTTTTTAATGGGAACTCTTAGAGACAGTGTCTTCACCTAGAAAAAAAAATGACTAAATTGGTCAGAATTTCAGCTACTGTATCTATGCATATAATGGTCAAGGATGCCTTTCCACACTTCATTTTAAGCTGTATATAATAATTGGGATTTTTTTCTTGTAATTGTGTATTCACAACCAACCTTCCTGGTGTGATACAGAAACCTCTCTGTGAATCATGGTCAAAACTTTAAAGATAAAAACTCTTGGGCTGTTTTTATCACTATTGGGCTGTATTTTGTCTCTTTGAGCTTGTATTTTCTAGTTGAAAGCTTATCTGCTTAATCACATTAAGGTAAAAAAAAAAAAAAAACTTCAGTAAACAGTGTTGAGTATCTATTAAAAGTAATGGCAAAAACCACAATTATTTTTGCACCAACCTAATAATAGTAGGTAAAACCCCAAAATATTAAAATCTATAAGATTTTAATACATAGGTAGAAGTCCAGGTTCAGGAGCTAGGAAGACATAGTTTGAATCCATATTCAAAAACCTACTTGATTTGACCAGTAGCTGAACATCCCTAAGCCTCATTCTCTTAAAATGAGGATACAATGGGATGGGAGGAATGATAATTGTGAGGCTCTAATGGGTTCATTTATGTAAATTATAAGGCTGGTTTAGAGCAAGCATTCACTTAACCGGAATGATTGTTAGTATCATTGAATTTAATGTCATTTGTACAGCAAAAAAAAAATTTTAAATCAAGGTTATTGACACTTTTAGGTAATTAAATGCTGCAAAATATATAGCCAACTATTCTCCTTTTTGTATTCATTTTATCTCTAATAATTATCAGTAAATTATCAGATTGAGAGGAAACTCTAAAATATATGTAGAACAAATAGCAATGATAAAATGTTAGCAATGTAACTCATTTCTTTCAACTGCAACCTCATTGGGTTCTCTAGAAAGTAAGTATTTTAATCTCCCTTAGGAATGAAAGGAAAAAAAACTTGCTAACATTCTCAACTATGTAAGATTTGTGCCAAATTATTTAGAGAATCACTCTGAGTGTCCTGACACCATTAGATGTGATGCAGTAATAAAGCCTCCTCTTTCTACCCCACCAAAGGAGACCAGAAAACCAGCTCTAGAGAATGACTCTTTTGCCCTGCTCTGAGTCATGTTCAGGATGAGAACTGGTCCAGGCGTACATTGTACTTCAGTGTCACCAAGACCAAAACATCTCTATCACAAGAATTCTGGGCTCCCATTTTTCTCAGGTTTTTTTTTTTTTTTCGTCTCCATTGCTTTCCAATTTTATTAGTCAATGTGATTATTGAATATCTAGTATGTTCTGAAGTCTGCACTAGGCCCTCAGGCAAACATGAAAGCATAAGCCATAATTCCTGTTGTGGACAAGCTTAAAGCCTAAATAAAGGAGAAAAATGAGATAAATGAATGAATGCACTATCTTCAATGAACTGTTACCCCTTTGCATGGTAGAGAATCAGAAAAAAATCTAGTGTTTAAAAATTTAGATTTTATGCTGTAGAAGGCGGATGGTGTTTGCTTTTAGTAATTCAACAGAAACTCAGAGAAAATATCTTGGGTGCTCCTAGTGTTCTGTTTCTTAGCCTGGGTGTAGGTTTCACAATTGTGTTCAGTTTGTGAAGAAATCATTGAGTTACACATTTATGTGTACTTTTCTCATACTTATTATACTTTGATTAAAATTTTTAAAGGTATAGATTTGTTTATCCTTTACAAAGAATAGGCACAAGTTTTCCTTAGTCTCAACAAATACTTTAAAAATTGAATTATAATTTAAGTTTCTAAAAAGCAAAAAACTAAAAAGTCTTAACACTTTTTAAAAACATGAGAAGCATCATCATTATTTTTATAAATGAATTACCGTGCTGAATTTTCCGTTATGCTTCTATTTGTAATAATTTAGTCTATTGAGATAGTATATTCTCATGGTCATCATAGAGAGCCTTTACCACCAGAAAAGTCAGCACACAGGTTGCTCAGAAATTTCCATTTGGTCCTATTATTTTTTGCACTGACCACCAACTTAATGATGTCTTGAGCAAGCAAGCAATTACATTCACTGTATCCTCCTGGTATTATATTGTGTTAATATTCTTCTTTTTTTTTCGTGAAAAAAGAACTGCTATTTGTAGGTGTGATTTACTTTTCTTAAATCCTCAGTTTCAGATGCTGAATATAAAATGTACCCAACTCATGGAAAAAAATATAGCACCAGGCAAAGCAGACACTTAAAATTGTTTTAAAATTAATTCCATAGATATTATATAATTTCCCCAATAAATATTCTGCCAAAGAATATAAAGGAAATCGTTCTAAATTTACTCCATTCTGCAGCATTTACCTGTTGGATGCATACCTCCTTGAGTTTTCCTTAGACTTCATGACACAAGGTTCATATCATCTCATACTCCTAAACTCACATTCTTGGCTCCTCTTTCTCTACCATTGACAGTAAATAAGATTCGATAACATGTATCAAATTCTTGAAAGTGCTTGTTTTTTTTTTTCTAGGATTTGACCCTAGAACACTCTCCAGTGGGCACTATTCACAATAGCAAAGACTTGGAACCAACCCATATGTCTAACAACGATAGACTGGATTAAGAAAATGTGGCACATATATACCATGGAATACTATGCAGCCATAAAAAATGATGAGTTCATGTCCTTTGTAGGGACATGGATGAAACTGGAAATCATTCTCAGTAAACTATTGCAAGGACAAAAAACCAAACACCGCATGTTCTCACTCATAGGTGGGAATTGAACAATGAGAACACATGGACACAGGAAGGGGAACATCACACTCCGGGGACTGTTGTGGGGTGGGGGGAGGGCAGAAAGATAGCATGAGGAGATATACCTAATGCTAAATGACGAGTTAATGGGTGCAGCACACCAACATGGCGCATGTATACATATGTAACAAACCTGCACATTGTGCACATGTACCCTAAAACTTAAATTATAATAATAAAATAAAATAAAGAACACTCTCCAGTCTGCCTCTACACATTCTCTCACTATAAACAGGCATGGCCTTAGTTTTAGTACAATGACCCTTTGCCCTACTTTCTAAATCTAAGTGACAACCAGGAACCTCCATCCGCAGGTTCCAACCACTTCAAACTCAATACGTCCAAAACTCAACACGTCCAAAACTCAACTATATTCTCCCAAAATCTGCTTCTCCCCATCTTTACCTCACCTCACTCTGCCCGCAGCCAATACTCTGGATTATCTTGTATTGGTTAATAATAGTCACTCTCCTGAATAACTTTCCAATACCCTCCTCACTATGCCTTTGTTGCATAATTCCCTCTCTCCTATCTCTTGCCTCATTTTTTTTTTTTTTTTTTTGACAGAGTCTCACTCTGTCACCCAGGCTGGATTGCAGTGGCACAATCAAGGCTCACTGCAGCCCGAAATTCCCAGGCTCAGGTGATCCTCCCACTTCAGCCTCCTGAGTAGCTGGAACCATACGCACATGCCACCATACCTGGCTAAGTTTCTGTATTTTTGTTGTAGATAGGGGATCTCCCTATGTTGTCCAGGCTGGTCTCAAACTCCCGGGCTGAAACAATCCACCCACCTTATTCTCCCAAAGTGCTCGGATTACAGGCATGAGCCACTGCACTCAGCCATTATCTCATTTTTGACATCCGTGAACCTTGTGCCCCTGCACTTAAAGTGATCAAAAAGTAAACATTATAATGGGCTTAATACTATTCACTTATTCATTCACTCATTCCTTCATTCATTCATTCAACAAATATTCATTGAGTGACTACCTCATGTTAGGCCTTAGATATTCAGAGATGAATAGGACAGACTCTTCTCCGAAGAAACACTATCTTGAAGGGGAAGGCATACAAGAGTGGTTTGCTTGCTTTTATTTTATTTTATTTTATTTTGAGACAGGGTCTCACTCTGTCACCCAGGCTGGAGTGCAATGGCGTGATCTCAGCTCACTTCAACCTCCACTTCCTGTGTTCAAGCAATTCTCATGCCTCAGCCTCCCAAGTAGCTGGGATTAGAGGTGCATGCTACCATGCCGGGCTAATTTTTGTATTTTTGGTAGAGACAAGATTTTGCCATTTTGGCCAGGCTGGTCTCGAGCTCCTGACTTCAGGTGATCCGCCCGTCTCGGCCTCCCAAAGTGCTGGGATTACGGGCATAAGCCACGGTGCCCAGCCCAAGAATGGCTTTCTAACACATATATTGCATAGAAGAGAATTCAAATGCCTTTCTATGTCATATAAATGTTCTTTATAATCTAGCCTCTGCAAACCTCTCCTGTCTCATTTACTCCATTTCCTGACTGTATGTCCTTCACTCCAGGCACCCAGAACTACATGTGGATGTCCAATGAGCCTTGCCCTTATGCCTCTGTGCTTTAATTCCCTCTGCATGAAATGTCCTTCTCAACCTTGTCAACTCGGCAGACTGATTCTGGCTACTTCAGACAGTTGGTATTTGTCTTCTGTACTCAATAACAGCCTGTGCAAATTTAACATTTATCACTCTATTTATTAATTACCAATCTTACGTTCATCTTTCCTACTAGAGAGTGAGGTGCATGAGAGCAGTGATTGAATCTCCTGTGCCCTTAGGGTTGAACGACCAATAATCACATACTTAGGAATAAGAAAATGAATAAGAACTCAGCCCAGGTTGTCAGACAGACAGATAGGAATCCAGGCTTCTCCAAATAATAACTATGTAACTTTGAGAAGTTACTTGCCTTCTGTGTGTCTTGGTTTCCTCAGTTTTAATTCTCTGTTAAAAGGAATCACAATATTTACTTTAAAGTGTTCTGTGAGGACTCAAGATAAAGCAAATAAAGTGTTTAGTAGAGTGTCTGGCCCACAGTAAGTACTCAATAATTTTTGCTATTATTATTATTTCGTTGTTTGAAAAGTGATGGTGGCATTATTGTTTCCTTTACATTTTACAGTTGTGATCAGGTAGTAGGGAGCACAGGATGGGAGAAAAAAGGAAGCATCATTTTTTAAAAAATGCACTCCGTATCTGTTGCACTCCTTGATATGTTATCTCATTTATCTCCCCAACAACTTAGGTGGAGTAAGAATTATTATTGCCAATTTATAAATTAGGAAACTGAAACTTAAAGAGCATAAATGACTCATTCAGGGGTACAAAGCTGCAGTTTGTCAGGGTAAGCATAACAAAATACCATCGACTAGGTGGCTTAAACAACAGAAATTTATTTCTTCACAATTCTGGAGGACGAGAAGTTCAAGATAAAAGTGCAAATTGATTTTCTTCCTGGTGAGGGCTCTTTTCTTCCTGGCTTGCAGATGGCCACCTTCTCACTGTGCCCTCACATGGTGGACAGTGACAGAAAGAGCTCTCTTTTCCTCTTCTTGTAAAGCCACTGGCCCTATAGAAGTAGAGCCCCACTCTTATAACCTCATCTAAACTGAATTACCTCCTAAAAACATGTCTCCAAATACAGTCATATTGGGGGACAGGGTCTCAACATATGAATTTGGGGAGCCACAATCCAGCCCGTAAGATGCCTGTTCTTTGCCCTGAATCTCCCTGCTATAGCCAAGGGATGAACCAGTATGAAGAGTTCACTGCTATAATCCATGAAATCAGAAACTTTGGATTCAATTTACTCAAAAGCTTGAGGCTTTTTAGCCATTCTTCCTTTATTCCATACCCTATTATTGGAGTTTCTTGGTCATTCAAAACATAAAATAACTATTGGTAAAAACAAAGATGGTGATATGGTTTGGCTGTGTCGCTACCCAAATGTCAACCTGAATTGTATCTCCCAGAATTCCCATATGTTGTGGGAGGGACCCAGGGGGAAGTAATTGAATCATGGGGGCAGGTCTTTCTTGTGCTCTTCTCGTGATAGTAAGTCTCACGAGATCTGATGGATTTATCAGGGGTTTCCGCTTTTGCTTCCTCCTCATTTTTTCTCTTCCCGCTGCCATTTAAGAAGTGCTTTTGCCTCCCACCATGATTCTGAGGCCTCCCCAGCCATGGGGAACTGTAAGTCCAATTAAACCTCTTTTTGTTCCCAGTTTCGGGTATGTCATTATACACAAAAGAATGAAAACAAAGTAATACAGATAGCTGTGCCATCTACTAGCCATTCAAAAGGAACATTCCTAAGGGACATGTAATTTAAAGTAGAAGAACTTCTGGGTCATGAGTTTGAAAGTACCCATCTCCTTGAGATGGGAGGTAAGAGTGGGACCTGTGGAGAAAGGCTCCAGGAACTAGAGTAATGGGCTCCAATATCGCCCAGAGTGATTATGTAGGAAAAAGTGATGAATCATCCTGGTGAGATGGTGCTCATAGAAAGAAAGATTTGAAGAGATGGTTAAGTCAAAGGGAGCCCACTGAATGTACCAGTAGGTATAAATCCCGTGGCTATGACAGAAAAAGCAAGAGCTTATTCCTCACGCTAGATACATGCTCTTCCTCCCCAACGCCCACTGCCACCTAAGTTCCCTTGAATCCAACTCTGGCAACCTCAGCAGGGAGACCTCTAAACTGCACTCACATTAAAATACACAATTTCTAAAATTAGAGGATCACCCTTTGATACTGAAGAGGAAAACAAAAAGTCAAATTGCCTAACTAAGTACTTCTGAGGGAAGTGTAAAAGAAGAGAAGAGAATTTATCTGGTTGTGAGGAAGCCCCAGCTGAATGGAGGTACTGGCAGATCAAGATAAGCCCAAAACATAGGTTGAAAGTAAAATGGTAAATGCTTTTTTTAAGACAAGGTTTGTAGTTACTTCATTTGTTTCTTTTCTTACAATGCAAGAAGGAAAAGTCCAACACCCTGAATCTCTCTACAAGGACTCTCAACCACCCAAGATTTTTGTAAGGATGAAAGAGTAAAGAAAGGAGGCACGATTCCCATCAATCGTGGAATCAGCATATAAATTACATAATATTTATATGATGGATTATTATATATCAATGAGAATGGACACATTAAAACTGTAAGTGGCAATATGGGTTTTTAAAGATCTCAGAAATGTTAGAAGGTTAGGTAATGTTAATAACCTCAGAAACAGAATTTTTATAGTCTCACAAACATAATGTTGAGTGAAAAAAATGAGTATGTATTGTATGATTCCATTTATGTAAGTTCAAAAACCAGACATGACTGATCTAGGTTGAAAGTCAAGAAAGTGGACACCCATGCAGCGGCCTGAAGACTGGATGGGGGTGGGGCTTGAAGTGCTGGTCAATGTTTTGCCTTTTGATCTGCCTTCTGCTTAGGTGGGTGTGTTATCTGAAAGACAGTTCATTAAGCTGTACCCTTATGATCTGTGTACCACTCTGTATATTTCCACAAAAAGTTTTAAAAATTTAAAAACATCACTTCCGGGTTTATACCTAAAAAGGTTTGAAGGAGAGATTCCAGCAGATATTTGTATACTCGTGTTATTTCGGCATTACTTACAAGAGCCAAAAAATGGAAACAACTAAAAGGTCTATGGACCACTGAATGGATATTTAAAATGTAGTATACACATACACTAGAATATTACTGAGCTGTACTAAGGAACCAAATTCTGATACATGCTACGTTATGGATGAACTTTGAAGATATCATGCTAAGTGAAATAAGCCAGATACAAAAAGACAAATATTGTGTGATTCCACTTATATAAGGTACCTAGAGTAGTCAAATTCATAGAGACGGAAAGTAAGGGAGCAGTTACCAGGGGCTGGGGGAAGAGGAAAATAAGGAGTTATGATTTAGTAATTATGGAGTTTCAGTTTGGGAAGATGAAAAAGTTCTGAAGATGGATGATAGTGATGTTTGCACAACAATGTGAATATGCCTAATACCACTGAATTGTACACCTAAAAATTGTTAAAATGGCAAATTTTATATTGTACATTCTACCATAATAAAAAAATTAAAAAACAAAACAAGAATAGAAGCACATGTCTTTTTCTTCTCTGTCATTGGGGGAATCCTGCGCATCTGACCCCAGGATCTTCCAGACAAACTTCCACATACTTCTCCCATCTTCTATTCAAGACCACTGTAGCACCCATTGCTAGGATTTTCTTCTGCTTTTCGTTATCTTTTTTACCTCCAGGTTACGTGTCAACATTTTTCTGGCTGGCTTTATTTCACCTTTAGGAGTAGAAGAATATCTTTAAAAGAATCTATGTGCTTAATTTGATCAGGAGATTTGAGTTATTGACCATCATACATGAACATCTTAAAAACATTACATCATTCCCAGACCAATATTCTAAAATATACTTCTAGGAATGTAAATCTTGGTAATATGCAGCTAATTTATTGCTCCTCTGAGTAGAATACAATCCATTGAGCGAAAATGTCTACATTTATTTATACCTCATCTAACTATAAACAGACCTGTGACTAAAATCAAATGGCCAGTTCACAAAAGAATAATTTAGAAACAATTAGACCATTTTAAGTCATTTTATTTTCAAGCAATACCAAAATATCAAATTGACTCAGTTAACTATTCATTTATTCTGGCTACATGATATTAAAAAGTTTGACTAAATTTTTCAGAGTTTATTAATATTTTCACTGAATTTCCAGATGTTTTGCTTTCCCATATTGGTGTCACTATATATCTTTATTTTCTCCTTACACTCTGATTTCTATGTATAGTTTATTGTTGGGAGATAGCTGCAGGGCAGGACAGATATTAAAACTATATAGCATCTCATAAGATGTGAAGCTGAATATCTTTTTTTAGATTAGGTAACCTTTTCATAGCTTTGGGGGAAAACATGGATAGTACTCGTGTGTGTGTGTGTGTGTGTGTGCGCGCGCACATGTGTGAGCTTGTGTGCATTGACAGATAATTATTTTATATTGAGAATAAGCAAAACTTTGTGTTATCATTGCAAGAAAATCCTAGAAGATCTTGTTTTGTTTTCATTTAAATCTATAGCTCTGCACTGTTTGTGTGTGTGTGTGTGTGTGTGTGTGTGTGTGTGTGTGTATCAACTCAACTCACATATAACTCAGAGGAATTAGTATATAATACTGATTAAGAAGGCTGAAATTTTTACTCTGCTCTGACATTTTCTTAGTTTGCCTCAGTTTTCTCATCTGTATTACAGAGATGAAAATCTCACCTTCTTCATGAAATATTTAACAAGAAAAGACGTATCAAAGTGACATAATTAATGTTAGAACTCATACTAAGAACCAGGAATTTTTTCTGTAATTGTGAAATGACTCTCTACATCACTGACTTTGGGTCACTGTTCCTAATCAAAATATTATGCAACTCACATCTGAACTTAGTTGTTGTTTTAGAGGAGTGACATTTTTAGGCATATTATAGCTTGTTCAATGCAGAGCAAGGAGTATAGAATATTTGGAACAGTTCAAGGAGGGACATACAGTTAGGGTGCAAGATGTGGTGAGAGGGGGAGGCAAAGACCAGAGCCAACAATTTCGTTTTCTTCTCAACTTAGGCAGCAAAACTAGGTCTTTAGAAAAACATGAATCTCACAGTATTTGGCTAATACCACTACACTATCCTATTATTCAGTCAATTTTGAAATGATAAAATTTCTGCCAGGCGCCACACTTTGGGAGGCCGAGGCGGGCATCACGAGGGAGATCAAGACCGGAGGGTGAAACCCTCTCTAAAAGGCTCGTGGGGTTGCTGGTGGCTCATTGGCTCAACTACCATCAGCAGGAGCTTTAAAGAAAAGTTTTTAGTTTTATCTTCGTATGGTCCGAATGAATGGCAGGAATGTGCTTCAGTTTAAGAGACAAAACGTCTTTCTCCAAACTGAATTTTTATACTCCAGGTTTCTTCGTCAAGTAGACCTCCAGATCCTTAGTTTATAACCCATAAAATTCCTACTCCGGCCTGGCGCGATGGCTCACGCCTGTAATCCCAGCACTTTGTGAGGCCGAGGGGGGGATCATGAGGTAAGGAAATCGAGACCATCCTTGCTAACATGGTGAAATCTCCGTCTCTACTAAAAATACAAAAAATTAGCTGGGCGTGGTGGCGGGTGCCTGTAGTCCCAGCTACTTGGGGGGGAGAGGGGGGCAGGGGGGCTGAGGCAGGAGAATGGAGTGAACCCGGGAGGCTGAGCTTGCAGTGAGCTGAGATGGCGCCACTGCACTCCAACCTGGGCGACGGTGCGAGACTCCGTCAAAAAAAAAAAAAAAAAATTCGTATTCCTCAGCTAAAACAGTTTTCTAAATGTCTCTGGTTACTTGGCTCTTTGCTCCTCCTATTTCCTAGATTAAAGAACTCTGGGATTCATAGTCAAATGTTGTCAGGTAAATGTATCTAACCTAGCTTGTCAGAATTCTGCTTGTGTTTCTAATGGTCTCCAGACGAGTAAGCAATGTGTAGATGGCTTGACACATTTCTCAGTGTCCTCAACCATATTAAATTGTATTATTTTCGTGGAATAAATAGATTTATGTCCCACCTTTATGGATTGTGTGTGTGCGTGTGTGTGTACATGTGTGAACTTGTGTTCATTGACAGAGAATTTTTTATTGAGAATAAGCAAAACTTTGTGTCAACGATTGCAAGAAAATCCTACGAGATCTTGTTTTGCCCAAAAGTCCTTAAAACTTCCAGAAAACATACCTTGTCCTTTATACTTTGCTTTAGAAACGTGTGTTATAGTCACAATTTTTCCATAATGGAATTTTATTTTTCAGATAGTTCAGATAGTAATAAAGAACTTGTCTTAAAGAAATATCCAAGTTTTCACCTCTGTATCTCTATCATCTGAGTGGGCACAGTATTTTAGTGAGTCTACTTAGTTTTCTTGACTTAGTTACTACCTTTTGATGTTCAGGAAGAGTTTAAAGTATATAGGAATTATAAGCCTTGTATAGATTTGATCAAATTCACATCTAAGACCATCTGAGCCTCTGTGTGTGTGTGTGTGTGTGTGTGTGTGTGTGTGTGTGTGTCCATTTTGTGGAAAGGGACTGCTAGTAAGGTATATAAGTCTTTGACTGTTTTAGTCACGTTTTCAACATTTTTTTCACAGTCATTTTTTACTTTTCAATAAAGTTTTATTTCTAATATTGAGTCAATTCTGATAATTTATGCTTTTCAAGAAACAGATCATTTGCCTTTTTCTAGGAATCTATTTTATTAAAAAATAAAAAATTATAAGAGATTATACAAATTTATAATCGTTACTATAAAATATGAAACAATTCAAAAATATAGAAATTATAGACAATAATTTAAATTCATTCTGATTCCAGAGCCCATGCCCTTAACTACTGCCCTTCAATAAAAATCAGGGGCGTGGTATTCATAACATAAGCAGGAATACATAGATATTTGGGAAATCTAGCTGCTAACACATGTTGGGGAGCCATTTTGAAAATTAAAAAGTCTAAATTAAAAATCCGTAATTCTTTTCAAACCTAAGCTTTATTTCGCCATGGAAAATCCACTTCTGGGGCCAGGTAAAGAAAGGTATTATGCAATGTTAAAATGGGATCAGTTTGTGCCAAATGCAGCTGAGAGATCAGAAAAACAAGGACTGGAGTATACCATTGAACTTGGCAAGGTGGAAGTCTGCGGTGATTTTGTCAAGAGTAGCATCCAAAGTAGAAGAAATGCAAGCCTGACCGGACAGTTTTGTGGGGAGAAGAGAAGGTGAATAAGTGAAGACAAGGCTTGATAGATTTTGTTTTAAGGCAAACAGAGAAGTGAAACTAGATGGTAAGAGGAGATTTGGAGCAGGTTTCTTTTTCTTAGCGGAGTGCTGTTAGAACATGCTGCATTGTTGCAATTTTATAAAATCGGTGAGAAACTGATGAGACAGGGGAGAGAGGAGAGTCAGGCATGAGAACCAGAAACAAGGAAGATCCGGTGCACAGTTAAATTTTTTTAACAACCCTTAGCCTTTGAAGAAGGAGTATTTCACCCATGTAATCAGAAAACAGGATAAAAAAGGTTAAGTTGATAAATTTGGATAAAGTGGTATTTTTAATGGCTTATATTTTATCTAATTGTTTTACTGTTAATTTTTCACATCGAGGGTTTTAATTTATCTGGAGTTGTATTATGGTGCAAGTTAGGGGTCTAATGTTATATTTTTCCAGGTGGATGGTCACTTGTTTCAGCATCATTCCCTGGTGCTTAGCAATGCCACCTTTATCCTCCAGGAAGTTCCCTCATCTTGCAAGGCTTATTTCCGTGTTCTCTGTTCTGCTTTTCTCATCTATTTGTGGCAAATTGCACTACAGTAATTTGTATAGCTTTATAGTAAGTCTTGACAACTGATCAAACAAAACATAGCTTATGATTCTTCTACCACATTGTCTTAGTCATTATTTTTAATAATCTAAGTATTGTCTCTACGTTTTTCCATTATTTCTAATATTATTTAATTACACATATTTTTTCCTTGATGAGACTTGCCAGAGGATTTTCCAACTGCTTAGTTTTGCTTCTAGTTTTGACGTTTTTTTGTCTATTTAGTAAAAGTTTCCAGTTTTATGTAATGTCTACTTTTTACCTGTTTTGTTTCCTCTTTAAAGTCTTTCCTTCTCAAAGGGAAATTTTTAAATTACATGAGATCAAACTATAAATGACGGAAAACCAAATTATAAAAATGAACAGTATCCCATAATATTAACTTTTTAAAAATCTCAAGTGTAAATTTTTTCAAAATTAGTCGACTTTGTCACATTGAATCATGTTAGCCAATTGGTCTGTGATCAGTCTGTATGGAGGTGACCATATGATCTTAAAGAGCAACAAAACCAATCTCTCTCCAAAACTGTGTTCCCCAGGTACCCAAACTTGGCATTGCTCATTTCTATGCAGACTAACATCTAACTGTATTGGCCCTGGTAATCAAATACCAATAGCGGCTGGATCTTTCAGCAACAGCTCTCAACGTTAAGCATTCCATAACAATGACTGAGGAAGCTGTTTCAATATGCACATTCAGAAGGTCCGATGTGGAGATCTAAGAATCTCAAATTTAAGTAAGCATTCTAGTTTATTAAAATAGCCATTCTAGAACCTCTCTCTGAGAAATACTGCTGTAGAAGAGGAAAGAAGAGACATTCATTTACCTGGAAGTGATCTGAGAGCTTGCTCCCTATTAGTGAGAGGTGACAGCATGCTGGCAGTCCTTACAGCCCTCGCTTGCTCTCGGCGTCTCTTCTGCCTGGGCTCCCACTTTGGCGGCACTTGAGGAGCCCTTCAGCCCACCGCTGCACTGTGGGAACCTCTTTCTGGGCTGGCCAAGGCGGGAGCCGGCTCCCTCGGCTTGCTGGGAGGTGTGGAGGGAGAGGCGCCAGCGGGAGAGGCGCCAGCGGGAACCGGGGCTGCACAGGGCGCATGCGGGCCAGCTGGAGTTCCGGGTGGGCGTGGGCTTGGCGGGCCCCGCACTCAGAGCAGCCGACGGGCCCGGCCGGCCCTGGGCAATGAGGGGCTTGGCACCTGGGCCAGCGGCTGCGGAGGGTGTACTGGGTCCCCCAGCCGTGCTAGCCCACCGGTGCTGTGCTCGATTTCTCACCGGGCCTTAGCTGCCTTCCCACGGGGCAGGGCTCGGGAACTGCAGCCCGCCATGCCTGAGCTTCCCACCCCCTCCACGGGCTCCTGTGCAGCCCGAGCCTCCCCGACGAGCGCCACCCCTGCTCCACGGCACCCAGTCCCATCGACCACCCAAGGGCTGAGGAGTGCAAGCGCAACTGGCAGGCAGCTCCACCTGCAGCCCTGGTGCGGGATCCACTGGGTGAAGCCAGCTGGGCTCCTGAATCTGGTGGAGATGTGGAGAACCTTTATGTCTAGCTCAGGGATTGTAAATACACCAGTCAGCACCCTGTGTCTAGCTCAGTGTCTGTGAATGCACCAATCCACACTCTGCATCTAGCTACTCTGGTGGGACCTTGGAGAACCTTTATGTCTAGCTCAGGGATTGTAAATACACCAATTGGCACTCTGTATCTAGCTCAAGGTTTGTAAACACACCAATCATCACCCTGTGTCTAGCTCGAGGTTTGTGAATGCACCAATTGACACTCTGTATCTAGCTGCTCTGGTAGGGCCTTGGAGAACCTTTATGTCTAGCTCAAGGATTGTAAATGCACCAATTGGCACTCTGTATCTAGCTCAAGTTTTATAAACACACCAATCAGCACCCTGTATCTAGCTCAGGGTTTGTGAGTGCACCAATCAACACTGTATCTAGTTGCTCTGGTGGGGCCTTGGAGAACCTTTGTGTCAATACTCTGTATCTAACTGATCTGATGGGGAAGTGGTGAACCTTTGTGTCTAGCTCAGGGATTGTAAACACACCAATCAGTACCCTGTCAAAACAGACCACTCGGCTCTACCAATCAGCAGGACATGGGTGGGGCCAGATAAGAGAATAAAAGCAGGCTGCCCAAGCCAGCAGTGGCAACCTGCTCTCGTCCCCTTCCACACTGTGGAAGCTTTGTTCTTTCACTCTTTGCAATAAATCTTGCTACTGCTCACTCTTTGGGTCCACACTGATTTTCTGAGCTGTAACACTCACCGCGAAGGTCTGCAGCTTCACTCCTGAAGCCAGCGAGACCACGAGCCCACCGGGAGGAACGAACAACTCCAGACGTGCTGCCTTAAGAGCTGTAACACTCACTGCGAAGGTCTGCAGCTTCACTCCTGAGCCAGCGAGACCATGAACCCACCAGAAGGAAGAAACTCCGAACACATCCGAACGTCAGAAGGAACAAACTCCGGACACGCCGCCTTTAGAGCTGTAACACTCACCGCGAGGGTCCGCGGCTTCATTCTTGAAGTCAGTGAGACCAAGAACCCACCAATTCCGGACACATTAGCATCACAGCACCTTACTTTCTGTTAGTTGATAATATAAGGAACAGTAATATCTCAGAGGGAGAAGCTATTGGGGTGATGGCACCAGGCAGGAAGTAGTTTTGAGGGTGCCAGGCTAAAGAAGGATATCAGTTAATTGAGTCTCAGGCAGCACTGTCCAATAGAAGTTTCTGGCCCGGCGCGGTGGCTCACGCTTGTAATCCCAGCACTTGGGAGGCCGAGGCGGGCGGATCACGAGGTCAGGAGATCGAGACCACGGTGAAACCCCGTCTCTACTAAAAATACAAAAAAAAATTAGCCGGGCGTGGTGGCGGGCGCCTGTAGTCCCAGCTACTCGGAGAGGCTGAGGCAGGAGAATGGCGTGAACCTGGGAGGCGGAGCTTGCAGTGAGCCGAGACTGCGCCACTGCACTCCAGCCTGGGCGACAGAGCGAGACTCTGTCTCAAAAAAAAAAAAAAAAAAAGTTTCTGCAATGATAAAAAACTTCATATGCACACTCTCCAACAGAGTACCCTAGTCACATGTAGCTACTGAATACGTGAAATGTGGCTAATTCAACTGAGTAACTGAATTTAAAATTTTACTTAATCATTTTAATCAAAATGTGTATAGCCCCATGTGACCAGTGGTTATCATATTGGACAACATAGGTCTGGAGCTTTGCCTAAGGCTGGGATAGAGATAGTGAAAAGAAACTTCGTGCTAAATTAAACAATTTCTAATTTACAATTTTGCCAAAGGTCAAAATGGTTCTTTGTTATTAAGAATCATAGTATCAGATCTTGATATCATGCTAGCAGAGAGAGTTGTAAAATTGATAAAATGTATTTTACTAATAGTTCCTCTATTATTCTGCCAGTCACATAAATTGCCTTCAGTACAGAAGTTATTGAGATGTATTTTCAGGAAATCTTGATGACGGTTTGGCAAATGATAGACAGACAAAAAAAAATTGGTAGTAAATATCCTTAGTACATGCTTCGAAGTCTTTCACACTAAATTTTCGGGACACATTGAAAAATTTATTGTGAGTTTAGAAAATTGAAAAATGTTTGACCGAGGAAACTTTATTAATAGTGGTGGCTAACTCTTTCAAAACATTGACTACATGCCAAGGAGTAGACTAATGCTCTACATGAATTATTTAATTTAACTTAGACAAAACCATCAGGAACACATTGCTATCAATCACCTTTGGAGATGGAAGAATCGAAGATCTGGGAAGTTCAGTAAACTGCCCAAAGCAGCACAGCCAGTCAAATGGAAACCATGACGGAAGCAAGGTCTGTTTTCCCCCAGAGCACCACGGTGTGCTTCCTCTTTCCCTTTAAATCCTGAGGGTCTTGAGTCTGACAAAAACTTCCCTCCGACATTTAATATTTTTAAAAGTCAGTTCTACTGTATGATAATTAAAATAATAAACTTGAAAAAATAATTGTTCATTAATTCCAAAATGTCTACCGAGCACCTGGGTAAGTTTGGGTTCGTGATAGTGAATCCGAGGTAGGTTTGAGAGTTTGAGAGCTTGGAAAAGAAGCTGGAGTTCCGGAGAGCAATCCTGAGATAGTGACTAAGGAGCAGAGATGGAGTGGCGGAGGCAGAGGAGAGGGGAAAGGCCATTGAGTTGTATGAGGATGGGGTCAACATGGACTAAAAGGCCAGTGGTATTCCCCTGGTGGCTTAACCCAGGCGTATTTTAAATCAGACATAGCTTGTGCCTAATTTAGCTACTTTACTGCAGTAGAAATCCTGCCTCCTTCCATCTTACCACTTTAAACTTATTAAATTTCACTAAATTCACTAATGTTGGTGGGAGTGTTGTTGGTTGGTTGGTTAGTTAGTTTTGAGAGAAGTGAGAAAATTTAGCTTTACTGAGCAGAAGGAGAAACCTGGAAATGCTAAGAATGCAAAATCCTCCCCCTGCCTGACTTCCACTCCAATCATTCACATTGTGTTGGTTCTTAAATTTTCTCAGAGCATAGAATTTTGGGTTCAGGTCTGTCTTATCCTGCTCTTGGGGTGTAGGAAGGCCTCAACTGAGATCCAGACAACATTTTAATTAAATATATGTTTATCATTACAAACAGGATGAGATAGCTACCTAATTGCTGACTCTAAACCCTCTAACTGGTAGATGCATACTGGCAGTCTTTTCTAAAGCATGAAAGTCAAGTGTCAGAAGAGACCCAAAGGTTATCTAGGTCAGTCTCCCCTTTGATCCTGAAATTCCTCTAAAACTTCCCAACCACGCGATCCATCGTTTGTTTGTTTTTTCCCTCTTGAATTCTTCCAGTGACAGAGAACTTAGTAATTCCTGAAGCAGCGCATTTCACCCAAGAAACTTAGCTTTTACCCATAGTCATAGTTTATTTATTTATTATTTTTTAGGAACACAATCTCTTTATGTCTGCTTGAGATACAAATGTTCAGTTTAGATGATGAGAATGAGGAAAATACTGGAGACAATGCCTAACTCCTGTGTCTGTCCCAGTAAACTCCAATGGAAAAAGAAACTAAACAGGATCTGGATAGTTTCAGTCTATTGTATCCAGCTTATCACATCCACAGCCTGGTACTTCTGGAACAAGGCTGCCCCAGGGATGACAGTTAAAGATGAAGATAGCAAACATAAGGAATTCAACATGTCTATGCAGGGCAGTCTGATGTCTCCATATGTTTTCTAAAATTCCATATTTTGTCAGAGCTGGGAGTGAGAGCAGGGTGCTTGCCTGTTTGGATGCCACTGCTCCTCTGATTCTGCTTTGCTGCCTTGGAGGAGAACAGGTTTAGATCCTCTAGGGGCTGGGAGGGCCATGCCCTTGGCAGCTTGCTGGGTAACCAGTACTTCTATCTTTTGATTTTGGGCCTCTCAAAGTTTACCAGAGACATAGGCACCCTCACAGTACCAAGCCCATTTACCATCACCTCACACCAGTACTTGCCCCACTGAATGAGGGGCTCTTCTGGTAACTTTAATATATGGGGGGTGACCACAACACCAAGATTCTTGAAGAAGTGGTGGGCAACTGTTTCAGGGTTCAGCTCCCATTTGACATTGTTCTTCATCCCTACCTCCAAGTGACAGCTTTTCAGAAATGTCACTGTTGCCTCACCTGCCTTGATCTGGATCTTCTCTAACTTTCCTCCTGGTCTCAGCAATTTCTCCTCTTCAAACAGCTTCTTGTTTTCAGATGATGCATATGCAGCCAGTCTCTGAGGAAGGAGTTGATTCTGATCCACAGATTTCTTTACTGAGACCAGGTCACCCCGGACTCCAAGTGTCTCCACAGACTGTGTGAAGATGATCTCCAGGTTTTCTTTGAGCCAGTGCTTCGTGTCCTCCACCAGCTTGTGGATGTAGTGTCGCTGGTGCAGGCGCAGCTTCTGGCCCTCCCCGGCCAGCGGCACCTTCCATCCACCCAGCGTTCCACAGTGCCCAGGGCCATGACAGTCCCATAGTCATAGTTTATTCCTTTGGAGCCATAGTGAATGACTGAGATTTCTGGCCTAGATGACTGTCAGCCTTTCTGACTCTTCCCTTCTCCCATCCCGGGTTAAACATCCCCAAAGTCAGCAACCATTTCTCTTAGGACGTTCTCTGGGAACTTTAGTCATCCTGGCTGCTTTCCCTGGAAGAATTTCCCGTTTGTCTGTAACCTTTAAAGTATGACAGCCATACCCAAACATAATTCCAGGAACGCTCTGACCAACACAGTATAGATCCAGATTATCACCTCCATCTGAATGGACACATCATTCCAGTAACATGAACTATATTTTAGTCATTCTTTGACAACAGTTATTAAATGGCTTAAGGACAATGTGCATTTTAATCTATGTTGCTACTTAACTCCTATTTTGAATCTGTCTTTTTTTCTTTACGTTCTAGAAGATGGTCTTAAATGAATAATGGAAATGACATGAACTTCAAAGTTAGAGATTTCCATATGCATATAGTCTACATCATTTTAACTCTGTATTTTTAAGAAAGTTACTTAACTTCTCTGAGACTCAGTTTCAATACTTGTGTAACAGTTGGATAATGTCTAGTTGTTTAGTTTTTTAAGGCTTAAATAAAATAATATATGTAAAATAATTCGCAATGATGTCAAAGCGTAGATTTTTCTGTTGTGCAGCATGTTATCTTGGCCCATGTTCTAGCCTCTAGCCCATTAATATTTTTCTTTTTTCTTTTTTTTTTTTTGAGAGGGAGTCTCACTCTGTTGCCCAGATTGAAGTGCAATAGCACAATCTTGGCTCCCTGCATCCCCCGCCTCCTGGGTTCCAGCAGTTCTGCCTCAGCCTCCCAAGTAGCTGGGATTAGAGGCATGTGCAATCATGCCCAGATAATTTTTGTATTTTTAGTAGAGACGGGGTTTCACCATGTTGGCCATGCTGGTCTCAAACTCCTGGCCTCAGGTGATCCACCCTTCTCAGCCTCCCAAAGTGCTGGGATTACAGGTGTGAGCCATTGTGTGGATTTCATGATCCGGTAAATTAGGTATTCTTCCCAGGGTTTCAGCATTCATGAATTCTAACATGCTTTCAAGATTTTCATCCTAACAGGACAATGCAAATAGTGATGTTTTCTAATAAGGAATTTTTCAAATTGATGCTAACCCGTATTTTTACTGACCAAAAAAAGTAGGCAAAATAAAGCTTCTAGAATTTAGCAAATCACAAAGGCATTCCCATGCGCAAGATGGTCATCTAAAGACTGCATAGTTGTAACATTAGGTAGAATTCAAATGCGTCCTAGATGTAACCTGATTTAGTTTATGTCAACTCTTAGTAGCAGACTATAAAGATATCATCATCTCTCTTTTATAGCTGACCTTAAAGAAGTTCACAAAAATAAAAAGTATTTTATATCCTTGCCTCAATAATCATGAGTCTTTATTTTAAATACCCATGGTATAATAAAAAACTTCTTTCACACAGAAAAAAATGCAATTGATTCTTTCAACAAATATTTATTGAGCATCTACATACACCTGACACTGTCCTTGGCAGAGAGGAAAGCAGCAAAGGTCTGCCCGTGCTTTCATGGATATTTTACTGGAAAAGGACAATAAACAAACAAATTAATAAAAAATGTGTCAAGTGATTATGCAAGTAATGAGAAAATCAAATTGGAAACGGAAAATGTGGGGACATCAGTGATGGTGCTGGTGCTCTCTTAGATAAGAATGGTTGGAAGAATCTACTCTTATATAAACTGACATCTGTGCAGAGACCTTAGGAATCTAAGTAATCTGAGAAAACTGCAGCCCAGGCAGTGGGCTTAGCAAGTTCAAAGATGGTAAAGGACGTATGTTTGGCTTGCTTAAGTAACAGAAAAAAGGTCCGTGAGACTAGGGTAGAATGATGGCAGAGCTGTAGTTGTGCTGGAAAATAGACCAGAGAGATGGGGGACCATGGCATGCAGGGGCTTTGAAGACATAAGTATGGATTTACTATGTTAAAGGGGCCTCAGCAGAGGAATAACATGATCTGACCTGTATTTTAAAGGGATCGCCATAGTTGCTGTAGGCAATGTGGACTGGAAGGTACAGGGTGAAATAAGAGAGATCAATGAATAGCTATTGCAATAACCCAGATGAGATGTAATGTGATTTAGACTAGAGTCCTAATGATAAAGGTGGTGACAAGTGATCTGTTTTTTGGATATTTTGAAAGTAGAGCCTTAGGATTCGCTGATGATATTTTATGTGGGGTATACGAGGAAAAGAACAGTCAAGAATTATTTTGTACTGAAAAGCAGGAAGAATGGAGTAGCCTTTTACTAAAGTTGGGAGTGTGTGGAAAGAATCACAGATTTTAGAAGTTAAAAATCAGGAGTTTGTTTTGGACGTATTAAGATTTAGATGCCTAGTACATATATCCACCTGGAGATTATGAGAAAGTCTCTGCCTAGGATTCTGAAGTCCAGTTCTGGAGAGGTCTGCACTACAGAAAAAAAATGTAGAGTTTCTAGAGAATAAATGTAATTTAAAGCCTTGAGAGTACATGTCACCTAGTGAATGAGAAGTGATGGAGAAAAAAAAAGATAAAAAGTTGAATCTGCAACATTTACCTCATACAGTCAGGAAAATGAGTGACATTCAGAGATTGACACTGAGATGCAGTGGCCCGTAAGTAGAAGGCAAGATGAAGAAAGTGTTCTAAATGGTAAACAACAATTTCTCAATACCATTGACAGTGATTCTTTGATTATATCATATAATACTAGCTGTGTTCACAGGACTGAAACACAAAATAGTTGAATTTGTTTAAAGCTGAATGC
The DNA here is from genome assembly GCF_009828535.3 of Hylobates moloch. Classification (NCBI taxonomy): domain Eukaryota; kingdom Metazoa; phylum Chordata; class Mammalia; order Primates; family Hylobatidae; genus Hylobates; species Hylobates moloch. Next base: position 56,941,378 of record NW_026652284.1, read on the forward strand.
TCTCTTATAAGTAGGCATCCATCTTGGAGTAGTGTGACTGGGAACATTCTCATGAGAGTTGGACTGCAACGTGTGCTTCAGTGTTCAGTCTTCCTCAGCTACAGCAACTCTGTCTGAATTTGGCTTTGACCCTTCTTTCATTTCAAATCCTTGTATTAGCTAAAAGCAAGCTCTTATTCCCCATCTCTGCCACCCATGTAGCAGAGCGAAACCTGTAATTCGCAGGAGACAAAGAACAGAAATAAAGATTCTGGTTCATAAGTTAATAAACAACCAATTGTGATGTTAAAGGCTAAATACATTTAGACATGTGTGGTCACATTGCTTTATGTTTGTCAATCTCATTTTATATATCCTGGACCAACAAAGCCAACAAGCGGGGACACACACAGATATAAGGTCAGTTCAAGGGTTCAACAAAGTGCTCAAAATGATAGAATCAGCAGATAAAATGCTTCACAGGTTGCTAAGATACCTTAATCTGGGAAAAGAATCAGAATTAAGTTTTTGTTAAGAGGTTTATCATTCCCTATCCTGATCCTTTGATAAAGATAGTCTATAGGAATCTTAGCTTTGCAATTATATGGTTGGAGTAATTGGGGAAAAGTTTAGAAAAAGGGTTTGAACAAGAAAGATAATAGCTTAAGAATTTGAGAAGTCACTTGGGGAGAGTTGGGTCATCTTGAAATTGCTTTAGGCAAGTTTAAGCTGTTTAGAAGATTTTCTCTTTGTAAAGGAATAAAAAAACTAAGCAATAATATTCTGTGTGGATTTGCTACTGACGACTAATATGGTTGCGATCATAAAATCCATTTATTTAAGGAAAAAATTAATAAATCTTGTTTTTATTTGTCCTTTGTGAAAAATTCTGTTTTTGCACATTTTACATACTGCTGTTTACTTCAAGCCATTTAATTTACTTTTTCTTTGGTAAAGAAAAAAAGATGTTATTTCAATCCTTAATCATTCAAAGCAATGCTAATAGACACCATATTGCAGATTTTGAAAAAAATTTGTAAATTTGTATGTCTGTATAAACCTATTGAAAAAGTTATACAACAAAGAGTTCTGGTATGCCATTTTTTTTATTCAATTATTTATAACTGCCCATATTTGCTAGTAAGTTATTCTCTTTCCCTCAATAGATGAAGGGTGGGTGTGCGCTTCTTTGTAAACCATTGAGAGCAAGTTGCAGATGTAGTGATTTTTTTTTCTGTTTTTTTTAGATGGAGCCTCTCTCTGTTGCCAGGCTGGAGTACAGTGGCACCATCTTGGCTCACTGTAGCCTCCACCTTCTGGATTCAAGCAATTCTCCTGCCTCAGCCTCCTGAGTAGCTGGGACTACAGATGCGTGCTGCCATGCCCAGCTAATTTTTTTGTATTTTTAGTAGAGAGGGGGTTTCACCATGTTGGCCAGGATGGTCTTGATCTCCTGACCTCATGATCTGCCCACCTCGGCCTCCCAAAGTGCTGGGATTACAGGCGTGAGCCACCGTGCCCGGCCGGTGACATTTTATCTCTAATACTTCAATGTATATTTCCTGAGAACAAGAGCATTCTCATGCACGATCACAGCACAGTTATAACAATCAAGACCTTTAACATATATACAATATTATTACTGAATCCATAGTCCATATTCAAAGTGTGTCAATTGTGCCAAAAGTATACAATATATGATTACTTTTTTTTTTTTGAGATGGAGTCTTGCTCTGTCTCCCAGGCTAGAGTGCAATGGCACAATCTTGGCTCAGTGCAAGCTCCACCTCCCAGGTTCACGCCATTCTCCTGCCTCAGCCTCCCAAGTAGCTGGGACCACAGGCGCCCGCCACCATGCCCGGCTAATTTTTTGTATTTTTTTAGTAGAGACGGGGTTTCACCGTGTTAGCCAGGATGGTCTCGATCTCCTGACCTCGTGATCCGCCCACCTCAGCCTCCCAAAGTGCTGGGATTACAGGCATGAGCCACCATGCCCGACCTATGATTAAGTTTTTACCAATCCAGAATTCATTCCAGGATGACACCTTACCTTTTAATCTCCTTTTCCTCTTTTGGATCTCCTCTGATCTGGAACATTTCCCCAGACTTTATTTGTCACATGCCACTTTGACATTTTGGAAAGAGTACAGGCCATGGTGTTTAATAATGATAGAGAGATGTATGTGAAATGTAAATGGCTGTATATGGGTATACTCTGCCTTATTCACTGAGAGGGTTTAGAAGTAATGGCACTTCCCTAGCCATGTGCACAACTGACATCCAGAACTTGGTTTCTAAATACCATTTCCCACTAAAAGGAATCTGGGTTCTCTGGAGAAATGGCTGTTTACTGCGCTGGAGCTTATATTCTGCCAGAAGCAAGAAAAAAATAAGAAATTATTAGATTATGCAAGCAATTATAGATTGTGAGAGGTGCTATAATAAAATATAGATGATATATTAAGGGAGAGTCCAACTTTTGTTATGGTGGTTAGGGCAAGACTCTCTGAATAAGTTTCGTTTAAGCTGAGACTCAGAGAAGGGAAAAGGGGCAGCCATGCAAAGAATGTGGAGAAGAGAATTAGGCATAAGGAACAGAAAGTTAAAAGATCCTGATGTCAAAAGGGTTTAGCTTGCTCACAGATGAGAGGAAAGCATTGTGGCTGGAGCCTAGTACTGGGTAATGTTGTTGGGGATGGCCAGGGAGAATGAGGGTGTGATATCACATCAGGTTGGAAAGACAGGCATGGGCTACTAAACTTAGCAATTTACATTGCATTCTGGGTAGAATGGGAAAATCTTAGGAAGATTTAATGTGGGTAGTGACATGATGTGACTTACGTGTTTAAAAGATCATTCTGGCTGCTTTGTGAAAAATAAACTAGAAAGGGTTTGAGAATGGAAGCAGAGAGACCTGATAAAAGACAATTATGAAAGCTCAGGCAAGAAATAATGGTGGCCTGCACAAAGTTGGTGGCAGTAGAGATAAAAATATGTGGATGAATTCAGATTACATTTTGGAGTTACAAACATCAGAATTAATGTTAGATTAAATGTGTGATGTGGCTGAGGAAAAAGGAAACTTGAAGGAAAATGTCCAGGTTAGAATCTTGGCATCAAGCTTAGAGAAGAAAAGCAACAGCTCCATTTTGTTGATTGAGTGTGTTTGAAACGAGTTTTTGATTGGAGTGTGTTGATGGGAGTGTGTTTGAAATGAGTTTTAGAAACCAAATGAAAATATTACATAAACAGGAAAAATGTACAACAATTTAAAGTTCCTATAGGATATTCTTACTTTTTTATGAGATTAGGGTTCGACACTTAAATGATAATATGTGCATCATTTCATCAAACATGAAAAGTTAAAGGAAATCTTAGTTATCTTCAGATTTTCTGGAAATTTAAATAGTACTATGTGTGCTTGGAAAGATAAAATATTGAGATTACCTACAATGATTTAAGGGGAAAATTGTAAGGAAAATTAATTTTCTAAGATAGTTTGAAGCTACAATTGAATAAAGGAGAATGTAAGTTAAACATCAGAAGTAATTTTCTGGGCAAGAATAATTCAAATCATAATGTCTTTTAAAGGCTTGTGAAAGCTCTTTCAACTGAGACATTAAAAATGAGAATTTAGAAAGCTTAGTTTAAAAGGAAGAAAAATATATTGCAAAGGAAATGAAATAAATGTTCTAATAATGTTTTTTAAAGTATTATTACTGTTTGTGAAACCAAATCCAGTTAGTTAAATGTTCCACCTTTTTCCACAGTGCTCTTTGTATAATGTATTACAATTAGTGAAGGTGAAGTTAAACTGGCCAGTGTAATATTTTAGATGCCATTTCTGGAAGTTTCTGTAATATTGAGTAGAAATTTTATTAAGGAGCATATCTCATGCAAAATGAGGGTGTGCCAAAGAGAGGCAGGAGAAAATTGGACTATCAATTTCCAGAAAAAAAAAGAATATTTACCTCTACTTGAGTGCAGGGAAAATAGATTTTGGAAGAGTATAACATAACATTTAGCTGAAAAAGATATTGTAATTCTTGTGAATAAAAGAATTTGATCTCAAACGCAAAGAATTTTCATTCCAAAACAACTCTCATAAACACAGTGTATGCAAATATGATTTATTTTTAAAAATAGACAATTATTTCCATTTTTAAGGTTAGATCTTGAAATTATATGCATTAATCTATTTTCCATTAAGAATTCTACTTTCATAGAAAAGTTATTTGGGGCAAATTATATTCTTGATCCCAAGGATTGGCGGCCTTTTTATTGTACATAGGCATTTAAAATTGTTTTAGCAAAAATAATTTTAATATACCATTTCTGTGAAAGCGGTGATTTTAATTAAAAATAAGTGTGTCATTATTTATATATTGATTCCCCAATTTGTCTCCACAAGGATTTGAAACAGTGTAACATTATGAATCTGGGGAGCAAAGCATCTCTGTCATTATACAACATTACACCTCAGTAAAACGGGAGATGTGAGGGCTGTTTAAATGCCATGAAGAGAGGCATGAGAAAAATCAATGCTGAAATGAGTAATTGAATGATGTTGGCAGGGGCTGAGTAGGTCATCATTAGGCATGACATGATTATGACGACATTTCCAGAGTTATTCGACCTAATGTACATGATATCTAGTAAGACTAGAAATTACATTTACTGCTTTGATTTACATAACGCTTTAAATAATTAGAACGTAGTCATCAGGCTAATATGATGCAGAGGAAGATGGAATAATCAGACAGTAAGATAGTTCAGTGACAATGGTGACCTTGACAATGCTGGCATTTTGTTACTTTCTTGAGAACCTGAGAAAACACTTCCTCACTGAAAGTAAGACTACAGACCTTATAAAACAGAACTAAAAACAAAATTCAACACAGCCAATAATGATACTTGTGAGACCTTCTGTGGCACATGCTTATGATAGACATTTCTACATGGAGAGTGAAATAGGTAACCTTATTTAATACATGATAATTGGTGCAGCGTCCCAGATGAGCATCTTTTTATTTATTAAATCTTATGTCCTGTAACCAAAGCAAAGACTTCCATTTGGGGCTTTCCATCATGCTGGAATCTCCCTGAGAGCAGATTTTTGCTTTTTCTTCCTTTCTTAGTAATGTTGTTACATCCAGAAAAGGAAAGGCAGAGCAATCCTGGAGAACACTACTGTTAGGTCCTATTTTACTCATATTATGTAGCTCTGTATGTTCGAACCACATCTTCTTAGAAATGGACTCTATTTTAAAATAGAAAGAAAAGAAAAATTATAAAGGTTATATTCAATATTTCTAGTAATGCAAAACTCATATTCTCCCTTAAGACAAACTAGTGCCTTGATGAATAGCAATAGTGATTGGGGCGCGGGGGGAACTGTCCTGTATGGTAGCAAAATATGCCTCTCTACAACCCTCGCCTGTTGTTCTGATTGCTTTCTTAAAGCGCTACAGGGAATGTGCTTAGTCTCTTTTCTAGAAGCAATTTTTCGTATATTTGAAGAGAGTTACTACATTCTCAGCCTTCACTTTTTTAGACAAAACATTCTCACCTTTTTTAACTAACAGAATATTGATTCTAGAACTCCCACTTATGCTACTGGTCTCTCCTTACATCCTCTGTGCTCTAAATGTATGCTGACAAGGACTGAAAATGATGCACCAACTGTTTTTCCCCAGGATATCATCTTATTTTCTCTAGGCACTCTGTTCCTATTAGTATTACATTAACAACAGCAAAAATAAAGTGAGCAATTGGACTCCCTCATTTTATTGTTAATTTAGTGAGTTTGCTGATAACAAAAATCCTCTAATTCCTTTTTACATGATGTTCTTGTGTACTAATTTTCTACAATCTTTCAAGGTCCGTTTTTCAAATTTATATTCTTGCTTTTACATTTTACCCAGAAAATCGTTGTAATTTTTTAATGCTAATTTGGTCTTCTAAGGAGGTTCTCACACACTCTTCCCCACTCTGGCTCTTGCTCTTTATCTCTATCTCTGTCTCCATCTCTCTCAGTCTGGGGCCATCCTTAAATCTGCTTCTGTTGCACGGGCCAGGGAGAAGGTTGAAGCTCTGCAACCTGCCCCTAGAGACACTCCCAGGAGGATTTGGATACACCAGGGTGTTCCAAGTTAGTATTGTCAGCCAGCCAGCCAGCATCTTCTTTCCTGCAGGACTATAAGTAAATGCATTATCAAGTAACTGCTAATATTTAGTTACATTTTCTTTATACAGAGCAATTAGTTTGCCATGAGTTGGAAAATATATTTATCTATCTAAGACCATGTACTTAATTATTTTAATTGTTTGAAAACTAGTGCAATATATTTCAGAACCTACATTTTTAGGATCAGACATATCTAAGCTGTCTAATTCATCCTGTCCCCAAACTCTATAGCTAAAGTCATCTTAGAAAGGCCTAAAATAAATTATTCTGGAGTTGTACTTATATCAGTAAAAATGGAGATGATATCCTAAAGCATTAGTACTGCATATCTTCTAGATTCTGTTTAAGAAGAATCACAACTTGGATATAGAAAGCTATAGAAAGTGTGAGTAAAATTGTTGCCATCTAATAAAAATGTCTTTCCAGGTAAAGTAACTTTAAAAACCTTTTCCGCATTTAGAGGAAATGCTGCCTAAATCAGAGTAAATCAACTTCTCTTTGAAACTGACTTGATTTAGAAATGTTATTGTGATAATAAATTATAGTTTTCTCCCAGCATATAAGACCTTCAAATGGAAATTTGGAAGTCACAGTTCTGTCTTGTGTTCAATATTATTTTCTACTGGACACTGCCCAAAAATTCATTACAGCTTAAACATAGTTAATTTATTTCTACCTACCTCAAGGTATGTTACAGTAATTAATGGGGGAAGAAAGATTAACCAGAGCAGAAAGATATTATAAAAGTCATATATTTTATTTTGATTATATGTTTGAACCATATTTATGTATTTTATAACTCATGTTTCTAAATTATCTACATTTTATAGAATTTTAGAATGCTATTTTATATTCTGAAATGGAATTCCTGTTGAAAACACTAAGTAAATTCACCATTAAGACAAGTAAAATAAATAATATACCATCTAAAACATTTTATCATTTGTTATTTGTGCAATTGTAGTAAAATCACCAGAGAGGAATATGTAGTTGCAACCATCCACTGTATTTTCAAGATGCTCAGCAACCACGAAATGAATTTCACATCAAGACCATAATGAGAAAAAAGATTCCAGAATAATGTCCTACTTCTTGAATTGAATGTGAATGAACAGAGAAGGCAGATCATTTCTAAAAACAACATCTCATCCAGTGAACTGAATCCTTACAATCTGTGCATTAGGAATCAACATTTGAAAAATTATGCAATCATGTTGACATGTTCAGGCAATTTTTATTTTGAATATAGTCTATTTCTTCCAGACAACAACAGCCACCAAAAATAACTTTTCCATTTTTTTTAAATAAGTTGAGTAATAATAGCAACACTCTCAAGTAAACAATCAAGACCTAAGAGTTTTCTTATGAACCAACTACCAGAGGAAATGGTAAGATTTCTGTTATGTTTTTTCCATCTTCCAGCAGGTCATGTATAATTATGGCTATTAGTTCTGTGACCATCCACCAATAACTTCTCTTCTGATAACCCTTTGATTCTTTAAATAAAGGATTTTACTTCTTGTATTATTCAAAACATGAGTATTGAACTTAGCGCCTTGTGTTCTGGTTACTTATAAATATCGTCATCTTTCCTGATAGATTAGAATCAAGTTGTCTATGTTTTGACCAAGGACATGTCATTTCATCTCTTTAAGCCCCAGTTTCTTATTCATAATGTGTGGATAACAATCTTTTCAAATAAATATCACTGAATCTAAAGATTTTGTTAACAAAATCTTTTAAAAGGATTAAATAAATATATAATAAGGGAAATAAAGAGGTTCTTCTTTAACAATATCCCTTTGTTTTATTTGAAATATAAATACAAAAATAAGTTAGCCTCACATTCAAACAAGAATCTACTTGGTGTTCAGCTTAAAAATATGATTTCCTGAGTAGGTTTCATAGAGTTTGTTGCCAATTAGCTTGATGCCATTTCTGTCAGCTTCATGTCTCATTGAATCCAGCAACTATTTTTAGGCCTTGATGGTCTACAGGGCTAGTGCGCAGAAGCAGCACAGGTCTGAAGACAGGACAACAGCCCTTTACTTTGTAGGAACCACATTGTAATTGAAGATGAGGTTTGAAGGGAAGGAGGAAGTTTGCTGGAGGCGTTTTTGCTTGAAGAGTTGTTTTTGCACACAATGCCACACACACTGCAGTGACAATTTTGGAATGAACACCTCATGCTAATGCTGCTCTTACCATTTTCTTAATTTTCCACCAGAGACAAACAGGCTCTCAAACACTGTAGCTTAAAGACTCTTTTGACTTCCCTATATATATGGGTTTTACCTGTTGTGCAGAGTGGTAGCATCTTTGCTTACTGGCAAGTACAGGTTTTGTGCAGTGTTGCAGCTCAGATTTTACATCTAGCAAAAAAGAAAAACATGCGGTTTTTTATAAATCATTTTATTTTTTTTAAAAAGCAGAAAACAAACATCCTTCCTTCAGAATTCTCCTTTTCAAAATAAAGCCTGCAAGCCGATGGCAGCAATGCCTTCACTTTTAAGGCATCTTGTACAGGATATGTCTGTTTGAAGAATCTGTCATCTCAGCTCAAGGACCTTGTGTTTTGTGGCCAACCAAAGAACATTGTGTACCCTGAGCCTTGTTAGGAAACACATTAGGTACTGCTTAATTTATTTTAAACCTAATTTTAAGGAGGGAAATCAGGTTAGATTTAACACTTTACTATAAATTATACTTTCTGCGTACGTAGATGAAATTAATTTTGGGTGGGGGGAATTTGAACTAAAATACATATTCTAAAAAGTTTGCAAATTCTACTTTTGATCATTTAAAAGAGAAATACAAGGTTGCATTAAGCTTTTAATCAGAAAGACAAAAACTAAGGAAAATAATATTAACATCTTCTATCGATCAAAATAAATTTTTCACATATTCAAGTCTCCCTTTCCAATTATCTTACTGAACTGACTGGTAAGATTTCTTCCTTTGTTCTGAAATATGTCAGAATCTTAGAGAAACTAGATCAATAAGAATATATCTATAAATGTATGTACACACCAGAAAACATAAAGAAATATATAACATTATATACACGTATAATGTTCTACATCGGCTAAATGCAACATAAGGTATTCTTCTGGTAAAACTGTTATTCTCAACCATGTCAGCTTTTTAAAAATTTTATTTTACTTTTCATTTTGAAATAGTGTAAAACTTTATATAAATGTTGCAAGAATGGTACCTGTCATTATCTTCAGTGTACTCCCTGATTTGCTCAGCCCCATTCAGGTTACCAACACAGCCGCAGCACTAGCCACATCCTGGGTTCCTCCCCATCAATGCATTGGCTGCACTGACCAAATCCTTGACCGAGACCAACGGGAAGTAGAAAGGACCATACTACCTTTTAAAATATCGTTTGAATTATATTGAGGAATGCTGGGTGTTTCCAGATGTGCTCTAGCTGAGTCTTCTGCTTCAAGACAGGATTGTGTAATCTCCATTTCAGACATTTCCCTTTCCTTGTAAAGTTCTAAGAAAAAAAGTCCACACCAGAATTTCATACAAACTGTCAGCTCCACATTGCTTTTCAAATGAAGCACCATGAAGTTTGTGAAGTTTTAAATTTCATAGCAAATTCTATTTCTAGTTTTCTCTCACAATCAGCAGCTACAGCAAACAGTGAGTGGAGGAGGGAAACATGAGGGAAAATATAGGAAAATCAATTTTATCTCCTGCAATTAGAGAAACTAAACTCTATGGAATATTCTGCTTTATTGAATTGGATCTGAATCATCAAATGAAATACATTTTATCTATTATATCTGGCTTATTTATAGAATGTGGTTTATTACATTATACAGTAACTGGAAGGTATTGTGTGAGTCATTTAGCTACTCACCAAGGTTCATTTAGTAAAAGACCACCTCTGTTGCTCTATATGGTACGATAGAGACTTGAAAAAGAAAAATAAATTTTATAGCTATTATCAGTATTAGTCATAATGCCCCTTTGTTGTGCTAGGATAAGATGCTTTATAGAAAAACAAAAAAAGTCAGTGACCTAAGAGCTAAATAATTTGCCTAATGTCTCAGCAAGGCTGAGGAACAGAAGATAAAGATTTTCAGGATCCTCTTCTGGTGCACAAACCAGTGGAACACATTGTTCTCATAAATGCATGTAACTGATAAGAGGCTCCCTACTCCCCCCAGCACACAGAAAGACACTAGTTAAATGCCTTTCTGGGTGAAAAAGATCTCCAGGGCACAGGCTATTTTCTTACCCTTCTGTGATAAAGGGAACATTTGGATGAAGTAAGACACCTTAGCATTCAGAGAAACCTGCCAGAAATAAGAGAAAAGAGCTACCCGGCTTAACATTTGTTCTTGAATAGGGAGGGATGAAACTGAGTGTTCAGTTACTCAGAAACTGTATCCCAAATGTAAGGAGTGGTGTTTGTCCCCAAATAAAGTCATATGATAAACATATGTGCCTGTAAAACAGCCCACTCCAAACCACGCACTGAAGTGAAAAGAGGGTTGAAGATATGTTTTATTTGATGAACCATATACAAATCTTAGTATATGTTCACAACCTCATTAAATATTCAGTAACCCTTTGAAACAAACCAAACATGGTCACAAACTTCCTGAACCTATTTTGGGAAATAGAACTACTGGGCAAGTTAAGCTTCAGGCCACAGACCAACCACAAGAGCCACAAGTATGGCTGAATGGATAAATTTGGAAACCCATAGTGCTGAGTCTTGGATGTTCCTTGGGTGGCTGAAGGCAGAGAAGCAAGCAGTTACTCAGAGAATTACTGTATTTGTCCATATATGGCATATCTGAAAGTTGAAGCTACAAAATTGTCTCTGATTTTTTTTTCTATATTCTAATCTCACATGTGGCTAAAGATAACTAATCTAAAATTCTGCTGACTAGGTGGAAAAAACAGATTTTAGCTCTATAGATATAGATATTTATAGATATAGATAGATGATATAGATGCAGATATAGAAAGATAAAGATATAGCTGGATGTGGTGGCTCACACCCGTAATCCCAACAACTCAGGAGGCTGAGGAAGGAGGATCGCTTGAGCCCAGAAGTTCAAGACAAGACTGGGAAACATAGTGTAATCCCCCATGTCTAAAAAAAACTGAAAAATAAACAAATTAACTGGCTGTGGTGGCAAGCACCTATAGTCCCAGCTACTTGAGAGGCCAAGGTGGGAGGATCACTTGAGCCCAGGAGTTTGAGGCTGCAGTGAGCCATGATTGCACCACTGTACTCTAGTCTGGGAGACAGAGTGAGATCTTGTTTCTAAAAAAAAAATTAGGGATAAAAAATATATAATGCATATATATATATACAAATATATATAATGTACATATTTCTAAATAGTATATTAATTCTAGAACGGAACCAATAATGCCCCAGCATTTTTAAACGTTTCAAAATAGATTTTCTTTAACTAGTGTTGAGTATCTCCGTGGGTATAAGGATATATTCTTGGGGATTCAAGGAGTCTCAATTTTTTCAATGTTAGGTTTTCATTGCTGTGATAACCTTTAAAAACTTAATACAGAATATTCTTGATCGTCTGGAGGATCCCAAACTGCCATTTGATTTGTGCTTACAAATTGACGCCACATGGTATTTCTGAAGGGAAAAAAAGAAATGGCTTCAATATATAAACCATGCATTCACCCCCAAATGAAGGCCAAATGCTGTCATGATTTACTGTACAAAAGAAATTTTCACAGCAGTTCCCAAGGGGCAAATTGGGGTGAACTGAATCATCACATAACGCAGGGTAACACAGATCTAGCAGTCCCTGGCATAGGGAAGTCAGTAAAGGCAGCTCTTTATGCCAGAGTCCTGGCTTCCATTCCTGTAACATACTTGGAACATTCACTAAGGGTAGAGGGAATCCAGAAATGACCACCAGCATCAGGCATCTTGTAGGACATATTTTCCAGAAGGCTCTAGCAAAGCACATTTTTGTGTAATGAGGTCACAAAAAGAACCTTACCTTTAAGCACAATACAAAATTGTAAAATAGCAAATTTGGGTAGAAATAGCTAAAATGAAAGAAATATCCTTGACAGAGGCTTTGTAATGCAAATTAGATCTCTATTTAAAAATTCAATGTGCAGCAATTATAAATCGGAAGACTGAGAACTTTCTGGAAGTGTGTGTTCCGTTCTTTCTATCCCACTCAATAAGCAAAGTTTGAGCACCAGTTGTGCCAAACAGTGAAACATGGTACCTACCCTTAGGGTACTTACATTTTAAGAAAAGAGACACAACTAAAGAGATAATTTTAGTATAATTTGAGTGCGGTGGGAGATAGAGAAGAACACTTTTGCAACCTGATACAAAAGTAGGACCAAACAATCACGGAGCAAAGGAGGCCCCCATGGAAGCACATCAAAATGAGGACTAGCAGTGGAGTCACAGAATTCAAGTGATGGGAGAAGAGTATCAGACCTAAATCCGCAGTAGAGGCACTCTCTTAGTGTGAAGGGCTTGGTCCTTTTGTTAAACACCAACACACACTATGCAGGTATGTCATCTTGTGTCACTGCATATTCTTGGTACATTGTACTTAATTCAGTTTGAGCTGCATTCTTTTCAACTCATCATATTGTTCTTCTTAGAAAGCCACAAAACACATCAATAACTGTTGTTTTTTTGAGTAGTGACAAATAATTCTAGCATCCCGCAGTGCTTCTAGTTATCTCAAAAGACATTGCAAAATCCTAAATACAATTTTCATTAATTTCAAGATTCAAGAAAAAAAAGGACAGATATTTGTATAGGAAAATTATTTGTAATCCAAGGTATATCTTATGTCTTTAAAAGGGATGGAGAGTGCCCTATAGAGTCAGCTCAAGAATCAGAACAATTCAGAATGGAATTGTGCTAAACCTGTGAGAGCTATGTGGCTTGGCTAGTTATCGGCATAGCCCAGACTACCAGACATATTTCTTAGAAGACCCACTTAAGGTTTCGTTTTCATGTAAGTGTAACTTACAAGTAACAAGAGCTAAAGCATCTTCTTCCTCTGCTGCTTCGAGGTCGATGCCACAAATCAGTCAGAAAGCTGGGTCCAATGGGTCCATAAAGCCCGTTGTAGTTGCATGCTTACAGCATTCAGCAGAGAGCCTACAGATCAGGAAGGCAAGTGGCAGCACAAACCCAAAATGTTACAAGCTTCAAAGTAAATTCTAAGTAATAGGATCATGAGCTGGAAGTACTCTAAGAATCTGAAGTTCAATAGCTAGGAGTCTGACATAAGGTTCAATACATTGAAAACTGTGACTTGTTAGTAATAGTAACTTTTCTTTCCAGCCCCACCCACATTCAAAGGATTCTATTGTAATTTAGACATAGAGACTCTTAGAAATCCAGAGAGGAAGATATATGTGTAACATATAAAGTTCAGTTTTAATTGCCGTTTATGTTGGTGTTGGGCAGGAATTCTGCCTTTCTGGAATGCTATTCAAACCAAACCCCAGACCCTTGGAGAGTGTTCTGCTTTATTTATTGTTCTGCAATATCGCCTGCCTTATCCCAGTGTTCTTTGTGCTTAGGAAATATTTTGTGCATGTCCCTTTTTTGCAGCATAGCTGCTGATTTCAGTGAAAAATGAATGGTGGAGTATTTATTCATGTATATAGTTGTTCTTTTCTCTTTGCATTCTTTAAGAATAAAATCTTATAACTTCATCCCCCCAGGTAGTGATAGAAGCCAGGCAGAAATTATTTAAAGGAAAAAATGAGATTAATATTTCAGTTTGAATGTCAAAAGCAGAGGGAACTTGGGCAGTATAAAAGGGTCATGAATTCACAGGCAACATCATCTGTAGTGTTTTATCTTCATATAGAACTAAAAAAAAGATTTTGAATTCATTTTTTAGCTTGAAATAATACTTCTAATGTAACTCACTATAAAGTGAACTGTTTAAAGCAAAATTAAATATTCCATCAGGTTTTTTACTTTCTTTGTATTTCATTCATGTCACCTCTTTCTTGAAATCTCATTTCATAAGCATGTTTTATTAATGATCTATTAATAAGCATTCACTTAAAACATGACTGATTAAAAAGTAGACCTGATTTTAAGTAAGTGTCCTGAAAATGTTTCATTTATTGAATTCATTGAGGTTTAGGTTCTCGTTTGTATAGCTAGAGGGTAAATTACAGATACTCATGCTTGTTTTATCATTATAATGAAAGCAGTACTGATATTTGCAACACTAATTAAAATTCTACTCTGATCCATATAAATGCAGTCTCTTCCCCAAATAGATTATTTTCAGACCTTTACATAAAATTTACTCTATATATATGTGATAATGGAAGTACCTATCTTTAGTGTAACATAATCAAGGTTAAGAGAAAGTAAAAATTAGGTTCAGACTTTTTAATACTGCAGGGTACATTTTTAGTACCCTACAGAGAGAATTAGTCACACGACTCCCATTAACTTTAATGGAACCTGTATGGGCAAATTGTATGCTGAAATTCGGAGGAAGTTAATGTCTGTAGAGTTTACTAGTTCCATTTTTTCTCTTTGTACTTTTAGTTAGGGTTACCTTTACTTTCTCATGATCCAGAAGGAAGACAAGTCAATACGAGTGATCAACATAAATGTTTGCCAAGCTTTATAAGCCCTCGTTTTCTATACATTTGCCACGAAGTTAGAAACCTGCAAACAAAGCTTATAGCATTTGTGATTCCATTAGCAAGCAAATTCAACTAAATAGCATGGTTTTTAAATATGAAAATTATAATTATCCTTTAAATATTAGAAATATTATGGCATTTTTTATTCTCCAGTGTGTATTAATATTTCATATTTGCATTTGCAATTACAATAGCAAAATCAGAAACTTTAAAAATATTTTCAAAATAATGTATGTTGAAATAAAATCATTGTATTACCATATTAGGTGTTTATATTTGAAATAAAATGTGTTTGGAATTGTATATATTGGTCTTATTAAAATGTTATATATCACATTTAGGCACTATTGTGAAAGACAAGGATAGGCAATTAAAAATTAAAACATCCTCACAAGAGATAAAGGAAGCTAAATGTTCTTCACCACTATCAACGATACCTCATAGTTACAGAAATAACTATGAATTCAATCATCTGACAATGTAATGAAATTATGATCAGTTAACAAATGTAGGCAAAAGTGTTTAGAATTTATATTTATCACATAGGGAAAAAAAGAGAAATAAATGAAGATACTTCTAATGTCAACTCATTCAAGATCATACCACTATTAACTTGGAAACAACTAAGAATCTCTCTAGTCTCTCTTCCTCCCATCAAATAGACCTATCTGTATTTTAAGTTGTCTGGAAATTCACCATTTTTAAAAATTAACATTATTTTATTTAAAAAAAAAGAACACGGAATCTAAACTTCTGATTTTTTTTATTATATCTTATTTGGGCATCTAAACAATCAAAACAGAACTTATAAGATAAAAAAAAACCATGGTTTAATTGGGAAAAAAAAGAAGACATGAATGATGACACCAAAATTAATGTCATAATTAATTTCATCTTGGACAGATGTTTCAGAAAACATCCAAATCTACTCATCATTCATTTGTTGAGCAATTTTTATTAAGCACCCACAATGTCCTTATACAACTTTAGGAAATGGGTTAGGTGATAGACAAAACATACAAATTCCCTGTAATCTTGGATCTGACATTCTAATGGGGCAGAAAAAACAAAGAAGGAAACCAGAGGAGGAAAGACAATTTAAGATTGTGATACATACTAAAAAGGAGTTGTTGCAATTTTCACCACCCGAGAATGCAGCTATTTGATTTTCTCTCCTCAACTTCTTTGATAACCCCCTTTTACTCCTTGAAGTTAAAAGTAAATATAAATGTATCAGTAGATCTATATTTCATCCATCTCATTGTGCCATTTCCCTTAAAAGAGATCCACATATTCATGAAACACATCAATATTTGCCATGCTTTATAACATCCATGTTATGTGTTGTCAGCATTCAAAGATGCTCACTTTCATTGAAGTTTTTTAGTTCTTGCTGTTGTGGTTGAATGTGTTCCGTCCAAAATTCAGGTGTTGTAACTTAACCGCCAATGTAGCAAACAGTATTAAGGGGTGGGACCTTCAGAAGGTGATTAAGTCATGATTAAGTCATTAAGTCAGGGCCCTTTTAAATGGTCTTGTCAGGAGTTCTTCCCGTTTGTCCTTTTGCCTTCTGTCATGTGAAGACAAGTGTTTTCCCCCTTCAAAGGACACACACAGCATTCAAGACTTCATCTAGGAAGTAGAGTCTGGCCCCTCACCAGACAATGAACCTGCCAGTGCATTAATCTTGAACTTCCCAGCCTCTAGAACTCTGAGAAATAAAATTTTGTATTTTATAAATTACCCATTCTGTGGTATTTTGTTATAGCAGCCCAAATGGACTGAGACATCAACTTTTGCAGTTTTCAGTATTTTGGGTTTGTCCCCAGGTCACCAGAGAAGTTCAATGACTGAAAACCCAAGACTGTGAAAAAAAAGTCTTCAGAAGAGGTTAGTGAATGAGGATTTTTCTCCAAAGCAAAATGATTGTCACTGCATGGTTATTTCTCATTCTGTGTGATTTTTCTATGTGGAGAACAGAAAAAAAAGAGTTTGAAAGATAAGTTGGGGTGTGAATTTGGCTGCTTGTAATTCTATGAAATTACACTGACTGTCTTGTCTTCTGTGTCAGACACTAAAACTATTTCCTCTAACTAGCAAAAGAGATGCCAGTGCTTTTGTCTGTTATTTTTTCTTAATGCATAATTTATGTATGGCCCATTTATTAATAACAATGAAGTGTTGTACCTGGAAATCTGCTCTCAAAAGAACAGAATATACAGAATTAAACAGAACATTTTCATAAGACAGATATGATTTTTACATTAAAGAAAACAAAACATTCCCTAGTTAATTCTTCCTGAAAGTGTTGGATAAAATCCAGCAGAAATTATTCAATTATTAAAATAACCATATTTATCACATTAAACAAGAATTTTAACTCTTCCCTGGTTTCTGATAAATCTCAAGGGAAATTAAACGTAACGGCGTATTCTAGAAGAGGAAATATTCCAGTAAAGCACCATTTTTGTTATTTCTTTCAATGCAGAGAAACTCTACTATTCACTTTATATATATTTCCCTTGCCTAATACAATGATGTACCATATTGTAATGATAATAAAATCTATACTAGCTAATAATTATGAGGTAATTAATATTCATGAGGCAATGTGCTCTTGCCAAAGGTCTCTTGGTAAGAGAAAGAGCTAGCATTTAAGGTCAAGTATCTGACTCTAGAACCCTACTACTTTCCACTGCCTTGTTTAGAGAAGATACTCAAAAACACATTTACATTAAATTAAAATCTTGCTAGATTTAGCTGTCTTGAGATAAGCCATTAGAAGATGTAAACTTTGGCTGGCTGCAGTGGCTCACACCCGTAATCCCAGCACTTTGGGAGGCCGAGGCAGGGGGATCACCAGGTCAGGAGATCGAGACCATCCTTGTTAACACAGTGAAACCCTGGCTCCACTAAAAATACAAAAACAAAATTAGCTGGGTGTGGCGGCATGACCTGTAGTCCCAGCTGCTGGGGAGGCTGAGCAGGAGAATGGCGCGAACTCCGGAGGAAAGCTTGCGGTGAGCCGAACTTGTGCCACTGCACGCCAGCCTGGGTGACAGAGCAAGACTCCATCTCAAAAAAAAAAAAAAAAAAAAAAAGATGTAAACTTCTGGATACATGTCTGGGGTAAAAAGTAAAATATTAATATATTAAATAATTATATCTATTCCAAATGTTCTAAGCCTTGTAGAAGTCTTGAGCTACAAAGGATTTCAGCAGTCATTTAAAGCCAATCCTTTCAATTTTCAGAGGTGGATCCAAACTCTTCTGGGTCTAGAGAGGTGATTTAGTTATTGTGTGCCATGTAGCTTGCTAATAGCAAAGTTCAACTTGCTAATTTTCATGCAAAAAAATTAATTATACCCAACTGTTTTCATTTATGTATTTATTTGGGAGTGAACCTGCATTATTACCTATATTAGCTTTATATAGTGTATTAGTCCATTTTCAACACATACCCAAGACCGGGTAATTTATAAAGGAAAGAGGTTTAATTGACTCATGGTTCAGGATAGCTGGAGAGGCCTCAGGAAACTTACAATCATGGGGGAAACAAGGGGAAAGCAAGGCACCTTCTTCACAAGGTGGTAGGAAGAAGAAAGAATGCAGGAGGAACTACCAAACACTTATAAAACCATCAGATCTCATGAGAACTCACTCATTATCATGAGAACAGCATGGGGGAAACCACCCGCAGGATCCAATTACCTCCATCCTCTGTCTCCCTTGACATATGGGAATTATGGGGATTTTAAGGATTACAATTCAAGATGAGATTTTGGGTGGGGATACAACCAAACCATATCATGTAGTATGGCAGAGAGACATTTAAGGTCTCTCCATTACCCTTACCTCCTAGTATCTATGCCTTTGTGTGATTTACTTCCTTTGAATGTGGATAAGACCTGTAACTTATGCTTTTACCTAAAACAATGTAGCAAAGATGGTGTGGTGGAGTGCACATTATTACTTGTATGTAATTATATGTATATGTTACATAAGATTATAGCTTCCATTTAACTGTAGTCTCTCTCTCTCTCCCCAGATGCATGTGTGCATGCACACACACACACACACACACACACACTCACACTTACTTTACTTTCTGGCTTTTATGAAGCAAGCAGCAATGTTAGAAGGCATATGTAGCACGGAATTAAGGGCAGCCGCTAGGAGCTGAGAAAGGCTTCCAGCCAACAGCCTGCAAGGATCTCCAGCTGACAACCAGCAAGAAAAGAGTCCCTCCATCCTGCAATCACAAGGAAATGAATCATGGTACAACCTAAGTGAATTTGGACGTGAGTCCTTCCACAGTCAGCCCTTCAGATAAAAACCCAGTCCTGAACAAGACTTTGACGGAAGCCTTTCAGAGAATTCATCTAATCTGTGTTCAGACTCTTAACCTACAGAAACTGTTAGATAACAAATGTCTATTGTTTTAAGCCACTACATTTATGCTAACTTCCTATACAATAGAAAAGTAATACATGTACTTAGCCTTATTATAGCAAGAATCTAACACTGAATTTAATTATTGTCAAACTAAGTAAGGTTTAGCTAGTTAAGATTTAGTTTTTGTGTACTCAGAGGACCTGAATGAATATATCTTGAATGAAGGAATGATAATATATCATTAGTATAAAATCAACCAGAAAGAGGTAAAACCTGATTATGGTTTAATTGTATTATCATTTATTTTTTTTTAATTTTTTGCCTGATAATTGCACTTTTTCTTTTATTTGTGCGTAATAAAGAGTGAGCATTGTAAGCAAAAATAGCTTTGGTTAGAATTTCAACATTAGAAAAGAAGAAGAAATTACTTAGCCTCTAGAAATTTGCTAATGTGACTTTCTACATCTGTGGTGTGTATGTTGCTATTACAGCTCTTTCTATAAGTTTAGGGTCAATGCTATGAGAATTCATCAGTGTAGCTTTCGTACAGTCATTTCCATTTTTAAGATCATTAAAAGAACTGCTTTTGACTTCATTCTCCATTTCAAGAACTCTAAATCACACTTGAATGGACATTTACTTTATTCCTATGTAATTCAGGCATTCTAAGAGGCCTACTGAATGGCCTTCAAAAGGAAACTAACTATAGAAAGCAGATATATGGATTTGAGTGTTCAATGAAAATGCTGGACTATTTTTTAAATGTGACTACTCATAAAATTAAGATACAATGGAATTATTTCTATGGTTAGTATTTGTCATTGACTGTAACATTACTAAGATTATAGGCAGATAAAGTGAAATACAATAGTCTTTAAAACAATCTTGATTTTAAAAAGCCATGTCTTCATTTTGTACCCTTCAAAAAATTGCCATACTGTTTCCTTTCTAGACATCAAAGATTTCTGGGGTCATGGCCAATAAAGCAGATCTTGCTTATATGAAGAAAATATAAAATCATCCAGTTTGCTTTACTTTACAGATGAAGATATTGAAGTACAAAGAGACGCTAACCCAAGGACAAAAAAAATGGATAATGGCAGAATAGCACTAGAAATCTCTTCTGAGTTTAACTAATGAACATAGGTCTCTAATTTTTTTTGTGCATATATCAGAACTTAGTAACCGAGTCACAAAGGTAGGATATATCAGTTATTTGTTCTGTTTTGCCTTAGACTATAAGAACCTAGCTTTGAGAAACATTCCCTTCTCCATATAATGTTATACTTTCTGATGCAGCATGGATACCAAGTAAAGATTAATAAAAGAAAATTTGAAGCAGTGATTTTTCAAAAGAAAGAAAAGAATGTCAAGAAATTATTATTGTGAAGGAGTAGGAATATACAGTGTCAATATATTAAGTAATTTTTGAAAGGAGATAGGGTATTTATTCATTAATAAATAGCTAGCATAAGTCAAAAGTGTTTGCTGAATCTAAAGCATTAATTTCTGTACTTTTGAAAGGATCTAGTTACCATTCATTGTTCTATGCACATATAATGGAAGCCAGTATATTTTTTTAGACCGAAATTTGAAAAAATTGAAAATTTAAAAAGTAAAATTTAATCCTAGATTGTACACAGCACAGGAAAGAGTTCAAAGTTTATTTCTGGGTGTTATTAATTGTGTACCAGTTTCGGATTTTACAATCTCTGTAAATGTTATGTGTACAATATTAGTTGAAAAGTTTAATAAAATCATGGCAACTTTAATTAATTTCAGAAAATTCAAAATAGCGAAGTGTCGTCAAACTTCAACTGTTTGTTTATATTTAAAACTAAAAATCATTGAATTTTAATTTTTTCTCACTCCAGAATGCAATATTTTATTTTTCTTATCTATTTAGAAACAAAAGAGTAAAAGTAGATAGAAAAAATTAATATTACTCTTTTTAATGTAACTTTTGGTATACAAAAGTACCTTGGAAAAACTGAAGACAGCATTTTACTATTATATTCAGTAGTCTAAAAGAAGACCTCATGAGATAACCTGGGTCAGAGATGCACAACAAAGTAATAGTTAAAATAGAAAAGTTTTTAAATTAGATAACTTACTGGTTTTCACCAACTTTTATTGGTTGGAGCGTGTGAACTTTGGAACTCTTTATAGAACTGCATGGTTTTCATATTCGTTATGCCTGCATGCATATATGTGTATAGATAATTGCTATGCCTTGCACCAAGGATATGAACTGTGTAAAATTACTGTAGTAAGTTGTAAATGATGTATGAAATGAGAAATCTTTGCCCACTGGCAGTACATGGATAGAACAGAGATAGTGACGTGCAATGGCTTCTCTGTCATTTGTCATAGTATTCATCTTATAAAAGGCAGAACATATCAATAAACCCGAAGTGTCAAACATGCGTACTAAACAATATATTTCATTGCTTCGTTTTTAAATCCTACTTTTTTCTTAAAACCCAGTTTACAAAAACCTTTGTGCTCAAGGTGAATATGAAAAACTTCTATGTTAATGATTTTGATTACCCATTCAAAAACCTTAAATGCAAAAAATTCTAAATAGCACCATACATATGTGCCTTTATACGTATATTCAGTATTGTAAGTTTCCAGATTTGCCATCCAAGGTACACCTTTTTGTCAGGACATAATAGAAGCTTTATCTGTAATGATTAACATACAACTATTTAAAAACATCTGAGAGTAGAAGTGATATTTTCACTTTGTATCTTGATGTCTGAAAGACTTCAGATTTCACCCACCGTTAATTGGCACAAGCAACAGAATCAACATTGTTCTTCTAAACTATTATTAATCTAAAATTATTGTGGCTAACTTCTCACTCTCACTGACCAATCCTCAAATCAGTTGCTTAATCAAACAGTTGAGATAATTAAACTTTTGCATATTCAATGCCATCTTGTCACAAAATTTCCCAGTACCAGGAAAACAAACTTGAGAGCAAAAATTAAATAACAGTACAAATGGTCTTCCAGATTCTGGATCGGCTTGTAAGAAGTTTGGAAGCCACTGCTACATCCTAACAACCAGCCAGAAGCTGAACAAACTGAAAAATCAGCAACACTTCTGAGAGCCACACAGGACGTGAGATAACAGGGCAAGCCTCTGCCTCCAAAATTGGAGAGACCAACAGGCAAATACACAGAATTAAAACTTAGGGAAGAAGAAACCCACATGCTGAAACCTCCACAGGAACCAGTGCTGGGGTAGGAAAATCCGAACTGTAGTTGATGAATTGCTGGAGATTCAGTGAAAACAAGTTTGAGAGATAAAAACTCCAGGGATATCCAGTCAATGGGTGAGAGAGATTTATTTATTATAGCAGTGCTGTAAATACATTATAGTAATATAATAATATATCATATTACTATAATGTACATATTAGATATAATGTATATATAAGTAATATAATAAATGCATTATAGCATTTATTATATTCTATATAATGTGTATATAATAACATAAGTAATATAATAAATACTTTATAGCATTTATTATAGCAGCGCTATAATAAATGGTGCTGGAAAAACTGGATAACTAAATGCAGAAGAATGAGACCCCTATCTCTCACTATACACATAAATCAAATCAAAATGATTTGAAGACTTAATGTAAGACCTCAAACTATAAAACTACTAGAAGAACAAATTGAGGAAATGCTTCAGGACATTGGTCTGGGGAAAGATTTATTGTGTAAGACCTCAAAAGCACAGTCAAGCAAAGTGAAAATGGACAATTGGGATTATATGAAGCTAAAAAGCTTCTGGAAGGCAAAGAAAACAATCAACAAAATGAAGAGATAACCCACAGAATGGGAAAAAATATTTGCAAACTTCCTATAGGACAAGGAATTAATGGCCAGAATATAGAAGGAGCTCAAGTAACTGAATAGCAAAAGAAAAAATAAAACAGCAAATAGATTCAAAAATTGGCAAAACATCTGAACAGGTATTTCTCAAAAGAAGACATAAAAATGGCCAACAGGTATATGAAAAATGTTCAGCATCACTAATTATAGAAATGCAATCAAAACCACAATGAGATATCTCACTCCAGTTAAAATGACTTGTATCAAAAAAAGAGGTTATAAGAGATATTGGCAATGATGTGGAGAAAGGAGGACCCTCAAACACTGTGGTGGGAATGCAAATTAGTAGAACCACTATGGAGAACAGGATGCAGATTCCTCAAAAAGCTAAAAATAGAACTAGAATGTGAGCCAGCAATTCCACTACTGGGTATATATCTAAGGGAAAGGAAAACAATATATCAAAGAGATATCTGCACTTCCATGTCTGTTGTAGCACTATTCACAATTGTCAAAATATGAAATTAACCTAAGTGCTCATCAACAAATGAATGAACAAAGTATGGTATTATGTACACCATTTTACTCAGCCATTAAAAATAATAACATTCTGTCATTTGCAGCGACATTGATAGAACTGAAGTTGATTAATGTTAAGTGAAATAAGCTAAGAACAGAAAGAAAAATATTGCATGTTCTCAGTCATATGTGGAAATTAAAAAATGAAACATGGCTCATAAAGAGTAGAACAGTGATTACCAGAGGCCAGAAAGGGGAATAGGGTGAGGGGAAAAATAATTAAATGTACTTATTACCACTGAACCTCACACTTACAAATGGTAAAGATGCTAAATGATATATGTATATTTTATATTTAAAATGAAGTAAAATTTAAAAACACAAATCTAGAACACTATACTCAGTGAAGTTATCTTTTAAACGTGAAGGAAAAATAAAAACTTTTTCAGACAAACGACATTCAAGACATTTGTTGCCAGTAGACCTGCCTTGCAAGAAATTTCAAGTCGTTTAAACCAGCACTTTGGGAGGCTAAGGTGGGCAGTTCACGAGGTCAGGAGGTCGAGACCATCCTGGCCAACCTGGTGAAACCCCATCTCTACTAAAATACAAAAAATTAGCTGGGCATGGTGGTGCATGCCTGTACTCCCAGCTACTTGGGAAGCTGAGGCAGGAGAATCGCTTAAACCCGGGAGGCAGAGATTGCAGTGAGCCAAGATCACACCACTGCACTCCAGCCTGGGCTACAGAGTGAGACTCTGTCACAAAAAGAAAAACAAACAAACAAAAAAAGCCTTTCGAAAGATAGAAATTATTTTGATTTCAGGTCTTATACTTAAGTCTTTGATCCATCCTGAGTTGATTTTAGTATAAGGTGAGAGATGAGTATCCAGTTTCATTCTTCTACACGTGACTTGCCAATTATCCCAGCATCATTTGTTGAAGGGTGTCCTTTGCCCACTTTGTTTATATTTTTGTTCGCTTTGTCAAAGATTAGTTGGCTGTAAGTATTTGGCTTTATTTCTGGGTTCTCTATTCTGGTCCATTGGTATATGTGCTTATGTTTATACCAGTACCATGCTGTTTTGGTAACTAGAGGCTTGTAGTATAGTTTGAAGTTAGGTAATGTGATGCCTCCAGATTTGTTCTTTTTGCTTAGTCTTACTTTGGCTCTGTGGGCTGTTTTTTGGTTCCATGTGAATTTTCGGATAGTTTTTTCCCAGTTGTGTGAAGAATGATTGTTATTTTGATGGGAATTGCACTGTATCTGTAGATTGCTTTTGGCAGTATGGTCATTTTTACAATATTGATTCTACCCATCTATGAGCATGGGATGTTTTTCCATTTGTTTGTGTTGTCTATGCTTTCTTTCAGAAGTGTTTTGCAGTTTTCCTTGCAGAGATCTTTCATTTCCTTGGTTAGATATATTCCTAAGTATTTTATTTTCTTTGTGACTGTTGTAAAAGGGATTGAGTTCTTGATTTGGTTCTCAGCTTGGTCATTGTTGGTGTATAGCAGTTATTTGTGAACATTAATTTTGTGTCTTGAAACTTTATTGAATTCATTTATCAGACCTAGGAGCTTTTTGGATGGGTCTTTAGGGTTTTTTAGGTATGTGATTATACATCAGTGAAGAGTGACAGTTTGACTTCTTCTTTACTGATTTAGAAAGATTTCTTTCTCTTGTCTGATTGCTCTGGCTAGGATGTCCAGTACTATGTTGAACAGACGCAGTGAAAGTGAGCATCCTTGTCTTGTTCCACTTCTCAGGGGGAATGCTTTCAGCTTTTTTCCCATTCACTATAATGTTGGCTGTGGTTTTATGATAGATGGCTTTTAAAGGCTGGTTCTTAGAAAAACCATACCTATATGTATGTCCATTCTATGCCAATTTTGCTGAGGGTTTTTGTCATAAAGTGATGCTGGATTTTGTCAAATGCTTTCTCTGTGTCTATTGAGATGATCATATGATTTTTGTTTTTAATTCTGTTTATCTGAAGTATCACATTTATTGACTTGTGTATGGTAAGCCATCCCTGCATTCCTGGTACGAAACCCATTTGATCATTATGCATTATCTTTTTTACATGCTGTTGGATTAAGTTCACAAGAATTTTTTGGAGATTTTTGAATCTATGTTCATCATGGACACTGGTCTGTGGTTTTCTTTTTCTGTTATGTCATTTCCTGATTTTGGAATTAGGATGATACTGGCTTCATAGAATGATTTAGAGAGAATTCCCATTTTCTCTATCTTTTGGAATAGTTTCACTAAGATTGATACAAATTCTTCTTTGAATGTCTGATAGAATTCAACTGTGAATCCATCTGGTCTTGGACTTATTTTGTTGACAATTTTTTTATTATTGTTTCAATCTTGCAACTTGTTACTGATCCATTAAGAGCTTCTATTTCTTCCTGATTTAATGTAAGAGGATTTTGTATTTCCAGGAATTTATATTACACGTCTCTGTATTTTCTAGTTTGTGCACATAAAGGTGTTCACAGTAGCCTTGAATGACTTTTTATGTGTGTGGTATCAGTTGTAATATCTCCTGTTTGATTTCTAATCCATCTAATTATTTGAATCTAATTGATCCAATTGAATTATTCAGATATTCTTTCGTTTTTTTCTTGGTTAACCTCGCTAATGGTCTATTAATTTTGTTTATCTTTTCAAAGAATCAGTTTTTTGTTACATTTATTTTTTGGTTGTTGTTGTTGTTGTTGTTGTTTGGTTTTGCTTCAATTCCATTTATTTCTACTCTGATCTTTGTTATTTCTCTTCCTCTGCTGGGTTTAGGTTTGGTTTGTTCTTGTTTCTCTAGTTCCTTGAGGTGTGATCTTAGATGGTCTATTTGTACTCTTCAGGCTTTTTGATGTAGTCATTTAATGTTATGAGCTGTCCTCTTAAAACTGCTTTTGCTGTATCCCAGAGGTTTTGGTAAATTTTGTCACTATTATTATTCAATTCAAAGAAATTTTAATTTCCATCTTGATTTCATTGTTGGCCCAAAGATCACTCAAAAGCAGATTATTTAATTTCTATGTATTTGCATAGTTTTTACAGTTCCTTTTGGAGTTAACTTCCAGTTTTATTCCACTGTTGTCTGAAAGAACACATGATATAATTTTGATTTTCTGAAATTTATTGAGACTTGTTTTTGTGACATATTGTATGATCCATCTTGGAGAATGTTCCATGTGCTGATGAAAATAATGTATATTCTGCAGTTGTTGGGTAGAATGTTCTGTAAATATATGTTAAATCCATTTGTTCTAGGACATGGTTTAAGCCCATTGTGTTGACCTTCTGTCTTGATGACCTGTCTAATGCTGTCAGTGGTGTATTAAAGTCCCCCACTATTAATATCGTGCAGTATATCTCATTTCTGAGGTCTAGTAGTAATCGTTTTATAAATTTGGGAGCTCCAACCATAAATCTTCTAGAAAATAACATCCATAAAAACTCTTGTAGACATTGGCTTAGGGAAAGAGTTTATGACCAAGAACCCAAAAGCACATGCAACAAAAACAAAAATAAATAGAGTGGCCTAATGAAACTAAAAAGGTTCTGCACAGCAAAATAAACAATCAGCACCTTCCACCATGATTGTAAGTTTCCTGAGGCCTCCCAGCCATGCTTCCTGTTAAGCCTGTGGAATTGTGAGTAAATTAAACCTCTTTTCTTCATAAATTATCCAGTCTCAGGTAGTTCTTTATAGCAGTGTAAGAACAAACTAATACACCAGCCCAAGGAAAAAAGATACAAACAAGCCCAGACTATGAAGCCTACAATACTACATAACTCTTCAATGCCCAGACACAGACAACCATCTACAAGTATTAAGACCATCCAGGAAAACATACTTCAATAAATGAACTAAATAAGGCACCAGGGACCAATCCTGGAAAAACAGAGATATATGACTTTTCAGAAAATTGAAAATGCTGTTTTGAGGAAACTCAAAAAAATTCAAGATAACACAGGAAGGAATTCAGAATTCTATCAGATAAATTTAAGAAAGATTGAAATAATTTGAACAAATCAAGTAAAAATTGCAGAAATTATATAGTTGAAAAATTCAGTTGACATGTTGAAGAATTCTTAATAGCATTGAAGTGGAATTGATCAAGCAGAAGAAAGAATTAGTGAACTTGAAAACAGGCCAATTGAAAATACACAGTCAGACAAATCAAAAGAAAACGAATATAAAAACAATGAAGCGTACCTACAGAATATAGAAAATACACCTCAAAAGGGCAAATCTAAGCATTTTTGACCTTAAGGAGGAGGTAGAGAAGGAGATAAGGGAAGAAAGTTTATTCAATGGGATAACACAGAGAACTTCTCAAACCTAGAGATAAACATCAACATTCAAGTACAAGAAGGTTATAGAACACCAACCAGATTTAATCCAAACAAGACTAACTCAAGTCACTTAATAATCAAACCCCTGAAGATCAAGGATAAAGAAAGAATCCTAAAAGCAACAAAAGAAAAGCAATAAATAACATACTAAGAAGCTCCAATACATCTGGCAGCAGACTTTTCAGTGGAAACCATACAGGTAAGGAAAGAGTGGCATAGCATATTTCAAGTGCTAAAGGAAAAAAAAAAAAAAAAAACTTTTCCGCTAGAATAATACATTCAGTGAAAATATCCTTCAAATATGAAGGAGAAAACCTTTCCCAGACAAAGAAAAGCTGATAGATTTCATCAACACCAGACCTGTCCTACAAGAAATGCTGATGGGAGTTCTTCAATCTGAAAAAAAAGAGAATGTTAGTGAGCAAAAAGAAATTGTATGAAGGTACAAATTCACTGGTAATAGTAAGCACACAGAGAAACACAGAATAGTATAACACTATAATGGTGGTGTGTAAACTGCTTAAGTAGAAAGACTAAATGATGAACCAATCAAAAATAACAACCACAACAAGTTTTTCAGACACAGAAAGTACCATAAGACATAAAGAGAAACAACAAAACATTAAAAAGTGGGGGAATGAAGTAAAACTGTAGAGTTTTTGTTATTTCTCTTTTCACATATTTGTATGGTTGTACATGCAATCAGTGTTAAGTTGTCATCGGTTTAAAATAATAGATTATAATATAGTATTTACAAGCTATCGGGGAAACTGGCCCCCAATATTTCAGCATAGGCTCTTTCTATTTTCCCTAAGTGTTGGCTGGTCTGAGAAATAAGAGAAAGAGTACAAAGAGAGAAATTTTACAGCTGGGCCACCGGAGGTGACATCACATATAGGCAGGTTCCCTGATGCCCACCTGAGCCACAAAACCAGCAAGTTTTTATTAGGGATTCTAAAAAGGGAGGGAGTGTACGAAGAGGGAGTAAGTCACAAAGATCACATGCTTCAAAGGGCAATAAAAGATCACAAGGCAAGGCAAAATTAGAATTACATATGAGGGCCTATGTCCCACTGTGCACGCATCGTCTTGATAAACATCTTAACAGGAAACAGGGTTTGAGAGCAGACAACCAGTCTGACTAGAATTTACCAGGCTGGAACTTCCCAATCCTTGTAAGCCTGAGGGTACTGCAGGAGACCAGGGTGTATTTCAGTCCTTATCTCAACCATGTAAGACAGACACTCCCAGAGCAGCTGTCTATAGGCCTACCCCCAGGAATACATTCCTTCCCCAGGGCTATCAGTTATTAATATTCCTTGCTGGGAAAAGAATTCAGTGATATTTCTCCTACTCACACGTCTGTCTATAGGCTCTCTGCAAGAAGAAAAATATGGCTGTATTCTGCCCGACCCCACAGGCAGTCAGACCTTATGTTTATCTTTCCTTGTTCCCTGAAAATCACTGTTATTCTGTTCTCTTTCAGGGTGCACTGATTTCATATTGTTCAAACACACATGTTTTACAAACAATTTGTACAGTTAAGGCAATTGTCACAGGGTCCTGAGGTGACATACATCCTCAGCTTATGAAGATGACAGGATTAAGAGATTAAAGTAAAGACAGGATATAAGAAATTATGAGTATTGATTGGGGAAGTGATAAATGTCCATGAAATCTTCACAATTTATGTTCAGAGATTGCAGTAAAGACAGGCATAAGAAATTATAAAAGTATTAATTTTGGAAACTGATAAATGTCCATGAAATCTTTACAATTTATGTTCTTCTGCCTCAGCTCCAGGCAGTCCCTCCATTCGGGGTCCCTGACTTCCTGCAACAACAAGCCTTATGGTAATCTCAAATCAAAAAACATACAATGGATACACAAAAAATAAAAAGCAAGAAATTATAGCATATCAACCCCATCAAAAAGTGGGCAAAGGACATGAACAGACACTTCTCAAAAGAAGACATTTATGCAGCCAGAAAACACATGAAGAAATGCTCATCATCACTGGCCATCAGAGAAATGCAAATCAAAACCACAGTGAGATACCATCTCACACCAGTTAGAATGGCCATCATTAAAAAATCAGGAAACAACAGGTGCTGGAGAGGATGTGGAGAAATAGGAACACTTTTACACTGTTGGTGGGACTGTAAACTAGTTCAACCATTGTGGAAGTCAGTGTGGTGATTCCTCAGGGATCTAGAACTAGAAATACCATTTGACCCAGCCATCCCATTACTGGGTATATACCCAAAGGAGTATAAATCATGCTGCTATAAAGACACATGCACACGTATGTTTATTGCGGCACTATTCACAATAGCAAAGACTTGGAACCAACCCAAATGTCCAACAACAATAGACTGGATTAAGAAAATGTGGCACATATACACCATGGAATACTATGCAGCCATAAAAAATGATGAGTTCGTGTCCTTTGTAGGGACATGGATGAAACTGGAAAACATCATTCTCAGTAAACTATCGCAAGGACAAAAAACCAAACACCACATGTTCTCACTCATAGGTGGGAATTGAACAATGAGAACTGATGGACACAGGAAGGGGAACATCACATTCCGGGTACTGTTGTGGGGTGGGGGGTGGGGGGGGCGGGGACAGCATTAGGAGATATACCTAATGCTAAATGACGAGCTAATGGGTGCAGGAAATCAACATGGCACATGGATACATATGTAACAAACCTGCACATTGTGCACATGTACCCTAAAACCTAAAGTATAATAAAAAAAAAAAAAGAAATTATAGCATATCACCAGACAAAATCACCTTTACCAAACAGAAGACAAGGATA
Source organism: Hylobates moloch (assembly GCF_009828535.3). Lineage (NCBI taxonomy): Eukaryota > Metazoa > Chordata > Mammalia > Primates > Hylobatidae > Hylobates > Hylobates moloch. The sequence goes on from NW_026652284.1 coordinate 56,972,177, forward strand.
AAGGAAAGAAGAATGAGAAGACTGCAAAACAACAAAAAGAAATAACATAATGGCAGGGGTAATATCCTACTTATCAATAATATTAAATGTAAATGTACTAAACTCTCCAATCAAAAAACACAGAGTGGCTGAAAGGATGAAGAAACAAGGCCCAATGATTTGTTGCCTATAGGAAACATAAGTCACCTAAAAAGATACACATAGACTGAAAATAAAGGGATGGAAAAAGATATTTTATGCCAATGGAAACCAAAAAAGCATGAGAGTAGCTATTCTTATATCAGACAAAACTGATTTCAAGATGAAAACTGTAAGCAGAGACAAAGAAGGTAATTGTATAATGATAAAGGTGTCTGTTCAGCAAGAGGATGTTATAATTTTAGATATATATGCACCCAACACTAAAACACTCAGATATATAAAGAAAATATTATTAGAGCTAAAGAGAGAGACAGTCCCCAAATTTAACTTCAGGGGTACATGTGCAGTTTGTTACACAGGCAAACTGTGTCACAAGGATTTGTTGTAGAGACTAGTTCATCCCCAAGATATTAAGCCTAGTACCCATTTGTTATTGTTCTTGATTCCCTCCTTCTCCTACCCTCCGTCCTCTGACAGGTTCCAATGTCTGCTATTCCCCCCACTATCACCCATGTGTCCATGTGTTCTCATCATTTGGGTCCCACTTATAAGTGAGAACATGTGGTATTTGGTTTTCTGCTCCTATGTTAGTTTGCTAAGAATGGCGACTTCCAACTGCATCCATTTTCCTGCAAAAGACATGATCTTGTTCTGTTTTATGGCTGCATATCTATATATATATATCACATTTTCTTTATCCAGTCGACCACTGATGGGCATTTAGATTGATTCCATGTCTTTGCTATCGTGAATAGTGCTGTGATGAACATACACATGCATGTGTCTTTATAACATAAAAATTTATATCCCTTTGGTTATATACCTAGTAATGGAATTGCTGGGTCAAATGATACAACTTTCTTTAGGTCTTTGAGGAATTGCCACACTATCTTCCACAATGGTTGAACTAGTTTACACTCCTACCAACAGTGTATAAGCATTCCCTTTTCTCTGCAACCTTGCCAGCACCTATTATTTTTTGACATTTTAATAATGGCCATTCTGACTGGTGTGAGACGGTATCTCAATGAGGTTTTGATTTGCATTTCTCTAATGATCAGTGATATGAGCTTTTCTTTTCATATGCTTATTGGCTGCATGTATGACTTGCCTTGAAAGGTGTCTGTTCTTGTTCTTTGCCCACTTTTCAATGCAGTTGTTTGCTTTTTCTCTTAAATTTGTTTAAGTTATAGCTGGAGACTTCAATACGCCACTTTCAGCATTGGACAGATCTCTGAGACAGAAAATCAACAAAGAAATATTAAATGTAATCTGCACTATAGAACAAATTGATCTAATAGATATTTACAGAACATTTTATCCAACATCTGTCAAATACACACTCTTCTTCTCAGCATGTGGATCATTGTCAAAGATAGTCCATATATTAGGTCCTTAAAAAGTCTTAAAATATTCCAAAAAATTGAAATAATATCAAGCATCTTATCTGACCACAATGGAGTAAAACTAGAAGTCAATACCTAAAGGAATGTTAGAATATATACAAAAACATCAATATTAAATGGTATGCTCCTAAATGACTAGTGAGTCAGTGAAGAAATTAAGAAGAAAAGTTAAATAATTTTTCAAACATGTAATAATTTTAATACAGCATCCCTAAACCTGTGGGATTACAGCAAAAGCAGTACTGAGTAAAGTTTACAGCTGTAAGTGCCTATATCAAAAAAGAAGGAAACTTCAAATAAATAAATGAATGAAATAGCATCTTAAAGAACTAGAAAAGCAAGAGGAAACTAAACTCAAAAGTAAGAGAAGAAAAGAGATAGGAACCAAAGCAGAAACAAATGAATATGAAATGATGAAAACAATACAAAAGATCAATGAAACAAAAAGTTGTTTTTTTGAAAAAATAAACAAAATGGAAAAACCTTTAGTCAGACTAGGAAAAAAAGAGAGAAGACCCAAATAAGTAAAATCAGAAACGAAGAAGAAAAAGACATTACAATTGATAACACAGAATTCAAAGGAAAATTAGTGGCTACCATGAACAACTATATACCAATGAATTAGAAAATTTAGAAGAAATTGATACATTTCTAGACACATACAACCTACCAAGATTGAAGCATGAAGAAATCAAAAACCTGAACAGTCCAATAACAAGTAACAAGACCCGAGGCCCATAATGAAAAGTTGCCCAGGATTTAAAAAAAAAAAAAAAAAAAAAGAAGAAGAAGAAGGCTGGGAACTGATGAATTCACTGCTGAATTCTACCAAACATTTAGAGAAGAACAAATACTAATCCTACTCAAAGTGTTCGAAAAATGAAGGAGGAGTGAATGTTTTCAAACTCATTGTATGAAGCCAGTGTTATCCTGATACCAAAACCAGACAAAGACACATTTATAAAAGAGAAAACTACAGGCAAACATCTCTGATGACTATTCATGCAAAAATCATTGAAAAAATACCAGCAAATCAAATTCAACAACACATTAAAAAGATCATTCATTATAACCAAATGGTATATATCCCTAAGATTCAAGAATGATTTATCACATGCTAATCAATCAATGCAATACATCATATCAACAGAATGAAGGACAAAAACCATATGATTAATCAATTGAAACTATAAAAACATTTGATAACGTTCAACATCTCTTATTGACAAAAAAAAAAACCCTGAAATATCTAGGTATAGAAGGAACATAAAAGCCATATTTGACAGACCCATAACTAGTATTATACTGAATAGAGGAAAATGAAAAGCCTTTCTTCTTAAATACTTAAATACTGAACATGACAAAGATTCCCACTGTTATTTAACATAGCACTGGAAGTCCCAACTGGAGCAATCAGACAAAAGAAAGAAAAAAAAAATCCACATTGGAAAGAAAGAAGTCACATTATGTTTGTTTGCAGATGATAGGATCTTATTTTTGGAAACACCTAAACATTCCACCAAAAAAAAAAAAACCGTTAGAACTGATAAATTCGGTAAAGTTGCAAGACACAAAATCTACGTATGAAAATAAGTGGCATTTCTGTATGCCAACAGTGAACAACATGAAAAAGAAATCCCAAAAAGAATCCCATTTACACTAGCCACAAATAAAATTAAATACCTAGAAGTGATAGATCTTTATGATAAAAACTATGTAACACTGTTGAAAGAAATTGAAGGGGTCACAAAAAAATAGAGTGATATTTCATGTTCATGGATTGGAAGAATCAATGTTGTTAAAATGTCCATACTACTCAAAGCAATCTACAGATTCAAAGCAATCCCTATCAAAATTCCAATGACATTCTTGAAAGAAATTAAAAAAAATTCCTAAAATTTATATGGAACAACAAAAGACCTAGAATAGTTAAAGCCTGGGCAAAAAGAATAAAACTGAAGGAATCACATTACCTGATTTTAAATTATACCACAGAGCAATGGTAACTAAAGCAGCATTGTACTGGCATAAAAGCAGATTTATAGACCAATGGAACATAATAGAGGACCCAGAAACAAATCCACATACCTACAGTAAACTCATTTTTGATAATGGTACCAAGAACATACACTGGGGAAAAGAGAGTATCTTCAATAAATGGTTCTTGGGAAAACTGGATATCCAAATGCAGAAAAATGAAACTAGACCTCATGCCATATAAAAAATCAAATCAAAGTGGGTTAAAGGCTTAAATATAAGATCTCAAACCATGAAAATGCTACAAGAAAAAAAATGGACAAACTCTCCAGAACATGACTCTGAGCAAAAATTTCTTGAGTAATACGCCACAAGCACAGGCATCCAAAGCAAAAATGGACAAATAGGATCACATCAAATTTACAAGCATCTGCACAGCAAAGGAAACAATTAACAAAACGAAGAGGCAACCCACAGAATGAGAGAAAATATTTTCAACCTGCCCATCTGACAAGGGATTAATAACCAGAATACATAGGAAACTCAAACAATTCCATACGGAAAAAAAAAAAACTAATAATCTGATCAAAAAATGGGCAAAAGATTTGAATAGACATTTCTCAAAAGAAGACATACAAATGGCAAACAGGCATATGAAAAGGTGCTTAACATCATGGATCATCAGAGAAAGGCAAACTAAAACTACAATGAATATCAGTTAAAGTGGCTTTTATCCAAGAGTCAGGCAGTAACAAATCCTGGTGGGGATGTGGAGAAATGGAAAAACCCTTGTACACTACTTATGAAAATGTAAATTAGTAAAACGGCTATGGAGAAGAGTTTGGAGGTTCCTCAAAAAAGTATAAATAGAGCTACCATATGATCCAGCAATCCCACTTCTGAGTATATACCAAAAAAAAAAAAAGGAAATCAGTATATTAAAGAGATATCTATACTCCCATGTTGTGACACTGTTCACAATAGCCAAGATTTGGAAGCAACCTAAGTGTTCATAAACAAATGAATGCATAAAGAAAATGTGATACGTATACACAATGGATGATACGGTTTGGCTTTGGTTTTGCCACCTGGACCCCAGGGTCCCATTGCCCTGTACAACCTCCAGACACTGCTTTCTGTGTCCCACCCACTCCAGTTCCAGCTATGCCTAAAAGGGCCCCAGATACATCTCACATTGCTGCTCCAGAGGGTGCAGGCCGCAGGTCTTGGCAGCTTCTACATGGTGTTAAACCTGTGGGTATGCACAAGGCAAAAGATGAGGCTTGGGATCCTCGCCTAGATTTCAAACAATATGTGGAAATGCCTGGATATCCAGGCAGAAGTTTGCTTCAGGGGTAGAGCCGTCATGGAGAACCTCTCCTAGGGCAGTGTGGAAGTGAAATGTGGAGTTGGAGCCCCTATACAGCTGTGAGAAGACAGTCACTCTGCTCCAAAACCCAGAATGGTAGATCCACTGAAAGCTTGCACTGTGCACTTGGAAAAGCCACAGGCACTAAATGCCAGCCCATGAAAGTGGCTGCAGGGGCTATACCCTGCAGAGCCGCAAGGGTGGAGTTGCCCAAGGCCTTGGGAAACCAACCCTTGCATTAGTGTGGTCTGGGTGTGAGATGTGGAGTCAAAGGCGATTATTTTGGAGCTTTAAGATTTAATGACTGCCCTGCTGGGTTTCAGACTTGCATAGGGCCTGTAGCCCCTTTGTTTTGGGCAATTTCTCCATTTTGGAATGGGAGCATTTGCCCAATGCCTGTATCCTCTTGTATCTTGGATGTAACTAACTTTCGATTTTACAGGTTCATAGATGGAAGAGATTTGCCTTGTCTCAGATCAGATTTTGAACTTGGACTTTTGAGTTAGTGCTGGAATGAATTAAAACTCTGAGAGACTGTTGGGAAGGCATGATTGTGTTTTGAAATGTGAGAAGGATATGAGATTTGGGAGTAGAGAGGGCAGAATAATATGGTACAGCTCTGTGTCCCCACCCAAATCTCATATTGAGTTGTAATCCTCTATTTTGGAGGAGGAGCCTGATGGGAGGTGATTGAATCATGGGGATTGGCTTCCTTCTTGCTGTTCTCCTGATAATGAGTGAGTTCTCATGAGATCCAGTTGTTTAAAAGTGTGTAGCACTTCCTCCTGTACACTCTTCCTCCTGCTCTGGCCGTGTAAGATATGCTTCCTTCCTCTTCCTTACCTTCCACCATGATTGTACATTTCCTGAAGCCTTTCCATTCATGCTTCCTGTACAGACTGCAGAACTGTGAGCAAATTAAACTTCTTTTCCTTATAAATTACCCAGTCTCAGGTAGTTCTTTATAGCAACCTGAGAATGGATTAATACAATGGAGTACTATTCAGTCATAAAAAAAATGAGATTCTGTCATTTGCAGCAGCATAGATGGAACTGGAGGTCCTTATGTTAAGTAAAATAAGTCAGGCACAGAAAGACAAACATATGTTCTCACTTATTTGTGGGATCTAAAAATTAAAACAATTGAACTCATGGAGATAGAGAATAGAAGAATGGTGACCAGAGTCTGGGAAAGGTAGTGGAGGAGTGTAGGCAAGGGGGGATGGTTAATGGGTACAAAAAAATAGCTAGAAAGAATGAATAAGACCTAGTATTTGATAACACAACAGGGGGACTATAGTTAATTATAATTTAGTAGTATATTTTAAAATAACTAAAAAAGCAAATTGGATTGTTTGTAACACAAAGAACAAATGCTTGAGGGGATGGATATCCAATTTTCCTTGATGTGATTATTATGCATTGCATGCCTATACCAAAATATCTCATGTACACTCTAAATATATACACTCATTATGTACCTACAAAACTTAAAAATTTTAAAAAAGAAGATAGCCCTACATACCTATTTGAATGGCCAAAATCCAGAATACAAGCAGCATGGATGTAGACTAAAAGGAACTATTGTTCATTATTGGCAGGCATCCAAAATGGCACAGCCACTTTGGAAGACAGTTTGTCTGGCAGGTTCTTACAAAACTAAACATACTCTTATTATAAGATCCAGTAAGTGTACCTCCTGGTATTTACCTAAGAGTTTAAAACTTATGTTCATACAAAAACATACACACTGTTTACATCAGCTTGATTCATAATTTCCCAAACTTGGGAGCAACAATCATCCCCTTCCATATTTCAATGGATAAATAAACTGATGTACATCCAAACAACAGAATATTATTCAGCACCAAGTAGAAATGAACTATAAAGCCATGAAAAGTCAAGGAGAAAACTTAAATGCACATTACTAGGTGAAAAAGCCCATCTGAAATGTTACATACTGTACGATTCCCACTACATCATGCATCTTTTAACAATAGAGATATGTTCTGAGAAGTGTGCCATTAGGCGATTTTATTATTGTGCAAACATCATAGAGTGTGCTTACACAAACAGAGGTGGTACAACCTACTACACACCTAGACTAGATGATATAGCCTATTGCTCCTAGGCTACAAATCTGTATAACATGTTACTGTACTGAATACTGTAGGCAGTTTTGATACAACAGAAAGTATTTGTGTGTCTAAACATATCTAAACATTTTTAAAGCACAGTAAAAATATGGCATTATAGTATTATAGTCTTATGGAACCACTGCCATATAAGTAGTCAATCATTGACATTGTTATGTCATGCCCAACTGTACTTTTAAAATTTAAGTTTTCCCATGTCTGTTTTTTTTTTTTCTTTTTTTTCTTTTTAAGACGGAGTCTCACTCTGTTGCTCAGGCTGGAGTGCAGTGGTGCAATCTTGGCTCACTGCAACCTCCGCCTCTCGGGTTCAAGTGATTCTCCAACCTCAGTTTCCCAACTACAGGTGAGTGACACTGCGTCTGGCTAATTTTTGTATTTTTAGTGGAGACCAGGTTTCACCATGTTGGCCAGGCAGGTCTCGAACTCCCGACATCTGGTTATCTGCCCTCCTCGGCCTCCCAAGTGCTGGGATTACAGGGATGAGCCACTGCATCCAGCCTTCTCCATGTGATTTCTTAGATTCATAGATCACTGGTCCTTTGGGTGGTTCAAAGCATTTTTCTGGTCTACACTCCACTTTCCAGCCCATTTTCATAATCATTTTCCATATACCTTTCTGGAAATACTTACTTGATACCTAAATTTGACATGAGGTAGTTTGCATCTGGAGAGCTACATTTGTTAAAGGTAAAAATAAACAAAACATATAATGATAGATATAGTTTGCCTCACACTTTATATTGGAGAATTGTCCTTTTATTACATGTAGTTATATGTCATTTCTTCAAAGAACCTCCACTTTTTTAGGATGCATCAAGTCATAAAAATTTACATATTTTTGTAAATACCATCCCTTTTGGAAGAATATAATCAGATATTTCGTAACACTTTATTTTGTAATTTGCACTTTTATTTAATCTTCATACTTAAAGATTATCCAAATGTATTCTTAAACAACTTAATTTCACCAATTTTATTAAGAGCTTGAAGCTAATCATTCTTATCTATTGAGAATGTTGTTTACCTGGTTTTAGGAAAATGATTATATCCGTCATGAAGACATTATAAACATTTTTCCCACGCTTGATAATTAAGATCATGAAATTACACACAAAAAAATATGAAACTGTTCTTTTTTAAGCACTTGGGCTGTTAAGGGAAAAAAGATTTTTTTTCAGCCCATGGAATGGTAGGTAACCTAAGTCTTCAGAAACAAGGGTACCCATATATTCTTGCAGAGTTGATGATTCATTTATGTGTAAAATTGAGTTGTAATTAGTTAATTGCATGGAAAGCATTTAAGCCAATATCTGATGCACAGTAAGCACTCAGTAAATGCTTAGTATTATTATTTTTCTTAGTTATGTAGAAAACCTTTTCTACTCCCCCATCTGCATCAAAATATTGTCCTTTTCTTGTCTTGCAAACCAACTTAAATACCAGAAATATCAGCGAAACTCCCTTTGGGTCAAAGTGATTATAATATTTGATAGAGCTTTCCTTAAATTTCTCATTGGCTTATTTCTAATTCTTCCTTGTATTTTCTTCCTCCTACTAGTCTCAGCTCAACGCTAAGCAAAGCAGGCTCTCCTACATATTTTTCTATGCATCCTCCGTAGCGATGAGCACTAGCTCTTGCATCCCACTGGGCTTTTGTGTATACTTGTGAAATTACCCAGTTAGACTCCAGTACTTACGTGATGAAATACACAGGCAGAAAACAGGTAAATTATATGGATTGTAAGCTCCCCTTTTAAACAAATACAAAACAACTTAATTTGCAAAATACTTTTTTGGTTAAGAGAAAAATCTTCATTTTTGAACCATCCTAGAAAGCTGAGCTCCCTCAAACTTATATTTTGTGACAACATGGGTATCTAACTCATTTGAATACTGCATCAAGACCATGCCAAGCTGAATTTAGGTTCCAAATTCTAACTCCAAATTTGTCTCTACCTTGGAAGACTATACATATGTGGAACAGAGACTATGTTTTTCAGTCAAGAGCACAATAAACAACATTCTATTTTTAGTTATTTTAAAGCTTCAAAATTGAATAAGCCTTTACTAGTGTAAATGACAGAGTGACTAGTATAGTATAATATGACATATTCATTTTGAAGTCTACACTTTATTTTTATTGTAGTAATACACTTGCTCTTGCTCAAATGTCCCGTGTTATTTTTCTGTGTTTTTATTTTCCAATTTTTTTCTCATTGCTTTTTAATTTATTCACTCTTTTAAATCCTTAACAAATTAGTATCATTTCCTAATTACTCCTCCCATCTTTTTCTTTTTTCATTTTACCATCAAACCTTCAGTCCTCTGTCCATGGCCTACTATTGTATCTTTAGAATGATTTAGGATTGAGATTCAACCTTTTCGTATTCAGCAAACATTTCTTGAGCATTCTGATGAACAGTCTCTTTACCCCTCCTGATCCAATTTCTATCCTTTATCTACTCTCTCATTGCTCTAGAAGGCTGGCTTTTACGGTCTAGAACTCTAGACCAACTGGGCTCTATTTCTTTTTTCTTAATGGATTTGTGTGGTAGTACTAGATGAAGTAAGAGTTGGCAGTTGTAGCTAACTCTACTTAAGCCGGAACTCCTGTATGGCAGTCCTTTCAAACAGGCAGAGCTCTTTCTCTATATTCCAATAACTCTTCGCTTCTCTTGCTCCTTCTGGCCTAAACATGGTAACAGCTCCTTCTTGTTAGTTTCACTTAACCCTGTCCATATCTTGTAAATAAATTCTTTAATAAATTTCCGTAATTGCCTCATTGAATGTGCCATCTATTTCCTATAAATCCAATATTTCACTGTGTACCTGAATTCATACAGTCTTTTCTATATATTGTTTTATTAAATCTTATGAATAAATTGATAATATAACCCATATTTTATAAAGGAACAGAGACACAGAAGGTTTAATAGAGTTGCTCGGACACTCAGCTAATATATAATACAGCCAAAAATTAAATCATGGTCTTCTATTCAAAGTCTAGTACTCCTTTTCCTGTGACTTTACCTTGGTATGATTATTTATTGAGAATATAGAGAACATTGTTATGTATTGAAACTGTATCCAGATAAACTCACGTGTATATAGGAACAACAGAAGTGCATCTGAATAGGAATTATTTTGGCCAGATCTCTCTGAGTGTGACACATTAGTAAGGGGTCACATTTTTCCATGTTAGTATCAACACTGAATTTAACGACTGCCTCTAGTTTCCCTTAAGAGTCATTTTTATGCAATGTTGGAAGTACTAGAATTCTTTTTGCTTATCCTGGAGAAACATGTTAAAAAACAATTCTAAATGGATGAATAAACAAATAAGTAGATAGAAAAGATCAGATGAGATAAGATAACAGACTATTAATGCAGAGCTGAAGAATAAGGGCTAGAGACAAGAAAACATGTTAATGATATGACTGACTGAGTAAAATTAACATGAGATCAGATGAAACAAGATAACAGACTATTAATGCAGCGCTAAGAATAAGGGCTAGAGACACTCGACCTAGATCCAGATGCTGACCATAAAGAGAACACCATCTCACCCAAAGCTCACTGAGTCAGTCAGTTGGCAGAGTCAGCAGGTGGAATCTAATGAGGGGACTGTAGGTTCTGGAGTTAATTGAAGCTATGGGGATCATCTGGACAGTTGTCATATACAGCAAAACTAAAGGTGCTAAAGGATATAAGGAGCAAGAGTGCTAGTAAAAAAATTAGGTGGTCATTCAAAATAATATGCTCACTTCAGACTTTTTCTGGGGAGTAAATGAAATCATACGTGCAAAATATACAATCCAGGAGCTGGCACAAAGTATATGTGTAGTATAATTAATGATATAGAGAAAGCTACTGATAATCATGCCTCTGATGAAGTGATAAAAAATATAAAGTAGTGGATAATAGAAATCTTAACTGAGATAAAAAAGAATGTTAAGAATCAAAGCAGGAACTGATACCATGGCTCAAAAATAAATGTTTGTGCTACAAATACTGGGGCACCATACAAAATTGCAACAGGTAAAAGATGTCTGCCAAGAGCCCTTCCACAGACCTCTCTCCCCAGACACTCTGATTCGTTCTGAGATGATTCAAAGCCCCAAATGTATGGCTCTGACTAGATCTATTTCTCCTACGACAGACCTGTAACCTAGAATTAACTGCTCCTTTCTAATCAACACCTTTTTTTTCAAAATTGAAATTTCAGGTATTAGAAATCTGATGTCACAATTTGTCATCAGGTAAGCATGACTTTTATTAATGCCTTCTTCTCAACATGTTTGTTAATTTAAATGGTAATCTTTAATTGGTTAAAGATTTTATATTTTGAAGAACTGCTCCCATGAATTGTGGAACATTTGTTTGTAACCATCAGCAACACAGAGAAAGTAAGTTTAATTATGTTTGTGTGATGGTTAATTTTAGGTGTCAACTTGACTGGATTAAGTAATTCCTATAGAGCTGGTGAAGCATTACTTCTCGGTATGTCTATGAGGGTTTTTCCAGAGAACATTGGTGTGTAAGTTGGTGGAGTGAGTGAAGGCACATCTGCCCTCAATGTGGGTGGAGACCATCCAGTCAGCTGGGGACCCAGATAGAACAGAAAGTTAGAGAAAAGGTAATTTCCTTACATTCTGTCTCTCCTAGAGCTGGCATGCTTTTCTACTGCTGCCTTTAGACATCAGAACTTCAAGATCTCTGGCCTTTGGATTCAGACTTGAACGAGTGGCCCCTGGGTTCTCAGGCCTTGAGCTGAAATTACACCATAGACTTCCCTGGTTCTGAGGCTTTTGGATATAGATTGAGCCACACTTCCAGCTTCCCTGGTTCTCTAGCTTGCAGATGGCCTATTGCGGGACATCTCAGCCTCCATACTTCTGGGAGCCAATTCCCCTAATACAGCCCGAATAATACAGTTTGAAAGGGTTGTTGCTTCCTAGAGCCCTATGGGAAGAAAAGGGGAAGATCCAAAAAAGTTTTAGGGGTTATGTTTCCATTCATGTTTCTGTGGATTTGATCAGCCTCTTTTATTGAAAGAGAAAATTCAGTACTCTTAATTATTTATGTTCAATTTTTCTAAATTAATTTGCACATTTAATATAATTCTCAATTTTAAATAAACACAACTAAATTTTTTTCATAGCCTGACAGAAATTGGCAATAAATAATAATTAATCTAGAAAAGCAAACAGGCAAGGATATTAAAGTATGAGTCATGAGTGTGTGTACTAACATAAAATATTGCAATTCATTAAAATTAAAGCAATGATAACTAAAATAGTGTAGTATTTTAGCCAGATGTACAAACTTCTAGACAGATGTACAAACCAAGAGAATAAGATAATAAATTCAAGAATAACATAAACATACATATACTATATATGTTAATATGTGTATGTGAATACATATATATGTATACATGTATACATGATTAAAGGAAGCATCAAATAATATGTAAATAAATGATGTTGGGACCATTTATTAGCATTTGAAAAACTGTAAGTCAACATTCTATAAGTGCTAATTTGAAGTGTTTGATTAAAACTACAAAAAACTAGCCAAAACAATTGAAAAACTACCAAAAATGTTTTTATAGTCATAGAACCCTGAAAGACTGAGCACTTTATAAATTTGAAATTATAGGTGTAGCCACAAAGAAATATATTGACAAATGTGGCCATTCTCCTAGTGAAGAAAAATCAATGTAAAATAAAAAGAATGCAGCCAAAGAAGGATATTTGCAGCAAATATTAAGGCTATGTAAAGAATTCTTACAAAGAGAATAAAATCAGAAATATAGACAAAAGACATCATATATAATTCAGACAAAAGAAAGTATGTTTTAGTAATTAGGACTCAAACAGGGGAAAAATAATTATTATATCTTCTAGTCAAAGAAATGCAAATTAAAATAACAAGGAGGCAGTATTATTAAATCAGGGAAATTTTAAAAATTCAGACAATGCTAGTACTACTGGCAGTCTCAGTGCCCATTTGGATTGATAAATAATAATATAGGTTAAAAACTAGAATTACCTCTCAAAACTACAAAAATATTTATTTCTTTTGATCCAAAAGCAAATTTCTTGAAACTTTACACATGTAAGTTTTTATTGCAGACTCATTTGTTTTTTTTTTAAATAATTCTGTTTTTCTAATTCAAAAATAAGACAAGCTCTTCAGAGAAAACTATTAAAAGCCAAGAAGAAAAATAAATTAATAATCACTCAAAATCCCACCATTCGAAATTAACCACAGACAAAATTTGGTAAACTAAATTTCCTTAATATTTTCCTAGGTATACAAAATGCTATATTGTTGAGCTCATAATATATAAATTTGTGTAATACAGCTTTTGCTTTACTTTTTATTTTTAAGTCATTAGAAAGTTGGCAAGAATAATTTTAATGATATATAATTCATCTTTGTATATTTCCATGGTTTATTTTACTATTTCTTTGTAATTGGACATTACATTACAAATTTTCAACATTTAAACAAATGCATTCTACAGTAAAAAAAAGTTTCGAAAAAATCTAAAAGTATAATAATGTAAGTGGTTAAAACAGAATAAATCGGCTGGGTGCGGGGGCTCACGCCTGTAATCCCAGCACTTTGGGAGGCCAAGGTGGGCGGATCACGAGGTCAGGAGCTCGACCAGCCTGGCCAACATGGTGAAACCCCATTTTTACTAAAAATACAAAAATTAGTCAGGCATGGTGGCAGGTGCCTGTAATCCCAGCTACTCGGGAGGCTCAGGAGACTCTCTTGAACCCAGGAGGCATAGGTTGCAGTGAGCCTGAGATCGCACCACTGCACTGGCAAAAGAGCAAGACTCTATCTCAAAAATAAAATAATAAAATAAAATAAAATAAATCCATCCATGACAAAATTAATGAAAACTGCAGTACAATGGAAATAAACTTATGATACAATGTCCATCCACCAAATTGCAGCTCAGGGCTTAATTTTTCTAAGAAACTTTTCCTGGTACATTACATTAAGGAGATGCTCACCTCACTTTCATTTAATATGTAGAACTTCCTGGCTTGTCCATGCTCTGTAGTTCCAGTTTTACAGTGCCTCTTTTTTAGTTGCCCTGTGGGCACCCCAGGACATGTTAATGATATGACCGACTGAGTAAAATCTGCTAATGAAAAGACTAAATAAGAGTAGCAAAGCTTTGCTCATGTTCTCCATCTCTTTTTTTTTTTTTTTTTTTTCCCAAGTAGTGGTTTTCCTTTCTCTTGTTGGTACCATGTAGGCATATATTAATCATGGTTTTCTGAGTTAGGAACAAATGATTTTCAAAAGATTTGGAAAATATACCGCCTTAATCTATCATGAGGTTCCATGCAGAGAGCAAGAGCTCAGTGTGAAGAGTCAGCACTGTAGATTATTGACTTCCCATTTGCCTTGGCAGACACAGCATCAAAGTCGATCTCAAAAATCAGCGTTTCCATGAGAAGACACCTATGATAACAGATCGTAGACAGGACTGCTTTTATCATTAATACCAAATTAGAAGAGGAAAAATGCCTAATATCTCTCTTGAAAGCAACATTTACTACATACAGTTTAGACAGTGAAATTTGGGTTTAACTTCAGCAATAATAATCTAGTATGAGAATTTTTTTTTTGTATCTAGCGGTTAGAAAGTCCTAAGTAATAATATACAAGGTGAAGTTAGACAAGAAGTCTGAAGCCATTTTTCATCAAGTTCATTTCACTCATGAATTAGTAGGGTAGAAGATTTAGGTGTGCTCACTCTCTCTCCTTTTGCCTGTTTCATCGAAGCATCCTGCAGATGGCTGTACTATGCCCTACACAGAGACACTTTGGCTGCCCAAATCATTCGAGACATCTTGGCTTATTTTGACTGTGCCACAGTCAATCAAGGCAGCTACACTTTGCTTGTAACTGTCAACAGAAAGGGTGCCTTGTGGTCACACATGAGGGCACAAGTGACCCAAGTCAAAGGACAAGGAAAAGATGGAATATTTGTTATTTTTGTCAGTCATAAAGGGAAAGATTTTTGCCTTTCTTTTTCTGAAATTATGTATGTCATTGTTCGGCAGACTTTGAAAGAAAGTGGAAAACTTAAAAATGAAAGAATGCAGAAAACATCATAAACATTACTTTTGTTGGATAGATTTTGCTATTTACAAACTATTTCACTGTTATCATGACTGTGTTATACAAGCGTGCATGTCAGTTTATGTAGCATGTAATTGTTCCTTTAGGGAAACAGTATCTTCACTTAAGGGTGAGAAGAAAAAACACAATTTTTCTTTCTACAAATAGGCAATATCCTGCATGAAAGTATACTTTTTTGCTTTGTTTTCACAATTCATGAACACACGCATATAGACATACATGCATACATACACAACAGGGACAGATGCAGGCTTAAATTGGTTTGATAATGGCATGGCATTCTCAGTAGTCTACAACATAAATTACATGCCCAGTTTTGTACTCCCAGATTAGTTTCATGGAATTACTTTTTCCCATACTGCTCTTTGTTATAATTTTCGTCACTAAATATGCCAGTGGATTATAAATTTCACAGTGATAGAGATGGGATCTCATTCAACATTGTAGCCCACAATGTAAGAAAAAATGTTAATCCCATGGCATTTATAAAAAGAAAATTATATTTAATTTTAAATTTTGTTTATAGAGTATTTCTTCTACATATAAAACCAAGCTTTTTAAAATTTAATTTTTATAAACTCAGCAAGTTTATATAATCATAATGTTCTAAATTATATCTTTTCTTTAAAAGAAATTTCCCTCAGATTTGGGTCTGTTTGATTCTTGGGGGAATTTTCAAAATTATAAAGATTTTATTGAAAATATCATTTATTAGTGTAATATGCCAAAAATATAACTTTTCAAATAGCAAACTGATACATACTTAGAGGCATTAAACTCTCCTATAAATTGATGATAATGATAGGTAATATTTATTGAGTGCTTATACAGTGCCAGGCCCGGTGTCATTTCACAGGATATTTAACAATCCTCTATTGAGGCATCTATCTCTGTTATTATAATACCCATTTTATAGACAAAGAACACTAAGCTCGAGAAAGTTAATTAACGGTCTAGGGTCACACCACCATATGAACTGGAGCTAGAATTCTCTCTCCCTTTTCACTGACCCCAATGCTTCCGCTCTTATGTACTTTGCTCTATAGTTTGCTTAATAATATTTGTGTGCCTTTCTGACATCTCTGTTTCCTCCCTAATACATACTAGCAAACTGCATTTACTATCTTCCTGTTTTTATGGTAACCTAGAGGGAAAAACAAAGTTTTTTTAACGTAACAAATCTGAATGATCAATATTGGGATCAAAGTTCTATGGACCCTTTAAATCAGATTATTATCAAAGAAGATATGTATGTATTTGGTTAGCATTTATTGAGCACCTACTATACGTGAATCATTCGCTAACATAAGTAAATTCCATAGTTTTAAAAAATGAAGCAAAATGTTCATATTATCTCAACAGACTATAGACATATAGTATAATAGGGTTTGGCTCAGTGGTTGTAACTGATTTTCACATAATCTGCAACTCCGATGAGTAACAGAAAAAGGCAATTTTTAATAAAAGCCTTTTTGAATAAAAGTGAATGCAAGAGAAATAATAGAAGTGATTATTGATAAAAGTACAGAAAGTTAGGCACTGAATCCTATCTTGAGGGTAAAAAGCAATAATTTCTCTCAAAGTATCAGAAGTTTATACTTGGTCTTCAACAATGGTATGTAAATGCAACAACCACAACTAAGGAATATGCTCTTGGAAAGAAGGACATCATCAATAATTCCTATTAATGGTACAGAAACATGTAACTCAAAATATCATACTTTCACATGGAATACTTGCAGTCCACTAAACTTGTGCATCTTTTACAAACCTATTGGTAAAAATCATGCCACTGAGAATGGTGGAGGTCTGGACATCATACCACTGAGATAGAGCCTGAAAATTAGATCTGTCACATCCATCATTCTGACATCTGGCCTGGGTTGTCTAACTCTGGATACATCTACTCTTCTTCAGAACCAAATAGCCAAAGTCAGCTGACTTTGGCCAAGGACACTTTCTGCTTATTTCTTAGCTAGGAGAGGTGAATGGAGGGCTGTTTCTCCCCCATTGAGACAGATTATATTTTTACCCCCTTGGATACAAAGAAAAGAACGTTTTTTGCTATGTGACTTTTAGGGAAGCAGCATGACAGTGCACAAATAGAAGGCTGAATCCCATCTCTAGTACTTATCTGCTCTATAAACTTGTGCAAGTGTCTTAAAACCTCCCTGTGACTCAATTTCCTTTTCTGTAAAGTGGGGATAATAATAGTACCTACCTCAGTGGGGAGCTATGTGGACAAATGTGACCATTTTAGTAAAGCACTTATTACCATGCCTGGTACATGGCGAGCACTCAGTGAACATTAACTTTGCTTCTCAACAGTCAGCAATGTCTGAAAAGATGGCTAAAAGCATTGGTGTGCTTATTTCCCATAGAATTCAGCAGTCTTGCTCTTCTGACTTTCATCTTCCAACCTCTTAGTAAACGAACTGCTTCATTTCATGCTGAACCTTCCAACTAGGCCCCTTCCCTGTGATCCTCCAAGGAAGGAGAGGATAATGACTAGACACAGAAAGGTATCTTGGTGAAACTAGAGGATATTATGCTAAGTGAAATAAGCCAGGCAGAAGGGACAAGTACTGCATCATCCCACTTATATAAGGTATCTAAAGGAGTCAAACTCCTAGAAGCAGAGGGTAGAATGGTGGTTATCAGGGATTAGAGAGAGAGAAATAGGGAGTTGGTTTTTAACAGGTGTACTCAGTTATGCAAGAAGAAAAAGCTCTAAAGATCTACTGTACCTCATTGTGTTTATAGCTAATACTGTACTGAACAACTAAACACTTGTCAAGAGGTTGTATTAATCCATTTTCACACTGCCGATAAAGACTGAGTAATTTATAAAGTAAAAGAGGTTTAATGGACTCACAGCTCCACGTGGATGGGGGGGCCTCAAAATGATGGTGGAAGGCCAAAGGCACTTCTTACCTGGCTGGGCGAGACAGAATCAGAGAGCTGGGCGAGACAGAATCAGGGAGCCAAGCGAAACGGGTTTCCCCTTATGAAATCATCAGATCTCATGAGACTGTTCACTACCACCAGAACAGTATGGGAGAAACTGCCCCATGATTCAGTTATCTCCCACTGGGTCCCTCCTACAACACACGAAAATTATGGGAGCTATATTTCAAGATGAGATTTGGGTGGGGACACAGCCAAACCAAATCAGAGGTTAAATCTCATGTTAGGTGTTTTCTAACCACAGCAAAAGGAAAAAATAGAAATAAGGAAAAAAAGGAAGGAAGAAGGAAAGAGGAAATGAAGGAAGAAGGAGCCTGAGCTGGTATCCTTCCAATTTCTGGGCCAACAGTAGAAGTATGCGCTTCAAATGCTTTCCATTTGTTTTTACTAAATCCCTTTAAAAAATGAGATAGCCAAAAGATACTTTCAAAACCGACATTAGAGTTAAAAGTTATCTGACACTTTGAGCCAGGTTCTCCCAATCTGTCTGCTGCTGTCTGTTAGAGAAATTTTATGCCCTGAAACAGTTGGGGCACACAATAATTCATAAGTGTGACTTCCAGGAACACCTACTTTACACAATACCAATATTATACATCTAAACTCCTAAGCTTTAAAATACAAGAATAATCAAACCAATAGAACGAGGATTTTAAGGGAGCTGTGACTCCAGCAATTTCAAAGTTATGTCATCTAGTTGTATAACATCTTCACCTTTTCCCAAACATTTATTTCTCAGATTAAATGGAAGTATATAAATTGGTATGTGGGATTTGGAAAAATAATTTGTGGTTCTCCTAAATATAAATGGTAACACTGTAAGCTATTATAAAAAAATATTAAAGGGGGAGCAAAGAATATTGTCACAAGAATTAGAAATGAATAGCAGAATAATTACAAATTTATGTCATGCATTCTGTCATTTCTGATAATACACGGATAAGACTTTCCATAGGAAAAAGTCTATAAGAATATTTGCTCACAATTTTAGTACTAAATTTAGTAAGGGAGTGTCTTCGCTGGCCTTGTAAAGTAAGAGGGAAACAGCTCTACCCTTCAAATAAAGATCATGGTGATTAAACACTTAAAAAGCAAAGAAGCTTTCGGTTGACCAATTTAGGCAGTCTTTGATGAATTATTTTTTTATCCTTGAATACGAATACAAATGTTAAAAAAGACAAAAATTTTGAATGTCTTAATATGCAGATTTACTGTGACTTCTCAAAATTTTTAATACTATTGGACCTTTTTTTGATATATTATAAAACTATCTTTTAACTTAATATTTATTGCTGGAAATTAAATTTTAAGGTACTTCAGAAATACAAACATATAAGGTAAATTAATTTTAACCTGAAAATATTAAATAGAATATTTGCAAATATACTATCAGCAAAGTTATTATATGTTTAAAAATAGACATGTACATTTCCATACCTATCAAACACTTAATAAAAGATGACTCCTCAAGACAATTTGCAAACTATGGTTTCATCTAGATATATGTTAGTGTAAATCAGGAACTTTCAGTTCACCATTTTTCTAAACAAGCAAGCCATAATCTTTGCTAGCTCTGTTTCCGTGAGGCCATCATAAATCTACCACACTGTACTGTCTTCTCAGAATGCAGTTGAAGATTCAAATATTTGAAAGTATAGAGAACTATACATACAGCAAGGCTATCTTCCTAGTCAGTAATCTCAATCACCTGTGGGGCATATTTCATTTTAACAAAATCTTAATAGAAATGCCCTCATCATGTGTAAAAGCTAACCCTTTATTATTGTACTTTATTGAAAAAGACCTTTTCTGTTACCCTAGACAAATGAAATAGGAATGGACACTCTTTTCAATGTATACACATATGTCGTTTGCATACAATGTCTACTAAATTAGCCAGGATGGACTTTAGTGAACTAAATGTAAACCTTGATGCAAATGGCATAAAACATTTTTCTCTATTTGCCACTGCTGATATTTAATTTGCTTTGATCTAAACCTGCTAACATTATCCAAGTGGATGGAACAACTAAGATTCATTATTATGGGTTTACTTTCAATACTGAAGGTGTCTGTTAAAAGAAAAGTAAAATAAATGAATAAAAATACTTAATTTTCAATCTTCAAGCTTAAAATGCTACATTGAAACCAGAAAAAAAAAATTAACCTGTTCCTTTTTTGGAATTATACTTTATAGTTTTGTATTTATTGAATGCATTCATAGGCTCCCTTAGGATGTGAAATGTATGGAAATATATGTGCATTACTAAAGAAAGAACTAAATTTATTCTTTCCCCACATCATGCTCTTCTTTGCAGTAGAGGTTTTTAATTCAATACAGAGCTAGAATGAGATGGAGCCAATTTCCTGGTCTATATGTGTGACAAATGCTGAAAGTGGCACAAGATTAACAAATTAGTTGAAGTATAGATCTTAAAAGATTTTTTTCTGTGTCTCTAAATCAAAATTCATACTTTATTTGAAATGAAGCCTTCTTTATAATTCAATAATGAATAAGGATATTTTATTTCTTTGTATTTAAGATGAAAAGTGAAATATATGACAACATCCTAGCAATTTTTTAAAGCAAATGTTTTATTTGTAGGAAAGCTTATAAAATTATATATCTGGAATATGGAATTAGTATAATTATCTAGTATCTTAAGTTAATAACTGCAATGTATAGTTTGCTAAATCTGTAAATTGTTTTCAAAATAGATAGTTATTCTCAAAATAAAAGCACAAAATGAAAAGCAGAGGTACCATTTATTCAAATCTGTATATTTATGGTTAAAAATATGTTTAAAAGGAACGGTCCTAGATAAATGTACTTGCTTTTCTAATAACATTTGTTAGCTTGGTTCCAAGTAAAAACTATCAGGCTTGGCTATTTTACCTAACCTCAGAATCGTGTACTTGATATAATCCAGATATCTAACACCAAACAATAAAAACATCTGCGACAATAAAAGCATGTAACAGTTGTGGAATTGTTTAATTTGGGAGAAAATGGCTATGTTTAATAATCACATGTGCATGAATTGATTTCTCCTCTTTGTCAAGAAACTTTTACATTTTGCAAATGATTTTTTAAAGGAATCAACTTATGATGTGGAAAGCTTTATTAAAGATACTCTGAAATACATGTTTTGGAATTGGCTCACTCATTCCACTTTAGAACCTTGTCATGGTCCACCTGTTTTGCTTGGGCTTAAATTATATAAAAATAACAGCATTTTAAAGTAAGCACAATCTTACTTGTTGTACTCAAACATGATAAGACGCTTAAAATTCAAGAAGAGCTCTATGCAGGTTGTACCTCTCAGTCACCCAATCTCCTTTCACATATCTGTTCATGTTGACAGACTATGTCATAATACATCAACAGAAAGATCAGCACAGAAGAACAAAATTTCATCACCTGACAGCAAGAGGAAAACTGATTTTCAGTATTAAATTTGTAAAAATATACCATTAATTCACTTCCAATAAGTCTACTAGCTTTAAAAAATAGGACGTCTGCTATAATCACAAATATATGCAAATGCAATTAGGTTTATGTCTTTGGTGTCACCCTTTGACTCACAGCCTATTTTCATTTGCACTTTTATATGATTTTTAACTCTATTTTGGAAGCAACTTAGAGAATTTTTAAAAAATAATTTCTTAATGAGGCATGTAGTTCTATGCATGTAAAAATATACCTACCAAATGTTTTAAAGATAGTCTTTCCTATATTAATTATGAGCAGAAACCTACTGACCATTGAAATAGAAATGGGTATTTAAGCTTCTGATAAAAGTTAGGTATCTTTCATATACAATATCTTGCTCTGTGTATGGCTTTCAGTAGAAATTTAACAATACCTGTAATAAATAATGTCTTTTGCAGCTTAGGACATCATCTGCCACTTAGGCTTTAATTTTGCCCCTGTTTGAACACGCTACAACATATGCACTTCTCTTTTGTCTATTATCCTAGAGTTGTGCTATTCCCAAATATTGACATCATCTACTTTTATCAGCATTAACTGCTCTGCAGCTTCCCAGGCTCATGCTCAGCTCTATTTCTTCCTATTGATTATCTTCCTCACTCCAGCAGGTAGCTAGCCAGCGAGGCTGTCCTGAGAAATAGCTTCCAATGACTTTATACGCACAATTTACACGGAATTGTTTAAAGAAGATATTAGCCTCAATACAAATCAGTGAACCTCATTTAGTCAATACTGCACAATTCCGCTGTTGGCACCCTGTCACATGTTCGTCTTCATAGTCAGCTGCCGTACCCAATCTGCACATTAGCCATAGTATTTAGTTTCATATTAAAATGAAGCCAGGTTTTTTCACTTTTGCTTTTCTTTTTGAAATCTTTTCAGTATACTTTTTACATCACCTCACTGAGCCATGTGATAGTAATATATTTTGAAATATAAAAACCTGAGATTAAATGTTTGATTTTTGACAGTGTTCTTAAATATAATAAATTCAAAAGGAAATACTGTTAAGTTAAAATGGAGTGTTTTTCATTAAGTCCAATCAAATGGTAGACAACAAAGGATCTTTTATTTGAGAATATGAAGTGAAAATGAAAACCAGAAAACCTTTACTAAGAAAAGGTCCAGCTAAATTATGTTGGAAGGAGGTCTCCAGATTGAGCCTGGGTGTTTCTTTTGCTAAAAGTGAATTAAACTAAGATATGCTCTAAAGAAATATCTTACAAAGAAACAAAACTTATGCTTTTTGGAGATGAAAATAAGGTCTAAGAACAATTGACTTTGAAAATAATTCTAAAGAAAGATCACATATGAAAAAAATTGCCACAGTATCAGATCTTTTCTTATAATCATAACAGGGAAATGTTTAGAGTAAAGTAATGCTAGTCCCTTCTTTCTCTCCTATGGCAATGCTGTAAAATCCTAGAAAGAGTGTTTATATTTCAGAATTGCTCCTCCTTAAACTACTGGTTTATGATAGTTAATGAAATGATATCCAAATGTTGAAAAGGGAAAAATTCAAATGAAAATCTAAATGTGAACTATAATGAATAACTAAGCAACATAATGCTACTCTGAATGTTTGTGAATCTATTGAAAAATGAACTGTAATACAGTAAAATTCTTCAGTGGTAGTGTAATATATAAGTGAAGGTTTACATGTAAAAGCTTCAGCTATCAAAAAAAGGATGCTTATAAAATATTATCCTAAACATTTACTTGAAAATGTCATTAACATCTTAGAATACATTCTAAAAGTTGTCATTACACCTATTTGCGTATTTTTGTAAACCGAAATAGGTAAGAATAAAGCACACCGATCAAAATAGTCTATTTGTGATAAAATTCATCCTCTAGCTTTAGTGGCTGAAAGGCAGAAAGATTTGGGGAACATGAGCAGCAGAAAAAATAATAATTCTAGTTCTAGATATTTTTAAAGTCTATATATGTCACATTTTAACTAAAAAGCAACAATTAAACAAAATGACGATTTTAATAAAAAGTGATAGTAATAGTAGCATTTTGAAAGTTAACATTCAGTAAAAATTATATAATAAATAATTGTAACTATCTCAAGACTTTCTTTCTTTTACTACAAGATGCTAACAGTGATTTTTGTTTGACCTTTGCTTTATTTTCTTTTCTCTTTAAATAGCTTTAGTTAAGCCCAGGTAGAAAAGACATGCTAAAAGATGGGCAGACTATCCTGACCACACATCTTCTCACACATTTATTGCAAACTGACACTCATACAAGAGTGTTTTTACTTTTTTTAATCACAAAGATTCAACAAAGAACAATTCAGATACCAAGGGAAAAATCACACTCCCGGAAAAAGAGAAATGTTGTAACTGCATATTCAAGCTGCATGAATGCAGGTATGGCAAAGATAATTGTAATATTTGTGTGATAGCATTCAAAATAAGTCAATGACCTAAATATGAAAGGGTTTAGGTATAGTTATGTATATGCATTCATGTATAGAAATATTACACGTAATGCACAAATATAAATTCTAGCCCAAGCTACAATGCATAAACATTATTAGGGTTTTTCAGTTTAAAATATGTTTTGATTAACATGTATTTATATATTAAGTATATTTCTACCAACTATGCTAGTCCATTTATCATGTAATATTCTTATATTAAATAAAGTTGCTTGCTTTATATATTGACAAACATAAGAATGTTCTCAGTAACGAAAATGTAAGCACAAACAATGGACACAAGATAGGTATTTAAAACTAACAGCAAAATAGTTAAAGATTTCAGAGAAATAAAAATGCTAATATTTTCTCCAAAACACTTTCCAAATTAACAATAATGCTTTAAGCGTAAGTCAATGTTGGTTTCAATTTTTGTCAAAACATGAAAATCTCAAATAATAACATTCCATGATAACTTTTAAAAGAAGCTAATTTTCTTTAAATATTTTGTTTTAATTAAACTTCTAAAAGAGAAAATTATTTTTATTTTCTCAGTCCATTAAGACCTATCTGTAGAAGAAAACATGATGCTAAACCTAAAATTGTTATAAACTTTATAAATTTTCATATTTATGATGCATATAAAAGATTAATATTAAAGATCTATAGTGACCACCTGCATAGACTACCAAGATGATGCCAAAAAATATATGTGTATCATTTCACTGCATTAGTTTTACTAGCAAAATATTCTGGACAGATTCCAGGAATTTCAAATAAATATCTTTTTCATAAATATTTTTATGTGTATGATCTAGTCATAAAGAATATTTTACCGCCCAAAATTTAAAAGTAATATTGAATTCTACGAGATTATCCTTTCTAGAAGTGTAAACTTAATGTATCCAAATACACACACACACACACACACACACACACAAACACAGAGAGACATTTTGTCAGAAGACAAACACACAAACACAGAGAGACATTTTGTCAGGAGATATTCTGTTTTTATTGTTAAAGTGAACTGAAAATGAACACATTAAGATGATTATTGCATTGTTATTTATGTAATTATGTGTCTTAAAAATACATAAACATTTCAGTTAGCCCTAATTTTACATATTTAACAATGTAAGTATTGTCATTATTAATTTTTATAAGGTGAAACTATTTTAAAATATTAGCTAACATATTTCTATTCAAATTCTAAGACAGTGTTATTTAACTAAAAATATACAATGAAACTAGATAGCTAATTGGATTTATTTCGCAATATTTAATTTGATTTTTCTATGTAGAAAAATATGTATAACAAAGTACAATATTAGAGAAATTAATTTTAGCCTTTTTATAGGGTACTTTTAGACATCTATTACCATCTGTAGAAAACACAGATATATCATACATGCATATATATGTTTGTGTGATATGTATGCTGTTTATGTATTTTTCACAGAGAAGAAAAACATTGTCATAATCTAGAATAAAGATGTGTGTGTATGTCTGTGTGTACATATGTGTGTGTTTGTGTGTGGGGGGGGGGTGGTTTACAAAGAGATGGAGAAAAAAATTGGTACCTTACAGAAAAGTTAAAGGCAGGATATTCACATGTCTGAAAGTTAATCTAAGGGTATTATGTTATATTAACATTATTAATGATTTATCTCTCTTTCTCTTAGTGTTTGGGGGTGTGTGTGTGCGCGCACTAACAAGAAAGTGGATATTTGAGATGAAGGGAAAAGATAACTGTGTGGAGGCCTAAAATAAGGCACTTTGGTTAAAATTACTAAATTAAAACTTAAATCTATTGGGGTTTACTTTCCCAAAATGTGAAATAATGAACCTATAAAACGGGCATTAGAATTACAATATATTTTGAAGATTTTCTATTGAAAACTTTCCCCATGTAAATGTTTTTATCAATACTGCCATATAGTACTACAAAATATTCTTAAGGCATGTATGAAAATATCATGAAATAAACCCAAAAGTTTTATCTTGTATCACAAAGATAAAGAGTGTTAGTAAAGACAAAGTTCCTTATCATTTGATTCAGCTGTAACTGTTTCAAACCTCCTACTGTAATGCTTTTTATGTATATCTATTTGTTGGTCTTCCAAATTTGTCCTTTTTTCAATATTCTGGGGCTGAAAAAAATAATATGACACTACATGTCAAGAATTTAGCTACCTAAGAGTTAGTATTTTGGCCTTCTTTAAGACTATGCATTTAGTTATAGCCTCAGTAATTCCAGTGTTACAGCATTCAAGTGATGCTATTAAATGCTTTCCACAGAAAAGGACACCTTATTAGTAAGTGGGCATCATTTACTATGACCTGACTACTTAGATTTCTGAAGCATGAACACACACGCACATATTTGTATAAAAACCACCCTATTTAAACTATTTGCCCCCATGAGGGTAGCAATATTGTTGGTTGTCAAGAAGTTGACAAAAGGCAGTACAGAAAAAGTTGTATGTAATTTTCAAGTAGACATATTCATTTCCTAATTCCCAGACAATTAGCAAGGATAAAACTATACCCTAAGATGCCTCCCTTCTAATGCTAAACTAATGATACAAGGGAATCAAAATACGTTAGGAGTGGGGGAGGGGAGATTGAGAGCCAAATACCTTTTTCTAGGCTCCACAAAGGGTTGAGGGCCTAATTATTTTTAAGTATAATCCAACCAACCTCTTCTTATGCTTAGCTGCACTGAGTGACACTATTTGTGATGCCCAGTGTGCTGAAACTGAGCAGGTTGCTGTCAGTTTAAAAATGACTATAATAAAAGTGACCATGAAGATGGATCTTGTGATTTTGCGTTTCTAATCAGTCATCTGTGAAGAACACTTTTGCTTTGATTCAGCAGACTGGTGACAGCCATGATTGATAGTGCACGAGGATGAAAAAAGGTTATTAACTGTCTTCCTATTAAGCTCAATGTATTACCCCTCTAGGTGCATCTCATACTTTAAGTTAAAGTACTTACTCAGGTAAGGTCAAGAATGAACTCTATGGAGATGGCATCCATCCTGTTGAGAACGAGTGAGGCATCCTTGCATTGAATTTTTTACTGTAGCATTTAAACTGTGTTTAATTCTACTATCTTATTCATTAGCTAAAGGAGAGAAATTTCCTCCTTCTAACAGCATCCATATGGGAAGTACTAAAAGTGTAGAAAATAGCTTTAAATGTAAAGATTTGAATGTAGAGCTAACTAGCAACATGTGTGTGGCATATACATGAATCTATATTTAAACAGATGGTCATATACTATACAACCTATGAAGGTATTTTAATGGTAGACACTAAAATCGATTTATAATTAAAAAATAAATACTTGTGTTGTAAATGCAAAAAATTGTTTCAATTTTCAATCATCCATAAATGGCAAGTTCATGATAAAGAAAAACTTAAGAAAAATTCAAAGGATTTCTTAAAATACCTAGGCATTTGTATTGGTTTAAATTCTTTAATGTATTAACTTCATCTCATTTTAACTTTTTAAAATTAGAAATATTAACATAGAAATGAACACTTGCGTGACAGTATCCTTAAATAGCATACTATATACACATACATACACGAATAGTGTTATAGATCCTGAAGTACTGAAAGTTTTCCAGTAACTGAGGACATGCCATTAAAAGAAATAGTAAAATATTAAATGTCACCATATTTCCTGTGCTCATTTATTATTACAAAAGCCAAAGTATACTGAAATATTTTTGAACATTTTATTAAACTTATCTTTAAAAATATTTTAAATTTACAAATGCAGTTTGAGATAACAAATTAAACATATGCATTTTAATTTTAAATTACAGTACTATGTTTCCTCATATGTTTTCCACTGTAAACGCTCAGCACATGTTAAATGTAATGTGAATTAGCCAAAAATATTTAAGGATATCAATACCTTGGCATTGAGGTAGCCATTTAAGCAATAACCAAATCTCAGCTCTACGTGCTTGGCGGTTCTTCATTGAGCAACTCTGCACAGTAGCGCAGAATAAGAAAATGTTACCAGTATGACATTAGAGTTTCAATGCAGGAAAAATCGTATTATGTCCAAAAGTTTTTTCTAGGATATCACGACCTGTTTCTCTAGTGCCAGTAATGATGCCCATTTTGGGTCTGTAATAAATTATATTTTGAAAATATACTGTTTTAATATTGGGATCTATCAACAATGAAATACAGAGAAAGTAAGGAAATGAAGTTCAAGATTTCATCGAATTTTTCTTTATAGCCTCAGACATTGGCTCTCCATCCTACTCTGCTTAATATTGCAATTGCTGCTTTTAAAAGCCTTTCTAGTTCTCTAGCATTTTATGTATGCCAAGTATAATTTAAATACTTACACATTGAAAGCCTCTTCATAAAAATGTTAGATCAATATAAAAATTGTTTATTTAGTGAATCGTGTTTATGTGGAGTGGATTTAAGTGTAGATTTTATAATTCATACAAGATTTCCTCAATAAGACACATTACCTTTGTTATTAAATGAATTTTCCCTTCTGTCCTATACAACTTCAGCAGGCAAACTTGCATTCCAAAATTTAGAAATCATGATGAGATAAGTGACCTAGGGTGACGTTTGGTCAATGATAGCATTCTATATTCTTGTACAAATATTTGTCAAAGGTTTCACAATAAAATTGTAAGTTAAGAAATATGTTGTGTGTTTCTCAAAAATATTGTTTGCTTTTTTATTTTGTTCTTTTTTATTTTAAAAAAAGAACAATGCAATTCCAATCTATCTCATGGTAATTTACACAATGCTCTGAAATGTTAGTGAAATGCCCATCTTCCTCCATCTGCCTAATTCAACATTTCTTAAGGAAAATGAGGAAATACACAGGCCAGGTAGGCCTTAGAGGAATACACACATTTCCTGGTGTCTTTCTTCCCTTTATGGAATCAAGATCTAGAACACACATTACACGCAACACACCTTTTATGAAAGAACAAGGCAAAGACGGTTTCAGGTAAAGTTTAGGTCATCTTCAAGGAAGTCAGTTACCATTACCATAGCTGAAATTAAAGTTGAGCAGACTCCAACAGTGGCAGACAAGAAAATTTTAAAATGCAACATCTTCCTTTATCCTTTTGGAGCTCCAGAACGGAATGTTGCATTCATATTCAAACAAATAACAGAACTGGCAAACACACACACACACACACAAACACACACACACACCTTGTTTGTGTAAACTCCTTCCATTTAGTTTTGAGCCTATTGTGACTTGTTTTCATAGACTGCTGGGGCACAAGACATCTTTAGTTTACAATTCTAAGACTTGGATTCCTTTTAGTTTAAAACTCTTTTCTGCGGTTCCTGTTCCTCCAAGCCTATATGCATCTCTCCTTCTCCTCGTCCCCTTTCTCCTCCAGAACTTAATAGGGCACATAAGGTAGGGGTATGGACTGGGTGGTGCACATATGTGTAGCCAGAACGTGGAGATCAGCAGCTGCTGTCCACTCCCAGACTGTGTACCTGAGCGCAGTGGCCACTCTGCTCTTCCGCCCAGCCCACTCCTGCCTGCAGTGTTGCTGCTGTCACGCCAGCCGGTGATTTGATAGGCTTGTCGGGTTGCCATGGTGTTGACTTCTTGCCTCTGAGGAGCTGCCCAATGACTGGAGGTCTGGGATTAAAGCGGGAAGAGGCAGCGGCCACAGCGAATTTCAGCGGCAGCTGCAGCAGCTAGAAACAAGAAGCAAGAGTACGAGGTCTTTAGGCTGCGTCCCCCTCCCGCAGTCAGGGCTGACAGTGAGGGAAAGAGAAGAAAGGGTGGACGGTTTAAATGGTGATCACTCGAAGTCAGAAGATACAAGTGAGGGCTTTGAGACCCGCTCAGGAATAACTCACGAGCAATCAGCACGCGCTGAGAGGAAACGTCTTCCAGAATTCGTTATTATTCACATTAGACATTACTGGAGTGGGTGGTGGGACTGAGAGTAAAAAGGTGTTAAAAGGGACCTAAGTGGTTGATACATTTCCCCCCACACCCTACCGTTCATTTGGGCAACGAAATAATTTGACAGATGCAAAGGCGCTGTACGGTGAACTTTACATCGTGGAAACTAACCTAACTCTGAGAAGAGAAAATGCAATTAGACGGCAACCGAGTATAAGAAAATAGTTGCCTTGGACGGAGGCTGGTGGGGCGGGGGTAGCGGGGGCGGGGAAGTCAGAGAGTGCATGTGCAATGCACAACCCCAGACGGAAATTGTAAGCTAGGAAATGAAAGGGAAAGAAACCGCTTCTGTTATAAATTAGTAGGTAGGTGAAGGTTATGCAAAGAAGAAAAGGGAAAGTAAAGCTGTTAAAAGAATAGAATAAAACCCCTGGGAGTTCAACTCGAAATCCCCCTTTACTCCCCAATCCAAAGGGAGTAGTAGGAGAAAAAAAGTGCATTCTGGTGTGATGAGAACTCTCTGGAATGTCTGGAGGAGAGGATAGAAGTGCGAGGGTAAGAAGACTCGAGTGCTAAATAAATGGCAGGAGAGAGAAATGGGGGAGGGGCAGGGTAGGAAAGAAATAGTCCGCGATTCACCCAAGGGACTGGGAGATTCAGAGAGATTCCAGCAGAAGGAAAGGAACAGAAGTTCAGGCTCCCAGCGTAAGGAAAGGAGGAAACGACAGGAATCCCTAAGTAAAAAAAAGAGGAAAAAGGTGTGTGCTGCTGAGGCGGGGCGTGGGAAGACAACCACAGTCAATTGGAAAAAGCCCGAGTCAGGGAGCAATTGCTAGGACTTCGGACAGAGAGGGCAGAAGATTGTGTAGACAGGCGGTCAACCTGAGCAACGCGGGGCAGGACCCACGAGCGCGAAGCCAGGTGCCGCGCGGTCCGCGCCCCGGCTCCGGGCGACGCAGGGACTTTGCTGGCAATGAGAAGGGCTGCTCGACCAGCCTGCCGGAGTCACGATTCCCCGCGAGTCCCAAACACACGCCTCACTAACTACTTTACAGCCACTTCCATTGATTTTCTTTAACAAATAAACATAATACCCGTTACAGCCACACTTCCTCTTGCCGCCACAGCTAGGATGCCATAAGCTCTAATGGCTGCATTTCTCCGGACAGCAGTTTTCACATCTCCAAATAAATCGTTTTCCTTCACTTCAGGTTTGGAGAGTCTAGTCCTCGCCCCTCTCTATAATTTGGGAATCGCCTTTAAGAATAGGTAGAAGACAAGTCCAGACACTAGTTTGTAAATCTGGTAGGGCTCACTCTTGTTTGCATATTAATTTTGCTTATAAGAAGTAACTCAATTTGGAAGGGAACCGCCGGCAAAGAAATCGACTCCTTTACATCTGCAGGGAAATCAACACCAGTTTGGCAGGCACACCTAAGCAACTGCCCTCGAGTTGTCTCTTAAAATATTCCTTTAAAAATAAAGTATTTATTTTAAAGTAGCCCCCCTACAAACACCCGTTTCTGCTGAGGTTCTTCCATACATGTCAAAGGGTTGTTGAATTATTCATTATTGTAATTACTATCATCATTGTCATTATCCCTTTCCATGTGGAAATAATTTTATTATCGTAATTTGATATCTGAAGAATTTCCTGTTAGTCGTTTGATAATCATTTTTTTTCTGCTGAAAAGAAAAGTTTTGTTTATAAATGAGATAGAGAAAATATTTTAAATGCTTTGATGTTTGCTATAGATTTCCGTTTATCTAATCGATCGGAATGCCAATAAAATCGATTAAAGGTTTAGTGTTTTACAAACAACCATTTTGTGCTTTTTGATTTTACGTTCAGAATGATTTTAATAAAGCTAATGCTTTCCTTTAACATTCTCCCTTTAAAAAAGAAACCTAAATCTTCATCGTTTTTCCTTTTATTATTAGAAATTGCCACTTAAATTTCTCCTAACAGGAAAATAAACAAAAAATACAAGCAATGGCTGAAATGGTTTAAATTTCATTCTCTTATTGCTCAAGGTATTTAAATAAAGCCCTTTAAAATCTTGGTGAGTTATATGTGATCATTCAGTGATTGCGGAATATTAAATTAAACTTAGATAAATCCGCATTGAAGGAGGCAGCACCCAATCCTGAATTTATTTCCCATTTTCTCTAACAGCATCACTGCGCTCCTCTTTGCAATGACAATGTGCCAAATCTGGGCATTTTGAAAACATTTTCCATATGCTTTAACAGGGGACAGATAGACAAAGAAGAAAAGGAGATGATCTTTTTGCTCTGAGGTATACTTTCTTTAACCATTTTCTCTTAGACTTTAACTGGTAATCATTTTAAAGCAAAAGTTTGAAAATCATTTAATGCATTTTTTTTTTTTTTTTTTTTTTCTTCTTTTTCTATCTCGTCATTTATTTCTGAATTGGTGTTTTGGTTATAATTTAATGTAAAGCTACCATTCCTGTATCTTGGCAAACCACATTTTCTTTCAAAATCTTTGATTCATTTAGTTTCTGCTAGCTGTCTTTTGTAATTAAAGGTAGAAATAATTATACATTTTGTAACTTAGATCAGATGGGCTGTTTTGTTTGCTGTAGGATTTAATAGTGCTCTTGTGTCTAATATTTAGGGACATTGCATATAGTGGTGGTGGCTTTTCTTCAGCTGTAAATATCTGCACATTTGTCTTAGAAATGTGGGTGTTTGGATGAATGCAATGTCGTTTTAAAATAATTTTATTTGGTGGCCAGAGTTTAGTATATTGTCTATACAGCATTTCATTGACTAGATATAGATGCTTTTAGGTCTAAAATATCACTTTATCTTCTGCTCAATGAAATTAGTTATTCTGTCTGTGTGTGCGTGTCTGTCTGTATCTACTCTCTCTCTATTTGTCTAACCTTTCCCATTTGGATCATGTCTTGGAGTTCTTCCCCAAACAGAATGTAACGTTTTCTTTGGATACTCTTGCTGGAAATATCTCCATATATATTTGAGGAGGGTGTGATTTTGATCTTCGTTTTTGGTGGTGTGAACATGTATGCGTGTTGGGGGGAGGAATGTGATAAGGGGTCCTCATTAATTTGCATAAGTGCTATGGAAGTGCTTATGAAGTTAGTGAACTGCTATTGTTTGGGGAGAGTCCTGTCTGATTTGTTTATAAACACTGGGCTGGTTGCCTAGAGGGAAAAGAGGTCACAGCACTGTCTGAGCTCTGACCTCTGAAAGGCCAGAGGGCATCTGACTTTTCTCTTTCTTCTCCCTTTCCCTCCTCTCCTCCCTTAATTCTTCCTTCCTCAAACCCTCTAGCCCCTCCCTCTTTCCCCCTTCCTTTCTTTACCTGTGTCTAACTCTACATAATGACTCCCCTGCCCCCTGAAAGGTCAGAATCCCCAAGGAAAAAAAAAAAAAAGAAAAAAGCTAAAACATTTACTCCAAAGTAAAACCAAAAATGGACTTTAGTCCAGGAACAGAGAAATACACATGGATATAGAGGTGCAGAGACAGAGACCAGGGAACAAAAGGGGGACATTTCTATGCTTTTTAAGAAAAAGAAGAAGACCATAAAGGAGATGAGAGTGTAGCTGGAGGAGGGGAGGGATTCAGGGAGGAATTTAACTGCCCACAAATACTACACACGTATATACACACTCAAAATGCCTTTCCCTTTTGAATTTGATTTCCACTAGCTCACTCCCTCCATCAAAGAGAGTGTCCATTCTCAATGTTAGGTCATATTTTAAATCCCCCCTTTTTTGTTAGTTCTTTAAAAATATATATCTGGTTCTGTATAGAAAGCTTTGGCTCCCTCATCACACACAGAGCCACACAGACACATACACCCCACTATTTCTTGAATTATTTCACTGTAAATATAATGTGTTTATGACACCTTCCCAAACAAGCCCTGCACCTTTCCATTCATTGTCAACTTCACATTCCTCCCTTACATAAATACTCCCCAACCCTGTCACTCTCCTCGACCCCCTACACACACAGTGACAAATATTGGTATCTGACTTAAGTGTGTTTTGGAAAGGGATTGCTAACTTAAACAAAAATGTTAGTTAACACACTGCCTTTGTTAAATAGCCCCCGGGTGGAGAAGACCCAACAAAAAGAGAAAAGGAGGAGGGGGGCTGAGAATCTTAAAGTGTCTGTGGTGATATAATGAGTTCCTGACGCTGAAATCTTGTAATACCTCGTTTCAAACTGAGCTCATCTATAGACCCCGGAAGCGCGGTCAAAAGACTGGAAACCTTTTTCCCCTTGGGCTGGAGTTGTTCTTGAGCTGGAGGGACACTGGGGAGAGGGAGGTGGGATATTTATTAGTGAATTGGTGAGGACAGGGTGGGAGAAAGACAGAACAAACAGCTGAAAACTCAGTAGACCGATTGTGAAGAGTGTCCTCGGAGTGGATTTGGGAAATAAAATACGCCGAAGAAAAAGTCTAGAAGTGGAAATTACCTTTTGTCTCAATGTTAATTACTCCTTGGCTGCAACACTCAACACCTAACCACCTGGTAGTCCTTTTTGGTTCTCCCCTAACTCGGTGCTCAATGTCAGGGTCCGAGTGCTCTGCAGTGGATGTGGCTGGGCTGAGGTTGCCCTGTAAAGTGTTGAAGAGGATCTAGGGAAAGTTCTCGGAGCGGCAGGGAAACCTCTGCTCCTTTCACTTTGAAATAAATAGTGGCCCAACGTTCCGTGAGGGCGGCGGCGGGTTCGCGCGGAGTTTAGGGACAGTGGAATGGGGGTGGGGCAGGGAGTGGGAGTCAGGGTCAAAGGCGTCCGCAGAGACCCGAGAGGAGCAGCTGGGTTTCCTGGCGCTGGGAGCCCAGAAGTAGGGCGCAAGCGGCCGCGGCACAGCGGCGCAGCCAGGTCCAGCAGCTCGGATCGCGCTCGCGCCCCATAGCGGCCCGCGGGCTGGGCTCGGGCTCGCCCGCCTCCTCGTGCCCCTGCCAGCGGCGCCGCGCTCCGCGCTCCGCGCCCCAGGGCCCACCCCACGCAGTCCCGCCGCCGCTTCAGCCCAACAGCCCTCCTCACGCTGGCGCGCTCCGAGGCCAAGCCCTGGAGGAAACTCTTGACTCTGAGCTAGAACCTCTCTGCCCCTTCCCTCAGCCCATTAACCCCCGACCCTCACCTCCAGCCTCTCTTCTTAGGGAAAAGGGAAAGAAAACGAGAAAGAAATGGTAAACAACAACAACAACAACAACACACACACACACGTTAGGAGGAGAATTCTCGCCAGCAAAAGAAGGGGTTGATAAAATGGGCACCCCTTACAAATCCTCTTTTGTTTCCTTACTTAGAAATCAATAACCGCCCCCACCTCCAGACACACACACACACACACACACACACACACACGGATACACACAGTTGTATTTTCCAAGAAAAGACGGGGGGGAGGTGTAGAGGAGAAGTAGCCACCAATTTTTTTTAATGGTTTTCCTGATTTGACGTTGGCTGTCTTGACATTAATGACATTAGTGTTATTGATGTCTCAGGGAGAAAAAGGCAAAAGAAATAAAGAACTTGAAAACGAAATGATCATCATTTCCCTATTCTTCCATGCCAGAAATAGACCTCTTTCTTCACCTGAGCCTGAAACAGACTTATTGTTCTCAGGTGTTTCCTTCATCATATGCATTTACCCGTCTGAAGTCGCAGGAAATGGTTTTTCCATCAGTGAGCTTGTACATGGAGCCCTCTCTCGCAAAGGGCTTGATCTTTTCTGATTTGAACCTGAAAGTTTCCCTGCCTTCATTTCCCCTCAGTCTCTTTAAAAGCTCCCACTCCCCTTCCCCATGCACGCACCTCAAGTAGTTTTTTTAAAGCCAGAAATTTTACTCTCTGGGGTGTTTCTCAGTAAACAGTAACGCTACATAAACACCTTTTTCACTTACAAGTTGCAGAGAATTTAAATGTTACCCTTGTGTGCATGTATGTTTCTTAAGGCATATGGATAAACTCCACTGAGGTGCAATCAGATACTGCTAGCAAATTGGTGATACAATTGCTGTGTAAAGGTGGGGCTGTAAACAAAGTAACTTTAAAATGTTAGAAAGCTTTCCACTTTCAACAAATTTCTTCCCAAAGAAGTTTAAAATCGAATAAAGTCTTTGGAGAGACAGATGATTTTCTTTCTGTTAACATTTAGTAGCCTTGGTTTCTAAAACACTAGTACCTGCACTGACTCCGGATCCCTAAGGTGGTGATTTGCTTTTTTCTCTTAATAAGGACCATATCTAGGGTTTTTTTTTCTCCACTCCATGCCTCTGGACTTTCATTGTAACTTTAGCCAGCTGCTGAAGGCAACCAGCTTTCCTGATCTGGGCCTAGGTCTGCTTTTTTGAGGACTGTGCTTTTATCCTCCCAGGTGTTTTGTTTGGTTTTTAATCCATTTGCATCAGTCCTAGGATTTTCCAAATGTTCCCTGATAACGCAAGGTTTTTGGCCTGGAAAGATGCATTTTTGCAGTCTCTGTAGTTCCAAATACTTGTGCGATAAACCTTTCTGTTGGTATTTGGTAGATTTGGTGCTTAAGGCCTAAGACAAGGTTTTGAAGCAGATCCTGGCGATCCAGAACTTCAAAGGCCTGTCAACTCAAAGGCAGCTGAAACATCACCTGTCCAGGAAGCTGGACATTGCAAGTATTTCCTGTTTTTAGTTCATTTGATTTGTTATTCTTACTTTCTCTTTAGAATTCCTATTTTTGAAATATTACATAGATGGTGTCTACCTGTGACCTGTAGTATAATAGTGCGAAGTGCATCAAGATGCTGAGTAGCAATGCATATATATATGTGCGTGTATATATATATAGTATATATATATTCCATATATATGTGTATATATATTCCATATATATGTGTATATATATTCCATATATATGTGTATATATATTCCATATATATGTGTATATATATATTCCATATATATATTCCAAACTCAGTAGGGGATATTTAAAAGTATGTCTATTCCTAGTTTTAGTTAATTATCTTTTAATGAAAGTGTCACTCATATTCACATCTGTAATATTGGAAAGAGATAATTAGATTTTCAAATGAGAATCAGCCACCTTAAATTTTGCACCAGAAAATACCAAGTATATTTCATTCTAATGAGATCTGTAGTGGGGTTTTAAAATTCATCATAATGTGCTTCAAGAAAGATAACTCAACAGACTCAAAAGATGAAAGGTTTTTCTTTTCTAAGTCTTCTTAAAGTTATTACATTGAACTTATGCAATTCTGATAAAATATTCAAGAATATTACATAAAGGCTAGAACTGTACCCCACCCCCCCCATCATTCTTGCAACCGTCACTTATTCTCATTTGGAAGTTTTCTTTGACTAACCGCTTCCATCTCCCATACCCTGGGTTTTCTCTCCTGCGTATACAAGTAAAGGATACGTGTTCAAATAGAGTGCCTAAGGATCCAGAGTGCAATTCCTCCTTTGAAATAGGCTGGGTTGAGCGGTGTTTGCACACAGCCAGGCACCCTTTATTTACATATATCTGCATATTTGCTCAGGCCCCCGCATTTCGCCATTAAAGTGCGTTCATGTGCACAGCAGAATAAACTAGGCAGAGAAAAGCTCTTCATTATCCTAACTCATATTTCTGCTTAAAGCTCCCTAGTAAACAAATCTCTGGTCCGATAATAATTACTTTGCCTCATTAAAATAAAAAAAAAATCTCAAATGGTTAAAGGACCATGCTTTGGCGGTATCTATGTTTTATTTCCTTCCCCTTCTTGCTCTGTGTGTGTCTGTGTTTGTGTGTAAGAGCGTGTGTGTGTCTAATGAAGTTTGGGAGTCGCGCGGAGGGGCGCGTGGGGTGCGAGCCCCGGAGGTCCCCATCCCCTGTCCTCTCCGCGGTCGCCGCATCCGGGGCTCCAGCCGCAGCGCTGGGAGCTTTGGAAGCCGTGAGGCTCCGGAGCTGCTCTGAGTCCGGGCTGCGCGTCATTTGCAGTCTGGGGAATGTTGATCACCTCACTAATTACACCTCTCTCTCCCCCCTCTCCCTCTCCCTCTCCCTCGCTCTCCTCTCTCATTCCCAGAGTGCATATCGGGAATAGACACACAAAGACATGCGCACTCAACTTAATCAGCCATTTTTTTAAACAGGGCTAAAACGATAATAATTAGCAGAATAAAGACATATCGGATTTTCATTTCCTTTCCTCCTTTTCCCAACCCCTTCACAACCAAACAGCGAGACCGCGGTCGGCACATGCTTTAACTCCTCCCGGACCCCCGAGGACCGCTCCATGCCCCCCACTTTCTGCTCCAGCGTTTTTATTTTCACCCAATAAAGTTCGAGGATTATTTTTTATTTTTTTATTTTTTAATGAACCCTCTCGTTTCACTTGGATGTGATCAGCTGTAAGTAAAATAAAAGCAAAACAAAAAAGAGGCGAAGATCGAGTAGGAACTGCAGGGGAAATGGAAAGTAAGTTTTTTCTTTAACTTTTATTGAGTAGTTTGTGTTAAATTTAGGTCGAGTATCGATTATCTTTCCAGCCTGATCTTGCACAATCTTTGATATTTCGCTCCCTCTCTCTCCCTCTCCCTCTCCGCCTCTCTTCCTCTCTGCCCCTAGCTCGCTCGCTCCTGCTCGCTCTCGCACACATCCCCTCATCCCGACCATATCTTCCGCTCTGCCCCCCTTTTCTATCTCTTTCCCCCTTTTTTTTTTTGGCTCAAGGTTTTGCTCCGCTGAGGGAGGGAGGGGGCACTGAGGGACCTGATTTTCCACTTTCTTTAGGGGGGCTGCATTTTTCGGGATTTAACTTTTGGATTAAGTGGCGGAGGATCTTCTACGTTTGCTCGGGCAGTTTTCTCTCCTTTTCCCTGTCTTTTCGGGTTTTGCCTTCCCCGCGAGCCGGGGGAATTCTAGAGGCTGGGGGAAGCTGTCAGCTCCGCAGCGGCGCGGGCACTGCCAGGGGTCCCCGCTCGCCCCGCGCCCCTGCGCCCCGATCGGGATGACTGGTCCTCCGCACTCATCCTCTGAAAGTTTGGACGTTGGTCAGTGGGGCTGGGAGCCCCTCTCTCCCTGCTCTTTCCCTGCTTTACCCTCCACCCCCCACCCCACCTTATTCAGCCTCGTTTTTCTTCCTCCTTTTACCACCCGCCCCTCTTCCCCTTCTCAAGTTCCCCGAAGGTCGCTTAGTGTGCGGGGCTGGCGGAGGCCCGGGGGTTCGTGAGCTCTGGGGAGGGGATTCCAAGAGGCTGGGGTGAACGCTGGGGCTGGGGCTGCAGGTAGACACCCGCCCACCGGAGCGGGCGCGGCGGGCACTAGCGAGGGCTGCTCTCCGCGGCGCGGGCGCGGGCGCCGCGGAGGGAAGGCAGGTCCGTTAGGAGGCGGGATCGCCCGGCCTCTGGGCCAGGGACCCGGGAGGCGGCGGCTGCTTGCTCCGGACGGAACACCGCCGGTTGTGCGTTAGACCAGCGGATAGACGCCCGCGGCT
Organism: Hylobates moloch; assembly: GCF_009828535.3. Taxonomy (NCBI): domain Eukaryota; kingdom Metazoa; phylum Chordata; class Mammalia; order Primates; family Hylobatidae; genus Hylobates; species Hylobates moloch. The sequence continues at coordinate 57,011,712 of NW_026652284.1, forward strand.
TGGGGTCAAGAATCTTTTCCTTTCTTTTTAGCAAAGGGCAAGGGATGTGTGTGTGTGTGTGTGTGTGTGTGTGTGTGTGTGTGTGTGTGTATTGAGTGGCTGTGTTCGGCTGTGAGAACCGATTCATTCTTCGGCCCCCCTAAAAGGGTTCCATGCCTACAAATGAACTTCACCTCCTTTGCTTCTCCAAGCATCAAGTGCGCCTTCTGGCTGGGAGCAGCTAAGGGAAAAGGGGCTGTAATGCGCCGGGTCTCTCCTTCCTTCTACTTCTATCCACCCCCAATCCCCTTCTGGCTCCTCTTTTCTATCAGAAAAAAATAATAAAATTTCTCATGGAATTGTATAAAGTTTCTCTACCGATGTCCAAGTTACAGAAGGTTCCCTATCCTAATCCCCTTCCCCTAGAAGACGGTGCACTGGTTTCTATTTCTTTTGTTACCTGTGATCCGGGCGGGGGGCTCCTTTCGGCCGCTCGGGCTGGGGTCCGGCCCAGAGACCCCCCCCACCCTTTTTATTAACTCTGTTCCATGTTTAATCAAGGATCATGTAGATGGCAAAAGGAGAGACAGAGAGGAGAGAGGAAGGGGGGGGGGAGAGAGGGAGAGAGAGAGAGAGGGAGAGAGAGAAGAGACAAGAGACAGAGGAGGGTTTTTTTTTTTTTTTATTGTGTTCTCCTGGATTTTCAGTGGCTTGATCCCTATAAACGTGGAGTGGTTAAAGCTCATATGTAGTATTATATTTTTAGTTGGGTGGATGGATGGAAGAGTGAGAGAGAGGCTGCGGCTGCCGCTGCCTTTTCGGGTGTTGCTTAGATTAAGGCTGAGACTTGGCTGCGATTGGGACGCGACAGTGACACGGGCATCGATCGCTTCCATTGAGAGCAATGCAAAAACACAGCCCGGGTATGTAACACTCTCGGTGCCATCAACACTTGTTTTACTTTGTATTTAGTGGCAAAACTGACAGAGCAGGCTCAGACTTTCCTTCTGTTTTTTTTTTTTTTTCTGTTTCTTCTTTACTAACTGAAGAATAAAAACAATTGTGTATAGAAATTGCTGAAAAGGATGGTTTAAATAAAACAGAAAGGAGATATTCGGAATTATTTCACTACCTCTGTGACTGACTGTATTTTGGAGTTTTCCTTTTCCACTGAAGAGCATATTAAAGAGAATGAAGGTTTTCTTTTTTCCTTCCTCATCTTAAAAAAAAAAAGTCCTTAAGGGAATATTTGATAGTTTTCAAGGTTTGTGGTTTCAATCAGCAGGAAGGCACACAAAAATAAAAGATGGCTAGCCAGCTGTTTTAACCTCTTGCACCTGGCTTCAGCGTGGGGATCATAAGGTTTATACAGCTATTTTTTTAAATGTTTTTAATATTTATGGCATAAACTGGGGAGAGCACCACTGTGTTTTTATTCAGTTGCTGGTTGATTTTGGATTTTTTAAAAAGTAAACTCATATTTAGGTGTTTTCATGTTTATGGCAATGAAGATAGGGTCAATGAAATTTGGGGGAAATATCATAAATCTGAAAAGTGAAATGTACCCAAGGAACAAAGAAAGGTCAGGTAAACCAGCTGTGTAAGTCAAAGCAATACCACCAACTGTGGGGTTAGATAGGGATAGTGGACTCTGGTTCTATGAAGTGAAAGTTGCCACTTAAAGTTAAAAATGAGGCAAACATGTTCAGCGCTTTTGTAATCTTTTGCAGTTTTTAGCAGATGAGCCCAAATCTGTTCATTAATTTTGAGCTAGTTGGATTATTTTAAAAGATTCTTCACGAGCAAAGGAAAACATAAAGGAGGCTGAGAAAATCACTGTTTAATATTGCAGAATTTACTGCTTCCATTCTGACCATGAGCCTAAATTTACACAATGAAATTTGATTATCTCTAATAACAATATTAGATCCTGCACTGGATGGATGAGAATTGAGGTGGTTTTGTTGATTGCAAGGGTTTAATGTTGCATTTCAGAATCTGATGTGGTTTGGCCTCCCTTCCATTAACTGGAAAACCCCTGAGGTTTTACAATTATTTCTTAAAGATAATACATTTAAGATTGCATTGGTCGGCTGAAGAAAAGTCATAAAGGCAAGAAGGGAAGCCCTTAATAACTCTTGAGACTCAGACACGTTCAGCAGTTAGATTGGCTCTGACTTCACCAAGGGTCGACAATGTGTCATTTCCACGAAGCCAAATTGCCCTCTGCCTATATGATATTAATGTGCAAATCAATATTTCAGGGATTAAATTTCCCTTCTTCATTTTTTATGGTTTCTACCTCAATAAGTCTCAAGTCTATTAGAAGAGGCTGGATGATTTAAAATCTTTCACTGTAGAATGGCTTGTCGTAGTCTTGTTTCATAGACCATTTTAGGATTTTCGTTATAAAGACTAAAGACATCCTAAAGAAGTTGTGAGGCAGTGTAGACCCAGGCTCAATAGTGTAAAGCCCTTATTCGATTAAGAACTAAAAGGTATTGAAAATATAATATATACGTTTATGTAATATGTATGTACATTCTGCTGCTTTAAAAATATTATGTTAATCACCTATTGATTTATTTCAAAATCAATTGAAGCTCCTTTCTTATTAGTGATTTGTTCAGCTTTCTTGAGGACTGTGTTAATTTTCTTAAAGAGTATGCATGAATTAGCTTGGTGTGAAAGTATTGGGGCAGAGGATTTTTCAATTAGCAATATTTTCCTAAGAAATATTTTCAGAAACCATTGTTTATGAGAGTAATAATCAAGAGGTGTCATTTGCATACATTGTTGTTATAGCTGTCATTGCATTTTGTGGCTGAATGACTTAGCTGATCTATGTTAAATGAGGCCCTCTTCAAGTCCTTTTACATTTTGTTTCTAGCACTTAGTAGGTGCAATGTTTCTTTTTATCCTCTTAGAGAAAGAAAATTATGAAAGGAAATACATGTATGTGACTTGACTGGAAAGAATACAAAGTAGAAATTTGGAGAGAGGTCAAAATAAAAGATTGTGACTTTATCACATAATCTTGGGAAGGCCTACTGTCTATCATTTGGTGGTGTTTTATAGTCTTAAACCCTCTGGACCAAGTTCCGCACAGCTGCACGAATTTCATATGTGATAGAACATTTTTTCCATTCAGTGTGAAATGTTCCTTCCTAAAAAACGTACACCAGACTCGCTTAATTTAGTCTGTTAAAAGAAATGCTCATGAAAAAGGACAAAAGGCTCTTTAATCTCTGCAAGCTGTTTGTTTTTCTTCAAGATTCCTGTCTGTTTGGGTTTGAAAAGTCATGTTTATTGAGGAGATGATTCTGAGGTGTGACATTAAAATAATATATGATTTTTGGACTGGTGGCCACGCTTCTGCTTAATTTGCAGAACTACTTTTTATGCCTGTCAAAACACAGCGTTAATCTATCCTTATTTACAATTAATCTCAATAAAATTAATCTTAACTATGCTTTAGTCAGTGGCTTAAAATATCTAATTATATTCAATTAACTGCTGTCATAGTAATTAACATTGCTTAATTGCCTCTGCATATATTTATGTAAAGCTCATTAGGTGCTACTGACTCCTTTTCCCTTTCCTACTTGCTATTTTTGCTGTTGTCAAACTATGTTCATCTCCCGAGGTTCGACAATGTCAATGAGAACAAATTCTTTCTTAACATTTTCTTGAAATGAATGTTCCTGCCTTCCTTTGAGAAGATACTCATTATGAGTCTTTAAAGACTAATCCATCCCCCTCTCTTCATTTTCCTTATCCCTGGTCTCTAGCACTCTCACAAAATATGTTCTGTCATTGTTGCTAGAAATATGAGAAGCCAGGTTAAGCTTTGTGTTTATAAATGAGGAGCCTTTCTCTGTCTGCCTAAGGGCTGTACCCACAGGGAGAGGGTTTCCCCCCCTTCTAAGACCACTCTAAGGGTTAAAGACTTGGCCAAGGTTCAAACTGAGAAGCGCCCAGGGAAAGTGCATGTGAATATGTACAAGTTTCATGTAATTAGTGCTTAATTATATTAACATATGCAAATTGTCAACTTAGGAGCTTGTTGAGCTGGCAAAGATCAGCTAGGCACAATTGCAGTATTGTTCTGAAACAATAATGGATTTCAAGTTGGATTGTGGAAACACATAACTAGCTATCTAATTTAACTCATACCGTGGTGAAATTTCATTAGTCTCCATGGAAACTGGTTTAATTGTGCTGACTAATGTTCTGGGCTGCAGAATGTCCTAAAAAGAAAGCGTTGTTTGCCTAATCCACCTTACAATGACACTTGTTTGTACATGTTTCCCTTGTGTGAGAATTTGCATATGCAAATAAATAGTTTCTCTGCCCCATTTGTCATGGCTGTTCATTACCCATGAAGAGGACATTGTTACTAGGCTGTTACTGAGTCTCCCAAGACAGGATAGTGTCAACCAGTCCAGCTACATTCTTTCATAATTTGTTTCTGATTAATAGACCAGAGTGAGTCTCATTCTTTTTGGGCATCTGTAAAAGGAAGGTCACTTCTGTCACAGAAAAGAGTTTCTGCAGTAACTGAAGGACTTTTTCTTCTTCTTATTCTCCCTTTTCCACCCATTGGTTAACATAATCATATTTAAAATAATGGATTCTTGTTCTAAGAATGCCTCTACTAATAATCTCTGGTTTCCTAAAGCAAAAAGATAGGAAAAGAAAAGAGATTCTGTTATTGGAATATTAATCCTGTTTCTGACAGAAAGGTAAACTGATATAATTGCTTTTCAGTTGAAGGAATGGGGGTTTATACAAGTGTGAAAGCATCGGAAAAGGATTAGCATTTTTTTGCATAATGAAAAGCTCTGTTGAATAGGGTTCTGAATGGCTGACTGAATGACTAAGATGAAAGGAAGATGAAAATGCAGGCTTCTCTTTCTTTATGTCTATGCTCCGCTCTCTCTAAAGTTATGTTTGTCCAAGACTTGAGAAAACAAGCAGGGGCTCAGATTTCAGCAACTTTATAAGATGCTGTGTTTTCATCATCATTGGGACGTAATGTGTATGACAATAGTGCAGCTAGAAGATGATCAGCAGAGGTTTGTATATAGAAGAGTTTCAGAAACATGCCAGGCTAGCCAAATATTGACTATTGGGTATCAGGAATTCCCAGCACTTTGCTGGCAAAAACAATTATTTTAGAAGAGCCAATAGTATGGTGTGGATATTTAATTCAGTTAATGATGGAATATAAGGCGCCTGTTTTTTTCCCCATCGGCTATAAATAACTATCTCGACTGGTGAAACACTTCACTTGGGAAAGAGTTGTGTAATCTGACTTTTGGCAATGTTAAGTGTTTTAAGTGGTCTATCAGCTTTTGTGGCTGGGAAGAGAGAGGAGAGGGTACAGATGTATTTTCTTAAGATTTAATTCATAAAGTTCTGAATGCAGTCTTCATGTTGTTTTGTAGGTGTATTGTGTATTTTATTTAGAGATAAGTCTTTTTAAAAAGTGTCTAGGTATTATAAGTTCACTCTTGGAGACATTTGTAGTAGGGTCCCCTGTCACTAGTTAGGGATGTAACTGGTTATCAGCTGACAATGTGATCAACACTCTTAATGATGTTTCTTCAACCATCATTAAGACAGTTAAAATACCATAAGTGTTAAGACTCTTTCAAAGGTGGGAATTGGTTCTTTTGTACATATGTAAATCAAATGCAGTGCATTTGATGTATTTATTTATTTATATGTATACATTTTAAACAAGCTCTTTCTGGCTTGAGTCACCACAATGATCCACGGATGGCTGCCTCAGAACAGGGCTAAAAGATTTCATCAGATATTAATCCAACTTGTTTGTTGCTAGATTTTAGAACTTCCATTTGCCTCATCACTTTAGCAGTTTTGTTGTTGAGGTACTATTAAGATGGTTAGATGGAAACTTAGGAAATCACAAGTATTTTTACATAAATTAATGTGTTTAAGGGTTGACTCTTGAGTACAGCATATTGTAAAGGAAAACTGTTTGATCTATGTTATATAGTCCCCCAAATTTTTTACTAGAGTCCTTTTTAAAATTTGTTAAGAAATTCTGGATTGTCGCAGAAACTTTTATGGTTAACTTTATGATATGCTTGAAAAAAGTCTTAAAAGAACAAAAAAATCCACATGGAGGCTATTCTTTTACATGCAGAAGGGCTTATTAAGGTATTTCCATAAGAAAATGTGTTAATTTAAAAAATAAATTCATTTATATTTTAAGACATTGTTAACCAGGCACCATGTGTTGTAACTGGCAGTTTTCCAGCCACCATGGAAGTGGATCACACATGGGTTAATAGTAGCTTATGTGATGTCTGCATTCTTAGGAAATGGGCAAAAGCCCAGGGTATTCTGATATCAAGATTTTAGAAATCAGACAGAAAGCAGAATATATGTTTATATGTGAACAGATGGACACATGTGAGAACTAAAAGTGCACAATTTCTCTTGGCACTTGTTTTAGTTATCCCTGATGATATAACCAAGATCTTAGTGCACTCACAGTCTTTGATGGCTAAAGACGAAATGGGCTTTTAATGAGGGCTCAATGGCATTATTTTCTTGCATAAGGATTGTGTCCCTTGTGATCTTGCTGGACTTGATGTTCTGTTAATTCCCTAGTTTCAGAGGTTCACAAGTTGCCTTCAAAGTTTGATATAGTTTCATATTTGACATACAATCCTCAGTCCAAGAATGGCTGCTCTCTAGTCTCCTTTTCTTTTAAAGGTTTGTGAATAGAATCAAATATTTGCCACTGTAAGGCATATTTGAGTTTATGCACTCGACTTAAAAATGGCTTCGGCACTAAAGTCATATTTAGTAAGTAGGTTATCTCTAATGTAATTAACCACTTAAACATTCTAGAGACTGGATAAAATAAACAAATGAAATTTAAGAATTTGGGCAGACTGACTTAGTTAATACATCATAATGCCCTGATGGTCCAAGAAAAGTTGTGAGTAAGTGTTTTGGTCACTCAGGTTAGGGGTTCACACACCAGCATCATAATTCAGATAATAGATCATTTCTAATGTTTGTCTGACTTGAGGACACAACAGTGCTCAGATGATAATTACTGAATGGTATGCACTATAGGACATACCTCTAAAGACAACATTTATAGGTTTCATTATGTTCTAGCTATAAAAAAGAAATCACTCTGCAAATATTTACTCAGGTTTAAATCATTTTAACCAGGGAAAATTGACTTTTGGGTTAAAATATGCATTTTTTAACTGCTCATAAAATTCTTTTCCTTCACTGTCAAGAAGAAAGGAAATCCATAGTTCTAACAATGTTAAAATACAAAAACATATGAGCTGGTATATGCCACCTGGTTATATTGTTAAAAACAAAATGAAACGTAACTTCTTAAGAGGGAAGTTTTTGAGGAATCTTAGTTTGTCTGCTTGGAAGAATAGGTTGAAAAAGACCAATCATTTTTACATTTCCCATGATATTTTCCTTAAACCTGAAATGCTTTGCTAATGTGGATTTTCAAAAATATAGTGCTTAGTAGTTTTTAAAATATCGTAAGTTTTGGAATAATGCAATTAATACTTAAGATTTCCTGAGCCCATTAATTGAAAATTAGAATTAATCATCTATTTTGGTTTAGTGGATACAACTGTGTTTCATCATCCCTAACACTCCTACATTCCTATTCAGTAGAGTATATACAGACAGACACACACACACACACACATACACACACGTCTACCCTCTTTCCATGTTAGGCCTCTCTTTCCTCTTTAGATGCATTCCTAGTGGTAGCTTGTGAAATTTTCTCTTCATAGGCTAAACTTCTTTCCTCTTCTAAGAATTGGCCAATATAATCTCAACAGAAAAGAGCAGCTAGGGTGGTAAAGCAACTAGAAATTACCAAAATGCCAGAGCCTGGGAAGTGGCCTTACCATCATTCGGTTCAACTAACTCATTTTAAAATATGGGCTATTGAATTAAAGAGAAGTTATCTTTGATTACCCAGCAAGGCAGGAAAATGTCGAGACAAGAATTCATATATTCTAACTCTAGGACCAGTGGTCACTCAACTGTATTGGCTATTTGAAAAAGGTTTGTTGAATGAATGAATATAGGAGGAAGGAAAAATGTGCATGATAGCCTGTCTTCTCTGAGAGAGTGAGCTCTCTGTTATCGAAAGGAGACAAGTAGAATCTGGATGGCCTCTTGTTATTGTGACTGTTAAACATATTTTTGTGTTAAGTAGGAGGTTAGATTAGGTGCTCCAAATGGACAAGAAGAGCCTATGATTCATAAAAATACTGATGATTTCAATGACTTAAAATATATTTATCATAATCATAAACATGGTGTGAACAAGAACAACGCTTCAATTCCGTGTAAGGAAAGGATTTGAAGTCAAGGCTGTGATGTTTTGGAGGCAGCATAATGTACAGAAAGAATGACACCTAGTTAAGACCAGACATTTTTTGATTCTGCGTACTTTGGTTTCTTTTTTTCTTTTTAAATGACATTATTTAAACTTACATTTTAGATATTTTAACATCTACTACATTTGTTGGCAACCCAATGCTTAATAGGAATCTTATTCAACCTATAAGACACCTGGTTTACATTTCTGTTATGAGTGCCCTTGTCCAAGTTACTTAATCTTCCTGAGCCTCAGTTTTCTCATCTGTATTTCAGGGTTGCTGTAGAGATTACATAAGACTAAAGTGTTGTGAACATTAAAATAAGTGATTGTGGCAGGACCTGATAACTGATCCATATGTTCCTTTTTTGTTTTTTCCCAATAGTTGTTTCAAAGTCATGATCAACTGAAGAGCATTTGATAAAGCAAGTCTACATAGATATTTCGAGTAGAGTTTCCCCTCTCTCCTACAAGAAAAAGATATGAATTTGGCAATGGATATGTCTAAGAGGTGGGGGAAAGGAGTAGTATCCTTCTTTTCATATTTTCTCACTGGCAGGTACCTAAATGGCATCTAGGTTGACAGGTGGATGCTCCTCCACATCTTTATCTGCCACTCCATCACTACAAATTGGTTTGGTCTAAGGGGCTTCTCGGTATTTAATGCATTTCTGAATCTTCATTTTTTTAAAGAAGCAAATTAGGACAGAAACAGTTTTTCAATAATTCAGACCTTAGTCTATCCATATGAACTCAAGATTCCAGACACTCCATTAAATACAATAATAGAAATGACCATAATGCTTATTTCAGTCTTGAAGTTGAAAGCCTCTGTTTGAAAACCGCTGAATTAGAGGATTTTCCAAAACTGGATTATGTACTTGCTATTAATGATATTATATACTTGATATAAGTGACATTTTCATATACCAAGAAAGGAGAATGGATAGTATTACATGGTATCCTGTTGACCAAAATTTATACCAACCTAGAGAAGAGATCCAGTTATTAATAATCCAATAACATTATGAACCCTTAAATTTTCTTAGGTTATTTTACAGCCAACTTATGTGTCTCCACCTGGTTTATCTCTTAGGGAATCACAGTCCTTTGTCGTTTTATAATAATGCATTATTCTGGAGGACTACCCAAGTTCAAAGATGGTAAATTCATGATGAGTTAATGTATATAAATACAATTTTTTGAACCACCTGGAAATGAAAGTTCTGTTTTTTTAATCTGTTTATTTTTAACACATTTTTCAGTGTGATACATGTAAGATACACATTTAAAATTATTGTTTATAATTTTATGGGAACTCTAAGTGCATTTGGATTATAATTTTCCAATTTTGTGTTTGATTATTGTTTAATATTTATATATGTTTGGTTCATAACACTTGTTAAAGTACTTCTTAAAAATAAAAGTGTGTGCATGGCCTATGTTGTGGTCATTTATAAAAGGCCCTGGACTTGACATTTCATTTGAAGCACATTTATTTAAGACAAAGCATTTTTTAATATTAATCAATATAAGGATATAATTCATGTAGAGAAAGCAATTAGCATCTTAACATTTTTCATGATGCTTGTTTAAGTGTCTCCTCAAATAAAACTGCAGCCTCTATGAGGGTAGCACCCACTTCTGCTTAAACACTATATCCACAGTGATGGACATACTATTGGCAAATCTTTGGTGCTTAATAAATACCTGTTGAAAGAGTGAATGGATAAATGAATGATAATTAAAAACATAAATAGAAAACTGCAGTTTACTATACTACTGGAATCTGCCTTTCCTCTTGAAATCTAGGTACTGAAAAAAAATCACCTTAAAAACAGCTGGACTTGTCTTGGGAAGTTCCACAGGGAACACTATCTTACAGAGAAATCTAAATGGGTTTTTATATTAGAACCATAGATTGTTGCAGTCAGAAGGGATATAGCACAATCCCCTTGTTTAACCAATACGGAAACCGAAGCTCATGGAAATTCCTGGGAAACATGGCATAACTACAGAATGCAGCTGAAGAAATTGAGTGTGTGTGTGTGCATGTGTGTGTGTGTGTGTGTGTCCTCTTCAGTTTAGTTGGCTTAGCTTCTCCCTATCCAAAAATTCTATAATATTAATATGAGAATAATTTGTTATGCTTATGCTGGAGATTATTTTTATTTGAGAGCAAAGAGAGTTTTTAGTTGTTACAATTCCTGTGCTGACTGCTCTGGGATTATAAAGGTAAACTGTTAGAGATAGGACCAAAATTGCCTGAAAGGTGAAAGCTTGCAGGAAAAATAGGTGGGTCATTTAGTTCTTGAAATGAAGCAGGGTGCAGATTAGGAATCATTATGGTTTGCCAGAAGTTGCTGGTCATAGAAGTCTGTTTAAGTGCTCACTGTCAACAAGGAAATCATGGGCAGCACTTGAAGTGGCTCACCTCTGATTTATTCATAAACCTTACACGAGCACTTGGCTTTGTTCTTACTCTAGTAGGGCGGTCTGATGCCAATAAGAACAGGAATAAAGAGCTCCTTGCATGGTCCAAGACTGAATAGCACTTTACCTCAAAGCCTGACCTCTTTTCTAGAAGTCTGTTATGCTAGAGTTGACTCTGATTGGCTGTGTTTCCTCAGATGAATTGAGAGAAGAGGTTATAACAAGTATCTGTAAACTCTATCGTGTACATAACAAGAACGATGTGACTGGAACTTGGGTTCTAATGTAATCTAAAGGTTGCCATGTTTATGCTAAATGGAAAGGCTCTCCTTTTCAGAGACCTTAAAAGTTTCACATTTAATAATAGTTTGGAAGGAAACTATTGCCTCTTTCTAATTGAAGAATACAATGATCTCAAAGTGGAATTGTTTTTGATAATCCCTTCCCTGACTAAAGTGAATTTAAAGAGATTTAGTAACATAGGAAATTAAGGGTTTGAGAATAAAATAGATACTACCCTGTGATAAAAACAAGGAAATCGGTTGGCCTGCCAATTGGTAAGCCATATTTTCCGAGCAGCTTCATTTGTGCCACTTCACAAATTATGCTCTGCTCCAGATGCCCATGTTGAACGGAAGGGACCTTTAAGAGACAGTCAGCTGGCTGGTTTGCACTGGGGCAGAGGTTGAGTAGAGTTACTTAAATCCCCAGAGCATCATTTAGTTAATGTTAGTCTTTTCTTTTTTCCCTCCTCCTGCACCCGCCCCCCGCCCCTCCGCCACCGCCCCCGCCCCGGCCCCGACCATCCTGTCCACTCAGGCTTCCCTTTTCTTCTTTTGATGAAGTTGGTCTCTTATTACTTACAGTGCATATATTTACAAAAATTTTTCCTCAAATTTTCGCAACACATTACATGAACCCAGAAGAGCCGTATTAGGAGATGGTGATGAGAGTTAATGATATATTTTTAGATAAAGCCATCCTCCTGTGCAATCACATCAGAGTCATCAGCTCATTTGTCATGGCTGAAGTGAAAATGTCAGGACCAATGAGTGTATGAGTGCTGAAGGGGGCGAAAGGGCTTTTGGAGAGAGACATTTTTGTGCTGGGAGTCGGCCATGGCTTAGATTTAGCTCCAGGGAAATATTGGGATTAGCCAACACTGTGTACAAATCCTTAGCACAACAGAATTAGTTGGGAAAATGGGGAGGTGGGGGTCATGAGGATAGGCATATTTCTGGAGACATTCTCCAGGCTACAGGCCAGAAAATATGGAAAAGAATGAGGTGATTTATAAAATTCTTTTAAGAGATATGTTGTATGCAGGTTCATCAATTTCAAGACTGAAGTCATAGGTTTGAATGGTGTCAAGGAAGACCTGCATGATGTACCAATAAATATGTATATATGGCCTCTGTTTTAAATTTAGCTGCATTAAAAGAATTTCAATCTTAACATACATTTGAAAAGTTTCAGAAAGATAATATTGGAGTACACAAAGATAACATTCAGGCATAAAGTACTTTTGACATTATGGTAGAATTGAAGTTAACATTTAATTTAAATAACAGTAATTATGATGAAATACTTGTTGCATTGTTGAATTTACACAAAACCAAGAAGCTAAACTTTCTTTACAGAGACTTCATTCTGAAACTTTAATTGAAAAGCAAGTTATTTTCTTTAGCTACAGAAGTTCTTATCTTTGATAGACCAATACTAGCAGATTTATTTCATTTTAGGTCCAGTTAACTGTTCTCTTTCAGATAATGTGCCCATACTGCCTTTTCTTGTTTAATTCTATTGATTTACAGTGTTAAAGTGAAATAATCTGATACCTGTTTCCTGGCCTTTGAGTATTTGTCGTCAAAGAGGCTGATTAGTTTTTTCCCCCAGCTCTTTAACTGTTTTAAATGTATAATTATCATTGCATGTCATTTGATAGCTGCACTAATTGCTGCCAACTATTGTCTGTTTGCACTTAATGCTGAAACCTGATCAACATCCTGCTTTGGTTGATGTTTGGTGGTAAACTTTAATTAACTCTTATTGCATTGAAGAAGAGTTCAAGCTTGGTGCTAACTAATCATTTACCTTCATTATGTCCTGACAGCTCCACTTGTTCTTGGTCCTAATAGATACACCAGTCAGTAAATAAACCTGCAAACCTCATGACTTGTAGTTTCTCCACACTGATATTTTGCTACTTAAAGTATAAGATAATTGGGCCCAGATAATTATTTAGTTAGTTTAGTATCTCTAGTTCTGTAGACACTAATCTTAAATTGCTTCTTTCATGCTGGACAATTTCATTTTAATAGAAACTGCAGATTTGAGATAACATTATTTCTTCAACATGGTTCCTCTGAACATGCATCTTTTGAATCAATACAATTAAGCTTGTCTCCTGTTGGAATTCTTGTAATTATTTTTCCTGAGATACTTTTCCTGTAATGATATTGAAGTTAAAGTAATCAGGTTACCAGCAGATCATGTAAAATTCAACTCAAAATTGCTGGCTGCTTGATTTTAATTTGTCTGACATCAAGTTTGTTTGAAAAGGGATAATATGTGGGTAAACCAAAGAGCTTATAATTATGGTTGACGGTTGTTTGTTTGTAATGAAATTTAATTAAAGTTCATACATTTAAAACACAAAAGCTAATTACTGAATAGCTCACTTCACTGATGGGCAGTAGTCAAATTTACTTTCAGGCCAAAAAAAAAAAAAAAAAAACTCAAATGAAAATCCCCAAACAAAAGGCTCTTCATAATAGCAATAAAATAACAACTAATCTCAGAGATCAAACATAAATTTGCCAATATTTCATCCAGAAGAAAACTTGTCATTCTACTTATGTTCTCTATTATGCTAGTCCTAATGTGGTTTTTAATATAAAGTTGTTTGAAATATTTACATGGGATGTAAAAAGACACTTGTATTTGGTAGTCTGAGTATTATATAGTAAGATGCACTTGGTAGTGATTTAAAGAATTTATGCATATAACTTTCTTGAGTGAAGCTATTTGAAATCATGTAAAATTATTGAAATCATTGCTCAAGAAATAGGAATGTTTGCTGGAATACTTGACTTGTGATTGATATTATGTAGATAATTATGGTAGGTTTAGGCTGCAAGAAATGACTTTTTAAAAATATGTACCTACGCTATTATACTTAGTTATATTGGTTATGAGATCATATTGGTAGCAATTGTGAAATAGAAATAATTATACAATTGTTTTTTCTTTGAAATATTTGGTTGTCAGTAGTTCAATAATCAATTTCATATATGAATAGACAAAGGAGAAAAAATATAGATGCATGTTAAAATACACTGTCTTTACATTGTCTTTCATATGTCTTTACATATGAAATAAATTGTATGTGCACTGGTTTTTACTAGTTTGGTATATCTATTTTTGAAGCCAAATATTCTACAGTTATATATAACTTAATAAAGCCAATTAAGATTAATTTTTTAAATGTTCTCATGTGATAACTTAAAAGGTTATCAACTACGCACTCTTAGATACGCGTATGCCAGAGAGATTAGTCAGTTACATCTTAAAGACTAGCAATATAATATATGAAAAACATGGTAACTATGATTTATAACTTCCAAAAATGATCGATGCAGTTCATGTTTTTCCAAGGAAAACTAAAATATTCTGTGTTAAAGCTTCATGTTTAGCAGTGTAATTTACTTGAACTTTCAGATATGGTAGAAATTGAGGGAGGGGGTCTGCGAAAGGAAAATAATTCTGTCCATTATTGAGATGCCTGTAAATGTAAGTGTAATTTACACAACCTTTCCATAACTTCAGGGTATATTTATATGCATTTTATTATAGTACCTGATTGATTTATGGATTAATATTTTTTTAGGGAAGAAAAACTAAAAGGATCATACAGTCATTTAACTCTAATCCTACTTTGCATAGATGAGCCAAAGAGGAGACGATTAATGCTGAAGTATGGCTGGGTCATTGGCATTTGGAAGTACCTTTTTCCTCAATAAAGATGGAAAAAAAAAGTCAATATATTCTCAGTATTGGCAAACAATAGCTTTCTAGTAATACTTTAGCTGATTAGGACATCCTTAACCTTTAATGAAGCAATCACTACAAAGCCTTAATGTCAGCTGGAATACTAGCAAAACAGTATCAAAGAAAGAATCAGAAAGAGGCACTGAACATAATTACAGTTCATGTCCTTGTCTCACACCAATGCAAACTATTCATTTTCAATTAGAATGAATAAGAAAATTAGAAATCAACTAGATTGGTTGCAAGTACTGAAGTTTGTTTATAGAGGGTAGCTAAATTATTGGGTCCATCTTGCACACTGATTGTAAAATTTTCCTGAAGCAAACAAATAAAATGAGTCATGTAATAGTGTAATTTTGTTAGGGAGAGATTATTGATTCCTCTCTAAGGAAAGTAGCTGGAGTTTGATTAAAGTTTTGAAGAAAACTGAGTAAAATTCCTATTTCCCACAACTACTCAAATTTAGAACTATTGGACTCAATGGTAAAGTGCACCTTTTCTCCTTAGTTCTCCATCACATATGTTTAATGCTATGTAATTGTTATATACAGTCTATGCAGATTTGGTGATGTGAGAGAGAATGAGGGAAATGAGGGTGGGAAGAGAGGAAGAGAAAGAAAAGAATGAGAGAGGGAGAAGAAGACTATCAATCACAGGGTCCCATTTACAGAGAAGAAAACAAATCTTTGACTAGCTAACAGATTTTAATGAGAAAAATGAGAGGAAAAACAGAGAAAAAAGACTTAGTTGACTCACATACCATACTTGTCTTTGTAAACTTTCTCTATTTAAAAAATGTGCCTGTTTTAAATGCTGAATATATTTGGTTACATCCTTCTATTCAAACTTAATTACCTTCTCCCCTTTGTCGTGACATGGGTGGAAAGTTTTTGCCGTGTCAGGAGAGGTCGTCACACATTCTTTTGCAGTTCTCTTCATTAATTCCTTCTTGCAGAAGCATTTTCTCTCGTGCTGGGAAGGTAGGAGGGTGTAACAGAAGAGCCCTGAAACATCAGCAGGAAGCTCTAAGCTGGTTAATGCAGTATAATTGTCTGGACATAGACTGGTCTTTGTTTGTGTGGTTCACTCCGAATCAGCTGTAATTAACTCCAGAGTGTTTCCAGATTGCCAGCAAAGAAAAATTACAGCTTTTCTGTTTTAAATTGTAAAGCTCACAAACATTAACTATGCAGATTGCATTTACTTTGATATATTTCTATCTTACAAGTAAAAAAGCTTGTTTGGCTACCCAACCCCCACCTCTAAAAATGTGCTTTTGTTAAGTTATTTGATTTAGTGTCTATTGGAACATAATGACTCCTTAATAGTTGGATTTGAAACCTTTTCACTTAATATTTTCTATCCTTTTACATCCTTGCATTTGCTGTCCTTCTTGCTAATGTTTTTAATACTGCAGTGGGGAAAAAGTTATGCTATCTTTCATGAAATACTCCACATATACCAAAATAAGCAAATAGCAGAGTAAGGTGGATTAAAGAGAAACATAAGCACCAACTTAAGACTGAGATCAAAGATGTATCTGACGTAACTGGTACTTCCACACAGGTATTTACCTGTGTTATGATATATCAAAAGAGAGACTGAGAAACAGGCAATTCCCCTACCCTCTTCTCTTGGTTAGCACACCACACCCTTTTAAAAGCTTCTGTACAGTAGTTTATAATTATGAATTCCAACTTGGGTAAAAGTGAGGTAGCGATAGTGGTGTGAACTAATACAGCCTTGTACACAAAAGATTTGTCAGCAACTGATGCAAAAAAAAAAGTCCAGCCAAAATTCTTTTTTTTTTCTTTCTTCTGAATTTAACAATAAGGAATTTAAGCCTCAATGTGGCTTTAGCAACCAAAGAAAAGAAGCTCTTGGTGTCTGCATAATACCACTTTGATGGATTTTTTTCATCAGTTCTCTGTACGTGGCAACAAATAAACAAGTATAATTATACTTGTGAAGGTCTATTCATTGCTTTGTCAGGATTAGATATATGTGCCGTTTTCACACTGCGCCTCTCTTTTGTCTTTGCCTAACTCACTATGACATATTGATAGAGGATTTGGAATGGGGAAAAGGCCACAGCAGAGACAGTGATGACCTTTTGGAAACTTGATATAATTCAAGGATTTTTATTTATTTTCTATTTTTTTTAAATTCGTAACTAGTTACCAAATTATCATGTAAGTGGACAACTTTTAACCCATGTAAAATGGAGTAAATAAAGACTCAAAGTGTTCTGAGATGGCTAAAGAGAAGATGAGAATAAAAACAATAGGCTAAGGAGCCCACTGGTCTTCTTTCCCAGCACTTAGCAGAGTGGCTAACCTAGCATTCCTTTCCCATTATTCTGTCCTCTTGATCAGATCACGTTCTTTTTAATCATTTCACAAACACTGTCTCACTGGACCGTAGAAGAGGGCTGGGACAATCTCAATTAAAAAACAGAGGTAAAACTGGCCTCTCTGATTTTAGGTTCTAATGGGAACTCTGCTTTCTGAATGCAAAGGAATTCTTCTATTGTTCAGAAAGCACCCCCTTTCATTAGTCAGGCTCCTTGTAGGTGGGTTTGGTCATTTAGCAGAGCAGAGTTTAGGCAGCAGTGACTGCAGACGAAAGCAAAGCAGAACGAGTAATAAAAGTTCTTTTCTGCATATTGTCCATTAGTTCTGAAAAAGGGATTTTACATGATCAAAGTCACTGATCTTGTGAATTACTGAGAATACCAAAAAATGTGTATGTACACATACTCTAAGCAGACCAGCAGGTATGTATTGCTCTGAATTTAGGATTAAAACTATGTTAGGTTTTCTCTTCGGGATTTCTTGAGGACTTTGGTGATTTTACAAACAGAATGTCTGGCAGTAGGGAACAGAAGTTGGTGAACACTAAATAAAAATCACCTTAAATGGTGAAGGAACTTTTATAGTGAGTTAACTTGTTATGCAGTCATTTTGGAATGAATTCTATGGTTTAAGTTAAATGGTTTTTTTTTGTGGTCTTTTTTACTGGGACTTATAAAACTTTATCGTAAATTTCTTAAATGGGTCACTTTGATAAAAGAAAGACTTCGTCTGACATTGATGACAGTGAAATCACTTAGCATCATATTCAGTGTCACTGTACATAAGGATCTAAATAACTTTTTATCTATACAAACTAAAGTGATTCCATCAGAATATACTGAAAAACATTGTCATGGTTATAGTCAATAGCAACAAAATAAAAATTTTAAAATCAAATAATATATTATTAGCTATAACAATTTAGAGAGTTTTGTTATTGTTGGTTTTAGGATGAAATGTAAATTTGATTGTATGTAAGACATATATTTGACTTAGTTTCTGATTTATGTGTAGCTTATTGTGAAGAAATTGATTGGCAATTTTCTGTAGAATTGTATGGGAGTATTGTACCAAAATATATCCTACCATATTGCTTTGACCTATGATGGATTCCTTAACGTGGTTTTCATAATTTTTTATATAGCAATAATGTTACATTTTGAAGGTGACTTCTGGCTCTTTTAAGTAAGAGCAAAAGATCGGATCTACTTTATGTAGAGAAATATTGAGATGATACATTGCAGGGTTTATTCCACATCTGGCCAAAATTGTTAACTGCACATTTTATGCAATTCATTCGAGTTGCATTTAGAATGTGTGTGATAATTCTAGCTAGTGACTGTATTTGTGGGATGAGAACTGTTGTAGGAGTGAAGATAGAATTAAATTCAAATAACATATATAGCTTAGAAACTTTTTTACAAAGCTGTAAAATGTTGAGGAGTTTTCCTCACTCTTTCTAATTAAAGTGAATTTTTTTTTACATATCAGATATATGCATCATGCCTAGCAGGTTATCCTATCATTGGGGAAAATCACCCTCAGTTCTGAAACTTTACTTTTTAATATAGCATCATTAATTTAGTATTATTTA